>NW_017728928.1:341301-344971 GCF_001723895.1 Crocodylus porosus
GCGGGGCAACAGAGAGCACACAGACCCGGGTCTATTTACAAAGTATATATTTAAACTCACATAAAAAGCAGGTATCGTATAGACATTCACGGGTGACACGGACTGAAGCTTCACTTCTGAGACTGAGATTAGCCGAGTTCGTTCGTTCTTTCTTTACAAGTCTTAAGAATTAAATAACTCACACACATCCATAGATATGCAGATATGTACATACACACATATACACCCACATGCATGTCTAGGCACCGCGCCGTGCGCATCTAGACACACTCATCTATAGCCACAGCGGCCGGAGCCCCCTCGCCCCTGGCGCCGGAGACCGCTCGAGCCCCACCGAGAGCTGCTGCGTTTCCCATCTGCTGAACTGGGGCAGTGGCGGTGGGACGAAGGGCAGCAACATGCCTCGTTAGCATACATGTGGCAACATACATGTCCTGTGCCGGCGTGGCAGCCACGCAGCAGGCGGCGCACTTCACTTCTTTGTACAAACACAGTTTTCTTTAAAAATCTCGATTATACAAAATAGAATGTTTTCAAAGGAAAGAAAAAGAAAACCCCAAACAAACCCAAACCGCCTGAGCGGGTCCCTCTGTACAGACAAAACCAGAGTCCTCCAGTTCGTTTTCTCCGAGGAGGGGAAAAGGCCCCAGCTGCTGGAAGGGGCAGAGGGCGGAGGAGGCAAGAGGAAAAAAGACCCCGGCTGGTCGCTCTGCGCCCCCCGCTTCCCACTGTGCCCCTGTGCTTTTGTCTCTGTGCAGCCCCTCACCTGGAAAGCGCTTCAGGGCTTCCCCGGGCCTACCAGGGGAGATGGGGAAGGCCCCTCTCCTGCCCTGGCCCTGGGGCTGCCGGACACGTTTGTGCTTTAAAACCAACCGAGACGCTTCCATCAACACCGGGCCCCCGCTCTGCGGCAGCCCAACTCGCCCCGCGAGGAACGGAAAAGCAGCACCCCCCCCGGGGCAGACTTGCGGCAAGCCAGCAGAAGGCCCCCGGCCTGCCCCCGCAGAAGGAAGCCGGGGCGTCTCGCTCAGACCGCAAACCCCGCAGCACGCTCCTGCCTACGCCACGACAAAGGCCCACGCCAGCAAGGCCCGAGCGCCTGCCAAAGAGGTGCCGCACGCTAGCAGGGTACGCAGCAAGAACCGGCTCCTCCGTCCTGCTGCAAGTGGCAGAAGGGAGGGGGAAATATTTTCTCCGGACCTGCAAGCTGACTCTGGGACTCGTCAGACAGACACGTCCCTGATACACCTCTGCTGCGGGGTCTTCCGGCAGCCCAGAGGGAGCTGCGGCCTGGAAAAAACCCACTTTCTATCCCAGTAGGAGCATCTAAATATGGGCAGTGACACGCTCTCCTCCCAAACTTTTCTGGCATTTCAGGAATGTAAACAGCTTTTTTTTTGCTTTTTTTTTTTTTTTAAAGTGGGTGGGGGAAAGTATCAAGCAACCAGACGAAATGAAAACAGATTCTCAGCTCAGTTCTGTCTCCGATCACTTCTATGACAATTCTATTAAAGTGCATTTCAGTATCACTCCTTTCAGGCATCCAACACACGCACCTCCTCTTCGTTTGCAAGAAAAGGTCATTCAAGTTAATATGTGTTTTCTAGAACAACTTTTTCAGCGTTTTAATGGACTTCTGCTTTTTTTTCCTGACTTTTTTTTTTTCATAGGAAAAATGAAACAAACAAACAAACAAACAAACAAAAAAACCCCAACAATACTGAAAGTTCAAGTGCTTACTTCAACTGCCTAGGGCGACAGTTCTGGATACAGCACACTTGATTGTACAAGCAACACCTTATATCACAATCCAGGAATCAGGGCATTGGGCCCATTTCCCCATTCACCATCCATAGCATCGTATGGGAAAACGGAAACCCACATAATTAAAAACAAAAAACAACTCCAAAAACATAATTAGCTATGAACATCATTCATTATATACACTGTCTCCTGCAAGACAGGCAAGAACTCACGAGTCCTCAGTTTTATTGTCCTTTCTAAGAGCAACTGAGCAACCACTGTTCATCTCCATTTAAATAAAACAACTTAGAGTTGAAATATATATATATAGATAGATATTTATATATTTATATATATATATATTGGTATTTCTTCTTAAATAACATATTTACATCTAATAGAAAATATAACTCTAGAGATAATTTTTCCAACAAAACAAAACTGGAAGGAAAAAAAAAAAAAAAAAGGAGAGAGAGGGAGAGAGAAAATGAGTTAATGAATTGAGGACGTTCGGGGGGTGGGGGGTGGAAAAAAGAAAAGGAAAAAAGCCACCACAGCTTTGCCCAAACTTTCAGTCTTCCTGGAACAAGCCGGGGAAGAGTCATCGCTTTTCCTTAAAGAATCCTTGGTCCGTACTGCTCTCCTTTATCGTGACGGTTAAAAAGTTCGAGGTCACATCCGTCACCACCACCTTCTCCAGGTTGTTGAGCGAAGGGCTCCAGGTCTCCTCTTCGGGGTCCCCCAGAATTCTGGCCACGGGGATCCTTGCGATGAGGGACGGCCGGCCAGCCTGGGCCCCCACACTGTCTCGGTACAAGCTGCCCACGGAGCTCGGGTTGGCCGAGCCGTGCAGGACCTTTGGCCCGCCAGGGTCCAGCCCGCCTTGCCCCTTGGGGTCCAGAAAGTCTGCCCTGTGCTTGGCGACCCGGGGAGCGTACGTCTCGGAGGCTCCAAGCTTCACCCCGACCTCGGCTCGGCCGGGGCTGGCCATGGCGCCGGACAGCTCGGGCTCCTGCCTCCTGGCTAGCTGGATCACGCTGTGTCCCGACCCAAACTTGGCTGCCCCGGGAACGGCCTCCTCCATTTTCCTGGCTTTGAGGTAGTCTCCCACCTTGTCCCCTGGCTCCCCGGATTTCCGCTTGGTGGGGTCCAGGCTCTCTACCGGGTAAAGCTCTTTCCTCGGCTTCGGGCCTCTCTTTTTGGGGGTCTCCCCGGGTTTCTCTTCTACTCTAACCACCCGGTCCCGGATGCACTCCATCTTGGGGGTGCTGGTACTGGTACCGGTGCTGGTGCTGGTGCTTGTGCTCTGGGGCGGCAGGCCTATGTTTCTCAGTCCTTCCCTAGCCCGGGAGGTGGAGGCCAGCTCCTGGGGGGACCGGCCAGGATACGGCACCCGGATCCCCCTGGCAGAGTCACTGCGAAATTCGTAGGTTTTGGCTTTTGCTTTTGCCTGGGCCTGCAAAGAAAATAAATCAACCGGTGACTTTCCCATCCCGCCATCCGGCTGCTCCCTAATTACAACTTGCAAGACGAGCGGCTGCCCATGCCCGAGCTGGAGCGGGACCCTGCTATTACCACGCTGCCTTTTCATGCAGCCCTCCCCACGCCCCAGCCAAGCAGCACCGGCACACGCACGCGGGGCTCCCGCCTCCTTACCTTCAGCAAGAAGGTTTTGGGTTTGGGGCCTCGCTTTTTGGGCCCGTAGAGCTCCATTTCTCGCTCCCTAGAGGTGTCAGAAATAAACAGAGCTTTGGTTCAGCGGGGCTACGAGACACAGAGCTACGTGCCGAGGCGCGGCAAGCAAGGGGCTCGTACCTTTCCTCAAAGGCTGCGAGCAGCCGGGCGTCCAGGATGTTCTCCTCGGGCTCCCAGGTGCTGTACCTAGCAGGGGCAGAGCGAAGAGAAAGGGGCAGGAATAAAGACCCGG
>NW_017728928.1:352559-366713 GCF_001723895.1 Crocodylus porosus
CCGCCGGGAGCGGGGCCGCGGCCGGGCAGCCTTCCTCTGCAGCCCCGGCACAACGGGGGCTGAGCCATGGGCAGCGTCCCACCAGCACTCAGGGAACTCCGGGAAGAGCTGATCCAGCCTCCCCTTGAGACCTGCGGGGGTGGAGACCCCCTGCCCTCCCCGGGTCGGGTCCCTGCCTGGCTGCTCTCGCAAGAAGGACCTTTTTCTTCATCTCCAATCTGCCCCGACTGGGCTGCTGCTCCTGGGCTGCCCTCCGCCGCAGGAGGGGGCACCTCTGGCTCGACCTGCCCATCCCCGGGGGGAGCTTGTCCTCAGCTGGGCCAGCTTCCACCCCCTCGACCCCCCTTACCTCCGGGGGCTCCGAGCATGGGCGCGGGGATCCTAGGATCGTCCCTCTGGCTGGAGGGCGTTAGAGGCCCCCCGCGCGACGCGCCTGCTAGGACATGGCTCATCCCCAGGCAGAACCGTACTTGGTGCCAGGTGCTCGTGCGCTGCGGGGTGCCCGAGCGGCGGGACTTCAGCACGCGGTAGGGCTGGGCCAGCTGCTGCGGTGCGGGCGCTGCAGCTGAACGCGAGGCTGGGTGGTCATTTCCGTGATCGTCCCATTTTGGGGGGCCTGCAACTGCCTGAAGTTGTCATCGCTAGGACTGAAGTTCCCCAAACCCAGGTACCTGAGTTCCCAGAGGGGATACGCCCAGCCGTTCTGATCCGGGATCTGACAAAAAATACGTTTGCAGAATCGGAGTGGAAATCTGCCTCCGTTCACGGGCAAGTTGTTTGCCAAGGGATCTGCCCCAGCTGCCTGAAGTAAACTTAAAAACCTATGCACACCGTATGCGTGTGCCGCTCGTTTATACTGAAGAAGGCTGGGCGTTTAGGGTAGGCAGGTTCGGTATGTGGCCAGGGTGAAATATTTGGATAGAGAAAACGGCATCATATCCATCACGCCCAGAAAGGTACCGGGCGCCAGCGCGGTGGCACAGGCGTAGCAGGACGATGCTCTGCCGTTACCTGGTCTGCCTTCCCGTGCAACAGAGGCCAGGCGTTCGCGCCCAGCGACTCGGGGTGGATCAGGGCAGGTCTCAGCAAGCCGTCCAGCTGAATTCAAAGGCTCCAGGCAGCGGAGACCATGGCAGCTCATGAACACTTGCTTCTTCCACTGGTTTGTCTCCCTCCCTGTCAAAAATGGCTCCTGATTTTCAGTTCACGTTGTGCTGACTTGAGCCACTAGCCACGGGATCCCATCTGTAGAGAGAGAAGAGCTCGGACTCCTTCCCCGATACACTGATCAAATCATGCCCTTGCCCTCCCTTACGTAAGCTCTCCTGCAGTCTCCCCTCGTCAGGCAGGTTGCCCAGACCTCGCATCAGCCTGCTAAGTCTTCCCTGAGCCCTCTCCGATTTCTCTGCGTCTCTTTTGAAGGCCAGACCCCCAGAGCTGGCCGCTCTTCGGCCACAGCCCGGGTGACGCATGGCTCGCGGGGGAGCTCTCACCCGGCCCAGACTGAATCCCTCCCGCTGGGATTCAAGCGTCGGCTCCAGTTTCTGGCTGGCTCCTGCCTGTGGTGCTTTCCTCCCAAAACCGCTGAGCTGGAGGGAAGGGGGCCTGAGGGGCACCCCAGGGGAACACAAGCTGGGTCAGGCCAATGGTCCAGCTAGCTCCAGGCGCGGCAAGTCCTAGAGGCTTTAGGGGAGAAGCATGAATGGAGCATGCCTAAAATGAGCCATCCCCTGTCCCGCATCTCCCGTTGTTGGCTCAGGGTGCCGGGGGTGCAGGCTTGACCCTGCTGCGTAACAGCCAGGAACGGACCTGTCTGCCACGGAGGCCCACAACCTCCTTTCCGAGACGTGGAGACCAGGACCGCAGACAGGATTCAAGCTGCGGGTGCCGAGTGTCATCGTGGTGTTCCTGATTTCTTTTTAATTCCCTCCTGATTAATACCCAATATTTAATGGACTTCTTTTCCTGCCGGTGCACATTGGCCTGATGTTTTCCCAGAGCTCTCTGCAGTGCCTCCAAGGTCCTGTTCCCGAGCGACATGTTCCCTGCTCCAGCTGCAGGGTGATTATCTGCAGCCGTGCCCAAGCCCCTTCGTGACTCACCACTGCCCACGACGCGGGCTCCCACCCCACAGGGAGGTACTCCCTCCCCTGGCCCCATTTGGCTGTCTGAGAGCAGGTGTCTTGCTTGCAGCCGGTTTATCACTCCACCCAGGTCACTGCATCCGGTCCCTCCTCCTGCTCACTTTCAGTCCTGCCAATCTTTGGGTCACAAGCTGACTTTATCAGCGGCATTTTATGCAACGTGCCAGGGTTGTGTCGTATCCATTTGAGAACTGGGACGCAGCGGCAGAACTAAAGACAGCGTTGTGAAGCACTGGACACCAGGGGCACGTGAAGGTCGATTTGAAACGCTGCTCGTGTCAGAGCAGCCCACAGCCCTGTTTCGGCACAGGCATCCCAGGCTGGACTCAGGGATGGGAGACAGGAGCAGCCCTGCTCAACCACAAAGAGCTGCAAGAAGCATGGACTAACTGCAGCTGGCTTCTGGGTGGGCCCATCCGGACGGCGTTTGGCTCAGTTATTTGTGACTCCTGACACTGAAGAGAAGCACCTTTAAGAAGTGCAGCGTCCAGCCCCTGGAAGAGCATCTGTTTCAGGTTTCAGAGGTAGTTAAAGAAATGAAAAACAACAGGAAACCAGGTCTGGTGGAATGAGTGGAGGGTTTTCCAGGGTACATGGAGAAGGACGCCCAGGGTGGGGTTCCTCCCACCTGGCGGAGGTTACAACTGGTTCAGGGCGTTCGACTGGAGACAAGGCACCGTTCCCGCAGCTCTTCTGGCGGTTACAGGCCCCTCTCGCGGGCTGCCAGCATGCCGCCTTTTGGCAGCCACACCGGTGACCCTAACCGCTGTGCCCTGCTCAGGCCCACGGAGGAACAGCGCGGACCTCCGGGTTGCACCGTGAGCTGCAGGGAGCGTGGCACAGCCAGAACCGCTCCCCTGCACGCGCACGTACCGCCGATGCTGCAGGCAACAGGCAGCGCCTGTGCGGGTCAGGGCCTTTATTCCTGACGCTACGAGACGCTGCTGATCCCTGCAATAAATGGCTTTTATTGTGCACCTTGGATGGCTTCACCGGCCCTCTGCTCCCTCATAAACCTCTGCCAGGAGAGCTTCCAACATCCCAACTTCTGAGCAGGGATCCCATGGCTGTCATTGCTTCTTAATTAAAAGAACCCACCCCCACCGTGTTTCTCTTTGTCCACCTGAAAGCATAAGTGATTCCCTTCCAAACTCCCCCCGAACTGCGGGTTCAGGCTGAGCCAGTGAAACTTAAGGTGCATTAACTGGTAATGCATCAGGGCTGGAAAACAGGCTCCCTGCCCTTTGCAAGCGGAGAATGCAGATCCTGCTGCTAACAGCGCTAAGCTTGCTGCCAGCCCTAAAAGCTCACAGAGTGCTCGAGCCCTGCTCACAATGGCCTGGTATGAAGCAAAGCTACCGGCGAGACTCCTCTCTGCATTCCTTCGCACTAACGCTGCCCTCCCTAACTGCGCTCAAAGTGCCGGCGTAGCTTAGCTAGAGAGAGGCATGTGAAAAATAACCCTATTATATAGCAACGACACAGCCCATGCCGAAGCAGCAGAGAGGCCCAGACCCCAAGGCCCAATGTGCACGTATGCCAATTAACTGCCCCCGGTGCTGGGCTGCCTTTTTATAGCAGCTCACTTCCCAGCAGGCCTTTCTAAGCACTGGCCCTTAAAATACAGCAGAGCCAAGCAGCTGCAGCCTGTAAGTGCTTGTTTGCTGCATCAGCTTCCTCTTGTTTTGCTAGTAAGTTTTTCCTATTTGCTGTTAGGCTTTAGTTCCTCTTGTTCTCTTTGAAGAGGGGATGGTCTCCTGATTACTGCAGCTATTCTTGCTGGCTCTCAGACTCTGTTAAATAGCTTCTCCTTGAAGTATCGGGTGGGGAGCACATGGCGGTGGGTGCTGGGAGGCTTTGCAGAGCTGGGGCGGGGGTTTCACCCCTCTGCTCCAATGCAGCCATGGCCTAGTCCCATGCCACCCTCCCTCTCCCTCCTGCGTGGCACACGCACCCGCAGCATGCTCCTGGCAGCTGCCTGCGCGAAAGGACCGTCGAGTCCCAGGCTCTGCGCGACCTCCAAGTTTCTGCTGCAGCTCCTGGACGGCTGGAGCCTTCGCGCTGGCTCCGGCCAAGAGGACACCCGCAGCACGAGTTAACTGGGCTTGAGCTCGCTCTCCCTCACCGTCCCCGTTTCCTGTGCGAGGCGCTGGGTCCCACCCCTGGTTCAGCTGGAAGGGTTAGAGTCCATCCTTCTGCAAATGCCAGAAGCTGCAAGACAAAAGCATAGGCCTCCACCCCGCCTAGATGGGTGCCTGGCTCTCCCAGCAAGGAGCCGGTGCAGACTCCGGGGTCTGGCTCACTTTGCGATGGTTGCAAATGTGGACTGGAGGAAACTTGTTCCACGACTGCCGGGCTGCGAGCTCCGGGGGCCGAGCCTGCTCCCTGTTGCAGGGGGCACAGCTGCGTGGTATAGCTGAAGCAGTGCCACCTGCGCAGGGGCAGCAACTCGGTCTGCGGCACCCTGTGAAGTCAAGGGCGTTGGACCCGACAGCACACCGACAGAAGCGCGTGATGGCTACTTACTCGGTGGGCCCTGGCAGCAGGGACGGTCTATCCGCCCTGGTCCTGCAGCACAAGCCCCTGGCACCCTCTTCTGCCTGGGGTGTTGTTATAGTGAGGGGCTGCTCCTCTTCTCCCGGCCCCCTCTTGCAAACAGCTGCATCGAATGCATCACTCTGCATGATGCAGGATTCAAGCAAGCCAAAGCCGGGCTCTCCCCACAGGGCCACAGTGCTCCCCAGGCCCTACTCTCTTGTGCCTGCTTGTGTGAACGAACCCTGATCCTGGTGCTCGCAGGTCACCCAAGTGTGGCCCAGGGAGACCGCGGGCCTGACTGTCCCCAGGGTGACGTGGCTCCCCAACGGGCACCTGCAGAAAGCTGCTGTTACCTTGACCTGTTCCCAGAGGGGCTGGCTCTTCCCACTCACAGATGCTGATGAACCCGGGGATGCTCTTGCAGCTGTGGACACAACCAACCCTCAGCGCCTGATCTAGTCCTCCTGCCACGGCAAGGGGGAGAGCTGGACTTGCTTAGCTATTCTCCTTCCCAATTAACCACCTCTAATGACCCAGCCATGAGGACATCCCCACCCTCCTGCTCTGTGCAGCAATCCAGGCCAGAGCTGCGAGCCCGGCTTTGCCCTTGGAGCCCTCCCCCGGCTGTTACAGCCTCGCAGCAGCTGACACGCTGTGGTCCCCCCGCTGCCCGCTCCCCTGGGCACCTTCTCACTCTCTCTGACCTCTCACTCCCCTCGCAAGAAATGAATGCATCTGTCCCGGTCACCTGTGGGCAGGTCTTTAGGGCACAACTGCCTGTGCAAGGAGTCAGTCAAGCTACTCTCCCAAAGCAGGATGCCAGGTTAGCGCCAAACCTGGGGCATCCGGTCGTCTGTCAGGGAGTGCGCTGCAGATCTCCTGGGGGCAGCTTGGGGGTGTTGCTTCCCATCTGGGGAGTATTTGCTTTTCACCTCTGCCCCAGGCGCTCCCCACTCCCAGGAGCGACACCCAAGCCAGCCTCTTAGCACCAGCTTGGGGACACGCTCCTAAAACCGGTCTCACACCCCAGTCTCCCCCAGGCACCTCCTGCACGGTGCCCGCCTGGGCTCTCCCCGCACCTGGGCCCTGATCCTGGGTCTCAGCGGGACGAGAGCAGAGGGCAGGTCCGGAGGGGAACCAGGTCCAAGCCACACGCCAGCTCACAGGCAGGTGCCCCCCCGCCCCGGGGGCAGCCTCAGCCTTGCGCTCTTTACGGAGTCAGTGGCCGTGGCCAAGCCCAGCTTTTGCCGCCTGACTCGCTCCACCGTCTCTGGACTGACCGTGGCCTGAGGTCTTGGACAACAGCAGGTGAAGCAGGCGTGCCTTGATCGACTCTAATGTTGAACTCCGGCTTTTCCGCACAGCCTCATCCTGCTCTCAGGGAGCCGAGGACGTGGTTTCGCTCCTCCACCCAGTCCTCCTCCCTGCCCCTCTCCCCTCCGTTTGCTTTCCCTGCACTGGTTTACGGCTCTGGGCCCTTCCTGCAAAGCCCGGCTGCTGCCGACAGCACTCTACCGCTCGCCACCAGCTGCTGCGGGTCCCCAGGGCAAGCTCGTCTCCGGCCTGCACGTGGGCTCCCAGGCTGCGCCGGCCCGCTGGTGCACGGCTACAGGCCTCTCCTGCTCTGCACGGAGGAGCCTTGCAGCACCGCTGCCCGCAGACGAGGCCCTGCCTTCACCCTTCAGCTCCGGGCAGCGTCTTGCCCTCCGGGAAGCGAAGGCACCATCCGGGAGCTGAGCCCACGCCGCCAGCATCTCCAGTCAAGACCCAGGCGGGCGTAAATCAGGAAGAACTGCTGGAAGCCATCAAGCCGGCAGCGGAGGACCTGCGGAGAGCTGTGTCAGCGCAGCACAGGCCGAAAGCAAAGCCCCTCCAGTGCCACGTGCGGGATGGACACCCCCGTAGGCCGGTGCCGTGTTGGAATCCAGCACGAGCGGAGGGATGTCCTTGCCCGCGTCCCTTCCTGACACAGATCTGCTACGAATCTGGTCTAAATCCAAATGATCTTATCTGTGGAATAGATTGGAAATGCCTTGCAGCAAGAAACTCTGCCGCATCCGAGTGGAGACAGCTCTGCCGCGTGGAGCCGGTCGGATGGGGGAGGAGAGGGAAGCCTCTCGCTGCCGTGACCTTGGCATCCTGCTTTGACGCGTCCCTGTGGCACAACCGGCTGGCCTTGGATGCGGGGCGCTGGCCCCCGCTCGGTGTGCAAAGGCTCCCTTTGCCGGGGAGGTGGCGGCACGGCTTTGGCGATGCCCGACGCACACCCTGAGCCGACACAGCAGCATGGCGACGGCCTAGGGAGCATCTGCTATACAGCCATCCAAAATCCCCTCTGCCTCTGAGGACAGGCCGTCATCCCGGGGGCCGGAGCGAAGCCCGAAGGGATTCGTGGCCCGGCCCTGGCAAGGACACACTCCTCATACCCGACATGTCCTTGCTCCGGGCTAGGCTGCGCGTGGGGGAGTCCCGGGTTGGGAACGCAGGTTTCCAAATACCCGGGACCGCGGCCAGCTGGCAGGTCCCCCGTGTCACCTCCGAGAGAGGCAGAGCGCAGCATGAGCTGCAGCTCGCTCACCCCAGCCCTGGACCACGCTTTGGAAACCACTGACCAAGCCCACACCGAGTACTCGCGCTCGGCTAAACGCGGGTCTGGCTACAAGAGGGCGAATCCTGCTCCCGACTGGCTTCCTGAACCGATCGCCGGTCCCGACACCGTCTTCCTCCCCTCAGCGCTACTCGGAGCCGCACCGGGGGAGAGGAGTCGACCACAGCAGAGCGACTCCACTAATAATAATAAAAAGAGGGGTCCGAGGTCTCAAGCCTCGCTGCCTGCTCCCCCTCTCACCTTTGGTGCTAGGAAAGGGCCACACACCCTTTATTTCTCTCAGCTTTGGGAGGCTGTTTACATGCTCCTGTCCCGCGTCCTGCAGCGGAGCCAATTTCTCCCTCCTCCAGGCCCCTGCAATGCACTCTCTTAGCCCCGGCGCAGGACACAACTTTCCTGTTGCACCTTTGCCACCACCTGCCATCAGAAAGGACCCCGAGTCCCTCTTACAGGCCGCAGCTGAGCAGTGAGCTCCACACAGGAACCTCTTCCCCTGTTACTCAGGCCCCGCCACGTCCAGGCTGGCACGCGCCAGGTGTTCAGTGGGGCACAGCAATGCTGCATCACGCTTTGGAAGCGTGCCGAATACGCTTGGAAATGGAGAAGCACGATTAAGACAGAGATAAAGCAAATACTAGCCATGGGTTTTGGCCAGAGAAGCAAGACAGCCTTGTAATCCCGGGGTCCCAGAGAGTTGACAATATCCCCAGATTTCTGTACGCCATTAGCAAGCAGCTGGGGACATGCCTGCAACCAGGGTTAGGAAATGAATTTGCAATTCCTTCCTATCCAGACAGTAAAAATGCAGTCAGCTGCACAAATCGTTGGTGTTGCACAGATGAACATAACAGTAGGGCTGATTTATCAAGACGAAATGTCCTTTCAAACCTGCAAGTAATTCCAGCCGAAACAAAAAAGACTTAAGCCTCTCCCCTGACCGGTATCTGCATGCAGTGGAAACCACTCTCTCCAAAGGAGAACAGCAGCAGGTCATCTGGCCCTACATATCCTGTTAGAGGCCGAGCCCATTTGCCAACAAACGTCTCTCCCAGTTACCCACGGCAGCGACTGACTCGAGCTGGATGCCCCAGCAGCGCTAGAGACGAGCAGAAGCGAGTCACTCGGACACGAGGCAAGTCGCCTTCCTCGGCCGACGAGCACAACGTGGGGCGCGCAGCCTCTGCATCTCGCACCTCTCGCTGCGCAGGAAGCTGCTGGAGCTCCTCGCCTACTCTCACCGTGTTTAATGCAAAAATTATCTGGCTCTGTGGTTTCCGGGAAATGGCACCTCCACCAGCCGCAGCTACTGCTGAAGGATGGCGTTTTAGGCAGCTCTGCGTCCGCCAGTCTAATGGAGCAGGACAAGGCGGGGGTGGGCACGGCCACGTGCCAGGGCACCCACCGAGGAAGCCCGAAACGTGACGCAACCCAACTTTGGAAAGGAAACTGGCTTTAGTGCGCCCTAACGCTCAAAGCCACCAGCCGCATTCAAGCTGAGCTGCGTTTCGGACCGCAGGGGAAGCAGGATGCTGCCAGCTGCTGCTCGCCGAGCGCGTGGGGCGGGGCTCAGACGCGGGAGGTCACAGGCCGTTTAAAACCCACTTTAGGAGGTACTAGGAGCCGGTCAGCCTAGAAGACACAGGCGTCCTGGCACCCAGCTCCAGAGGTATCGAAACACGCCGGGCTTTGAAACAGAAACGAAGCTCTCCCGAAGCAGCCGCGAGGCCCCGGCGTGCTCAGGAGCCGCGCTTCCCCGCTCGCAAAGCCCATGGCCGCCGCCGAGGTGGGGCGCTGCTCACGCGCCCGTTGCGAGCTTGCCTGGGCAGGAGAGCGGGGGCTCTGGTCGCAGGGGAAGTGGGCCATCGTGAGCCTGGCAGCCCTGCAAGCTCAGCCCGGCTCAGGCCTGACCGCCCGGAGGGGGGGCGCTTCACAACCCAGCCCCACGGCTTCGTGCCCTGCCACCCTCTTCCACGCTTGCCGCCGACGCCACGGCCGGCGATCTGCAGCACGGGTCGGACGCCGCTCCCCGCACGGACCCCCACATCCACTGCACTCAAAGGCGGCTTAAGATGCGGGGCCGTGTCTTACACCGCAGCTTTGCGAGAAGGGGCAAAAAGCCCAATCCCACCACGTACAGGCTGCTACTCGCAAGCAACGATGGGAGCTTGGCCCACGTGAAGGGAGACCAGGGCAAGGCCAGGAGTCCGTCCTGATTGTCGCCCAGGGACTTGCCTACACTGCTGAAATAACGATGTTGACGTAAACGGGCTAATTCAGAGGAAGGCACTCGAGACCGGGAGGGGGCAGCCCCCGTTCCAAAGGCATTCTGACTCTGGAGTTAGCCTCCACCGGTGGGCGGGGGCTGAAACAGCCATTTCAGTCATTTTCCAAGTACGGACAAGCCCCCAACAGCAGCTTAATGCAAGGGTCTGCACTTCCAGCAATATGAGCCGATGCCGGGGGTTCAGTTTGCCGGGAACACAAGTCCGGAGAAGAGGGGGTGGCTCCCGACTTCACTGCTAGGGCAGCACCTCGCGTTCTGCGGCTCGTGGGCACAAGCAGCAATTCCCATCTACTTGCAGCTGGACGCCGTGGCGGGCCCCTGGGAGATGCCTCCCATTGTGCAACCCCCATTAGCCTCCGCAGGAAAGCCAGCGTCTAGCCCCCGTGACAGCCCCTGCAGGTTGCCAAAAGCAGGCAGGTTAGAGACCGTGCAGGAGGCGGGGGGCAACTGCTAGATGCATTTCCCACCGTGAATTAAATCTGCCACTGCCAGCACACACATCCAACTCGCATGACAATATTGCAGCTAAAAGCTTTCCCCGAGCACTCGGATGAATCGGCCTTCTCCGGCCAGACGCCACGGCTATAGCTAGGCTAATCGAGGGGGCAGCTTTCGCACGCCCCGAGTACAAAGAACGTGGCTAGTTCGTCTTTTCAGAAGCATTCGAAGGGAAGCTGCCACAGGTCCACCAGCCACGCGTGGAACAGACTGGCCTGTGGGTCTCCAAACATCACCCGACTCGAAAGAATTACTCTGTGCACAGCTCAGGAGCAGCCTGGTTGCAGAGGGAGCTCCAAAGAGTCCTGCAGCCTTAGCACCATCCTTTTAAATCCACAAAGGGAGGAAAACCCTGCGCACAGAAGCGACAGGAGTCAGGTTAAAGCATCTGATCACATATCCCTCTCCACGGGCCGCTCTCATTCGTCTCGCCCACCGCAACGGCTCGACGTCCAAGAACATCCAGCACCGAAGCATCCTAAACGGAGTTGTTCTCGTAAGGTGCCCCGTGCCCGCCTTCCCACGGGACAGGCCTCATGCAAGATATCCGTCATTATTTGCTACGGACCGTGCGGGGTCTTTGTCTAACTGCCAGGAGGGGAAGGTGGGCCTCTGAGCCGAGGGGTTAAATGAAACACGTGAGATCAGCACGGAGGGAACACGCCTGCCTCTTATCTGCGCCCTGCTCTCAGCACATCGCAATGGCATAGTAGGAGCTTATCATCCGACTCGCCTGCCCCCCACGCCCCTGGCCAGCACCGCTCCCGCCTCGGAGAGGTTCAGGGAAAAACCGTCTCCGTTCACGTCTTTAAAGAGGAGGGCGCGCACCCTGGGGAACGCAACCCTTCCGTTACGCCCGCATCCACGAGCCTTTTGCGTGCCGTTTGCAAGCGGGTAACAAATGCACTGCAACTTCCAGTCGTTTTTGTAAAGGTTTATAGTCCTTTGCAATGATTGCATGATACATTTTCGTCCTCCATGATACAGCCCTTAGAGCAGGAAGTGCTACTGGCAGCTCAGGCTCCACCTTCTTTCTAACAGCTGGTCTTTGCAATCCACTCTAAGCTAGCTGCAGAACATCAAATGCACTTTCAACATCTCCATTTAATATTTACATTCAAGCAATTAATAATTGGAAGCTTATAGGTTTAGACATTTCTAGTAGCAGCAGTTTCTATAATAGCTTGTTTAGCTTTAGATAACGAACTTTGCACATAGAAACAACACGTGTGTACAGTATCAAAAAATATATACCAGGGAATGGTCCTGCAGTTCATGAAGGGGGCGAAAAGGAATGAGACTAAAATGCTGACTGGTTAAAAAGGAGAACAGAAAATATTTGTTTGATATAGTTTATAAGGTGATCTAGAGACTCCATAAATCTAGGCTTTATATTTCATTATATAAATACCTACAAATAAATATATTAGCATGGCCGGGGGACCAGCTTTCAGCTCGAACAATACATTTCAAGAACACCACGTACAAACGGGAGCAAGAACCACTCAACAAGTTAGCACTGTTAAAATATAATACTATGCAACTCTGAGTAACTGGTGGGCCTCATCCAGGCGCGGCCCCGGGACCGCCGGGCCGGAGCAGCAGGAGAGGACGCCCCCAGCATAGCAGGGGCAGTCACGGTGCCCTGCCCCCCCCTGCGCCCGGGCAGGGAGCGCCGCGGTCGCCGCGCAGGGAGGGCAGGGCGGTGGGCTCCAGGCCAGTGGCAACACCGTGGAGGGGGATGGCGGAGCGGGCGGCCCCGGGAACGTCAGCGTACCTCCCTGCGGGGAGCAGCCGGCCCCCCTCACACCGTCACATACTCCTTGAAGGTCACGGTCAGGCAGTTTGCGGTCACGTCCGTGATAATTATATTCCCAAAGAAGGGCTTGAACTCCTGCAGGGGCTCGGCCTCCTCCTCTCCCCGCTGCTGCGGCGGGGCCTCGGCCCCCGGCTTCTCCTCCAACACCGGGGGCTCCTCCGGCTTCACCTGCGCCACGGCCAGCTCGCCCTCGCCCCGCGGCTTGACGCAGCGCAAGTCTATGGGCTCGTCTAGGTCCGAATCCAGCAGGATGACCTCGGGCTGGGCGGCGGCCGAGGGGGGGGGCTCGGGCGCCGGGGGGCTCAGGCAGGTGGGGGCGCTGATGCTCCGGGAGGTGAGGCGCTTCTTGCCCGGCTCCCTGTCCCCGTGGGGCTCGGAGAGGCAGCGCTTCCTGGAGCTGGAGCCGGAGCCGGAGCCGGAGAGGTTCAGTCCCATGGGGGAAGGGCTGTGCTCCCGGCTGGGGTCCAGGGACCAGGGCACGAGGTCGGGCTTGGTGGTGAGCTGCAGGGGCTGCTCGCAGGGCGGAGTCTGTCTCAGGGCCTCCTCGTGCTGCGCGGGCGGCGGGCCCTCGGCCCTGCTGGGGGGCTCCGCGCCTGCCACCCGCCCCTCCCCGGGCTTCCTCCAGGCCTCCTGCTTCTCCTCCCCGCCCTTCTTGGAAGTCCTCTCCTCCGAGGCCCGCTTCCTGGGCGGCTCCCCGGACTTGATCTTGACCGCCTGCATGCCGTTCTCCATGTACTTGCTCATGACGATGACGATGCGCCCGTTCTTGTTCTTGTTCTTGACTATCTTCATCTTGCCCCCGATGCCGTTGCTGGCCACCCTGTCCCGGGGAGGCGGCCCGGCGCCGCTGGACAGGTTCTTCTCGGCCCCGTTCTTGCCCTCCGCGGACAGGCTCTTGGTGGGGCTCAGCAGGCTCTTGGCAGGGCTGTGAGCCCATTTATCCGGGTGAGCAACCAGGGGGCTTTTGCTGTGGTCCAAGCAGCCCTGGCTCGGCGGCTCCTTGCTGCTGGGCTGGAAGTGGGGCTCGTACATCTTGGGGTCGGGCTGGTAGTGGTGGTGCTTCTTGCTGTTCAGCTGGTAGTAATACTTCCCCTTGCTGTGGGACTGGTGCTTCACGCTGCTCTCCTTGCCGTTGGGCTGGTACTGGTGGTGCTTCTTGCTGTTGAGCTCGTACTGGTGCTGCTGGCCCTTGCCGGAGGCGCTCAGGTCCAGCTTGGGCCGGTTGTCCGCGGCAGGGTCCTGCAGCCCCGAGAGGATGTTGGAGCGCCGGGCGAAGGAGGGGAGCTGCAACGAGAGTCAGCGGCTGAGTTTGGCCAGGGCCCGTCGAGGGAGGGCAGACAAAGGCAAGGGGCCGGCGCTTCTGCGGGCGTCCATTCAGTAAGCTTAAGCACACATTGTAAAACACGCGCCTGCCTAATGGCCATCATTAAGGGACGCGATGCGCCTTAACACACAGCCAGGGGCCTGCTCCTAGCCCACAGGCTGTATATTGCCCGGGATTAACTAGAGGCAATAAAAAGCACCCTTCAATCAACCCTCCCTACCGGCTCCGGGGGAAGCGCGGGAGGGCAGGGGAGAGGCGACACCCCGAAGCAAACACCGCCGGCTCCGCGCAGAGCCGTCCCCGCAAAGCAAGGCCTGGCCTCGGCTCCGTGCGTCACTGCCATGCTCAGTCGGTCGCAGCGTGGAGGCCCCCGCAGACGCGTGCTGGAGCGGCCGCGGCGAGGCCTGCCAGGAAGGAGATCCCCGTGCAGCCGCGGGGCTGGGCTTCCCCGGCCTCGGGCTCCTCCTCGCCCTTCCCCAGCTCCCCGGGCGCCGGCGGGCGCGGGACGCGAGGAGCCGCGCGGGAGGGAGGGGGGGGCTGCCACCGGCATTTAGCGGCGCCAGGGGATCCGCAGGTCGCGGCTCCTGCCGAGCATGATGAAACCAGCTGAAACTCTCCTCCCCGGGGAGCCGGGACCAACCTCGGGAGTTTATTAAAAAGCAAAACAAAGCGCTTTTAAATCCGCCTATTTGCTAAGGGGCCATTTAGAGGCAGGGCCATTTCTTGATGCCTTCCTCGGTTTCGGCTGGTCCCGACAGACGACCCCCCACCTCCTCCCGGCCCCCCAGACAAGTCAGTCAGTCAGTGCCTGAATTCACCTGCACGACCAGCGGCTTGGGCTTGGGCCCCCTCTTGCGGCATCCCATCAGCTGCTCCTGCCTCTCCCTGGAGGAAGATGCCCGTCAGTAGCCGGGGGCTGGCCCGCCGGCGAGCCGGGGC
>NW_017728928.1:367910-374995 GCF_001723895.1 Crocodylus porosus
GGGCAACGTGACGTTGCAGCGCGATTCCCCGGGGCCGGGAGGGGCTCCCGCCCTCCCCCGACACGAGGGGGCTACGCGGCGCGCAGGGAAAGCCGGCTATGCTTCGCGGACGCGGGGCGTCTGCGCGGCTGGAGCCCCGCCGGAAACTGGGGCAGGCGGCCTCGCTCCGCGAGGATTTGCCACGGCTTAGCGGGGGGGGGCAGGCGGGCTCCCTTGCCGAGAGCGAGCCCCCGGCCCCGGCCGCTCTCCCCCTCCCATTTCTACGCCCCCGGAGCGCGCACACCACGGGTTTCTGCAGGATGTTCGGCTGGTTTCTGTGGCGAGGCTGATTGCACATGATTTGACAGTAACCGTGATAATGGGGGTGATTTTGTACTCTTGCCCGGCTCAGATAGCGGAGGGTCCGTGAACCGATGCATCTTTTTTCCCCTTGTAGCTCCCTCATTTGATGCCACAGGCAGGGGAGCCAGTGCAATGTCCCGGAGGAAGAGAGCTGGCTGCCCCCGTGGGTCCTCTCCTCTTACCAGGTGCCAGAAACAGGGCAGAGGTGGACGAAAGGTCTGCAGAGCTAAAAGAGGGGAGAGCCGCCCACCGAGCTAACGGGCATTTGATACCGGACATCTTGTGTGTTAGTCACCCGCTTGTGCCCGCTGCCGGATGCTACTCCGTGCCTGGCCCACCCCACGGACCCCGGGGCCCCTCCGCTGTGCAGCAAGGCGGCGTGCACCTCGGGGCGCGCCAGGCCGCCTCCGGAGCTGGAAGCTAGCGCGCGGCCCCTCCGGGTCGGGGGCTGCCTTCACGCGCGTGTCTGCGCCGCACAGCAAGCTCCTGATCCCAGGGAAGGTTTCTGGGTGCCACTGGAATACGAATTGATAAGAATAGCTGGAGACAGATGGATTTCCTGCAGGTGTTAAGGAATTGGACCAAAGGCAACTTCTCTCTCATACTTCCTGGCCATGTTCCTTCCTTCCACCTGGCGGCAGATGTCTGTCTGGATTTCTCCTTCCCGTTCTTATTACTTATCAGCTTCTTACTTTAGGAGAACCAGAAGACCTGGGTGGAAGCAGCTCGCCTGGGGCTGGATGTCGTCTCTCCACGGGACGCGCCTCGCGTGCGGGTGCTTCCTGCAGACCAGCCGAACGTTTGGCTTGCAGGCCCCCTTCATTACACATGCCGTCATTTTTTGTGTCACTCATTAGTCGTCATGTTATTAGCAATTCAAACCAGGGATCCTTCCCAATGCCATAATCCTCTAATCCCGCAAAGATGACACCCAGCGCACGTCACCAGTGTGCAGACACGCTAAGGATGTCTCGGGGACTTGCTGGGCACACGGCAGGTTGAAGACAAAACCAAACCAAGAGGGAACCAGAAACGGCGCCCTTCCTGCCTCCACGGGGCCAGCTGGGCCTGGCCCCTGCGTGTGCCCCGTGTGACTCCCTTCTCAGAGGCGCGGGGGCACGTCCATCTCCCATTTGGTCTTACTCATCCCATACGAAAGTCTCGAGCCCAAGCCTGTTTGGCTCTGCATGTACACGTCTGCTGCCTTTGTCAAGCACAGCTTGCAATTGCCTTTGGAGCTGTGGCCAGCCTGAAATGCAGGTGATGAGATCTCCTTTCCTGGGGTCACACTCCAGGCTGGAGAGAGAAGCAAGGAAAGGATGAGTAGGTAGGTTAAAAAAAAAATCAATAGGATGCCATGAGGTAAGATGCACACAATGAAACCCTGCTCCAGGTTGCCAAGGCAAACCTGTCAATACCGTATTGAACAAGCAAATCTGACTTGCAATTATTGTCTCCTGCTAAATACAAGCTGCCCCTTTGCCTCCCGGCTCCATCCCAGCTCGGCTCCTGTGACGCAGCGTCACGGCAAGATGGCGGCGAGCGAGCTCGTGCTGGAGCAGCCGCTGAGGCTGATGCGTGCCCAGGAACCATTTGCTGTGAACCAAAGGAGCCCCCAGCGCAGCAGCTCCCAGGGCCGAGATGCCACCGCTCAGCCGGCAAACTAGCCCGGAATGGATTCGCATGTAGCTGCTCCCTTCCCTGCTGCTGCAGGATCTCAGAGCTCTTGCGAAGCGTCGGCCGTCAGCCTCGCTCGCCCCTCTGGATGTCGGCCACTTTTCCAGGGACTGCCCCGGGGCCCGGGAAGGCCAAAGTGTCGCCGGGGCAGCACCACGGAGGGGCTTGCTCGAATGTCCTCAGCATGCCCTTGGCTGGGCCGTGCCTCAGAGCCCTGCCCCGCTCCTGCGGCCCCTGCTCGGGCTTCGCAATTCTCCCATCGCCCTCTCGGAGCTCGTCCAGCACCTGTCGTCCCTGCCCTCCCCCCGACCGCAGCCGGAGCCCGCTCCCTCCACTCCAGGATCTGCTCACCAGTGGGAACAATGCTGGGAGCACTCGTGCACACCAGTCACGGGCCTTAAGAAGCCACCAGAGACGCACGGCGCACGCGATGCTGCCGACGGCGTTGCATCCCTGGCGGAGGAGCCCCTTTGCTGCCACGCACAGAGCCCCGCGGGGGCGGCAGCACTGGGACGTTGCAGGGGAAGAGGTGGGCTGGACGAGAGCAGCGCTTGGACGTGGCCTCAGCTTCCTGCAATGGGGGAACTGGAGCCTTAAACTGCCCCAGTGTCAACTGGTGCAACTTCAGGGGTTACGGGGCCAGTTCCTCCTGGGACGGGCTTCTCCGCCAGAAACCTCTCGGCCTGGCTGCACAGGAAACCCCAAGAACGGGACGCCCGTGGGACATGCACGAGGCACCTTCGCAGGCCACAGGACGAAGCACGGGGAGCCTGCCGTCACGTGCAGCCCTGGCGCAGCTCTGACTGCGTGCACGAGGGGCCAGGAAGGGGGGACGGGACTCAGCCAAATCCGGGATCTGTCCCCCGAAGGGAGGCTCCCACCCCCGACGTGGGATGGAGGGGAGCAGAGCCCAGAGCTCAGCTCCCGGGAGCAGAACACGGGAGACAGATCCCAGGGAAGGAAGAGTCGTGGCCTGGGAGCCCCCCGGCCCGGCGGAGGAGGAGCGTCTCGGACACTCAGCTGAGAGTAATCCGCATTCCCGGGGGCCACCTCTCTCTGCCGGCCCCCCTAGCCTGGGTGTGTGGGGGGCCGTTCCTCAAGAAGATGCCATCTGTCTCTAATCCTCTTAAACACTTGGCAAAGAAATCCGGGAAAGGGCAGATAGAGCAGATCTGGGACATGGTCTCCAATTCCCTGTGGTCGTAAGCCCCGGCGGAGCTCCCCCCAGGTGCACCGAGCTCTCCAGAGCCAGAGCGGGGCAAGCAGGTAGCGGTGACGGACGGGGGCACCGTGCCCCGCCCTCCCCGGGGGCAGGCCAGGTTGAGGCTGGGGACGGGGGAACTCTCCTTCCCTCCGTGTCACGAGGAGCGTGAAGCCAGCAGGCGCGAGCCGAAAGCCTCCTGCGCCGCGCCGCGCCCGACCCCTTCCGCCGACGCGGCTTGCTGGCCGCCGAGGATCATTCAGAGACGCTCTTCTTCAGGAAGCGACTCGGCCGAGGCTGCACGGAGGGGGTGGCAGGAGCCGGTCGTCTGCCCGGGACATGCTGCACGAGCTTTCCCGCTTGCCGGGCGTACCTGCTGAGGCTTCCCCAGCAACATGAGCCACGCGACCCCTTCGAAGGATGCAAGAGGCCTGGGCGGCGGCGGCTGGCTCCGGAGCAAGCTGAAGGCGGCTACGAGTTCCCCAGTTTTCATGGATCGCCGTTTCCCTGCGCTGCTTCGCAGGTGCAGGGCAGGCCCCAGCACGCTGCCTCGTCCTCGGCTGCCCCGTGCGCTTGTGCCAAAGGATTCGGGAAAGCAGAGAACCGGCTCCTGGCCTTGCTGCCAAGAATGAGCTGGAAGGATCACTTTACTCTGCTCCCCCATCTCGGGCCTTGCAGAGCAAATCCCATCTTGTTGCCCCTCTCGTCTCCCTCGTCCTGCTTGCCTGCCTTCAGGCAGAGGGGCCAAGCAGGGAACGTCCAGCTCACATCACACCCAAGGTCCACAAGAAAGGCCACGTGGCAAGTGCTGCCACCAGCCCACAGAGCACAAAGCCCCGCCACGTATCCAGCAGCGCCTAGCACTGGTTTAGAAAGCAAATGTCCATGATGCTTTTAAGAAAGGGGGGCAGCCCTTCCTGGCCCCTGCTGATGGCAAGCGCGGACTTCCCTGCAGCCCAAACACAGCCTGGACCCTGCAACGCACCCTGGTAGGTGCGGGGCCTGGCTGCAGGACTGGGCCGCCCAGGCGCTGCCGCGTGCCAAGGCGGTCGCTCCGTGGGCCATCAGGACTGTGCGCACGCCGCGGAGATTCGTCCTTTAAAAGCACTGAGGATTTTGAGTTTGAAGCATCGGTTGAACGCTTCGGCGACCAGAGCTCGCGGGATCGACCGTGTTTACTCCACCGGCCTGTACTGGCCCGCGGACGCACGCGGGAGAGGTCAGCCCCGTGCACAGAAACCTCGCCCCTGCCCAGGCGGAGGGCGCGGGAAGCAAACCGGAGCCCAGCGCCCCCAGCCCTCGCTCGAGCACCTCGTGGCCCCCCCAGCAGGGCTCCCCCGCCGCCGCGCCGCGCCCCGGACCTGCAGCACCCGCGAGAGCGCGAGGCCGCAGCGGCGCAGAGACCGAGGCTGCGCTGAGTGTCACCGTCCCTCCGGGATGGCCCGATCTGCGGGGAGCCAGACACCCCCCACCCCGGCACGCGTCTCTCCTGCGGCGCAGGAGCCTCGTGGGTGTCAGTGGCCGCGTGTCCCTCGTGGAGACTCGGGCACCTGCTGACCGGCTGCGGGAGGACGCTCCCCTTCACAGCTCTTCCAGCCCGGGGCCGTGCCCTCCTCAGCAAGCCCTGCCTCCGTGCATGCCGACCCCCGCGCCAGGCCTCCCCCCGGCAGACGGGCACGGGAGGGCAAGCTGATGGATGTGCAAGCCGGGACTACAAAACGAGGGGACGGCGCTACGGGCTGCTGCCACGAGCAGCAAGCGGCATGGGCACAGCCGGAGCGGGGGCAGAGGCAGAGCCTGACATGGCACCCGGCAAGGGGTGGAGATGGTCGGCCCCCGCAGGAGCGGGCAGCCAGAGGGCCTGGAGCTGACCTCTGGGGCACAGCATGCCGGGGGGAGCGCTGAGCAAACCCCGCTCTCGCACAGCCGGGCCCTGCTCCTGCAGAAGGGGCCTGGCCGCCACCCTGCACGGGCGCGTGCAGCACCTGGCCCTCGGCGGCCGCGATGCTGGCTGGGGTCAGGGGACGCTGCGGTGATGCAAATAACGGGCGCAGCTGGCTGGGTGTGCCCCGGAGGGAGCCGCAGCTGCTGCGGCACCGCTCGCCGGCGCTGGCACCGCTCTGCAGCCCCCCGCGCCGACAGGAGCAGGCAGCAGGCCCCGGCTGGGCCAGCGCTGGGCGAGGAAAGCTGCGCGGTGCGGGGGGCAGCAGGGATTCCCCACAGGGCAAGAGACAGCGCTGGGCCCAGGGCTGGCCCCTGGCTCTGCCCAGCTGCTGGGAAACCACGAGGCGGGTGCGAGCTTGGCCCCAGAGCTGCAATGTCGTCCTTCCAGCTCCGAGCGGGCAGAGAAGGTCGCAGGCAGCAGGACGGCGCTTGCAGCTTGCCCCCGATTCCTGCAGAGCAGGAGGCGCCGGAGCAGGCCGTCCCCGGGCTGTGCACGCCCAGCTCTCGCTGCAGAGGGAGGAAGCAGCACCCTGGCTTGCGGTCAGGCGGTTTCTTCCCCCCTTGCACCTGAAGCGAATCAGCCGTGCAGCTCCCCCCGCCGCCTTCCTGCGGCATCCTGCTCAGAGGCAGCCCCGAGAGCTTCCTTCCGCAGCGCCCGCGGCCCAGCGGTGCCTGCCCGGGCCTGACGCCCTGCAGCTTGATCCTCTCGGCGGATTGCGCCCGGCATTTGTGCTTGCAAAGCTCCGGGGGGGATTTACAGGGTGTGGCGCAGCCCCCCTGCACTGTCCCTCCTGGAAAGCTGCTTAGTCCAGCCCTGAGCCCAGCCACGCTTAACCCGCCAGCAAGCAGGCATGCGGGCCAGGGGCAGGGGAGGGGGTCTGGTGGGGCGGTGGGCTCCCCCAGCCCAGCCCAGCCCAGCCACCCCAGCAGCTCGCAGAGAGCGGAGGGGCTGCAGCTAATCGCTGTGTTTCCTGCCACGGGTCGGGGAACGCGTGTTGTTTTAGAGACAGGCCACAACACACCACACCCCTGTGAGGTCACTTTGTGGAGAAGGCATCTCCCTGTTCAGCCCCGGGCCAGAAGCGCAGGTAGCATTGCATTTCCACCCATGAATTAAGGAGCTCATCGAGTTACACTGCAAACCCGTGCGCAGCTGGTCTTTCTGCTGGAAGCGCCGGGGAGCGGACAGGCGCCGGCTGCACGGCTGCAGGGAGCAATGCAGCCAGGGGCACGTGCAGAGCAGGGTGGGAAGCACGCCGGCCTCCCAGTTGGTGTCAAGGGAGGTGTTGCAGAGGGAACCTGAATGGGCATTTGGTGACCCTGCAGGGCACGGCCCCAGGGATCCGTGTCCCGTGCCGCCTACCCGGAGCAAGATGTCAGCACAGCCTGCCCCAGCATCGGGCAGGCAGCGGCAGGAGGGAAGGAAGCCCGGATGTTCATACACGTCCGAAACTGCAGGTCAAACACGGCAGAAGAGCTAGTCGGGAAAGTCAGCCCGTCCTGGGGCGGCCACGCTGGAGACCCCCGCGCCAGAGACCACTCCTCTGCCCCGGAGGCCTCCCGGCTGCGGGCGCCGCGCCTGCAAAAACACCTTCGCCTTAAGAAGGGCACGAGCTCCTGCAGCTCCTTCCCCAGCAGAGATCAGAATCCCCTGTGATGGGAGTGACATCACAGCTGGTTGCCAGGGAACTGGTGATGATGTCACAAGCAGATGGACTCCCCTGCTTTTTAACACCAGCCTCCTGGAGGGGCAGGGGAAAGGAGAGCAAGGGGTGCCGGGGTGATGCGGGTGCCCTGGCACCCGTGCTACGGCGACGGGCACCCAGGAGGGGAGACAGCGAACGCCCCAGGGTCCCTGCAGGGCCGTGCGCCGGGGGAGGGCAGGGGTCCCGGGCCGGACAGGCAACGCGGCCCCCGACAC
>NW_017728928.1:375100-376253 GCF_001723895.1 Crocodylus porosus
GCCGCTCTGGTTTCCCCGGGGGATGCTGAGCGGGTTCTGGGAACTCCAGCTGTCTCCGGCCGTGCAGCCTCGCTTCCTGGGGT
Source organism: Crocodylus porosus (assembly GCF_001723895.1). Taxonomy (NCBI): domain Eukaryota; kingdom Metazoa; phylum Chordata; order Crocodylia; family Crocodylidae; genus Crocodylus; species Crocodylus porosus. The sequence goes on from NW_017728928.1 coordinate 375,184, forward strand.
CTCCCCTGCCACTCATTTGAGACGCGCGCCTGCCCGCTCGGCCTCCGGTTTCCAGTCACCGGCGTGCTGCTCGGGGAAGGATCGGCCAGCCCCAAAGTTGCCCCGCAGTGCCACCCCTCCCTGCAGCCAGCTCGCCTGGCCACTGCGGGGCTAAGAGGCATGGCAAGGGTTATTTTGTTCCTGCCCCAAGTGCTGGGCGAATGGCAGAAGCGCCACAACCCGCATTGCCCTGCAGCCCCTGCTTGCCACGGGCTCCAGGCATGGCTTTGTGAGCCCCCGTCCTGCAGCCGGCATCTCAAGAGGGGCAAGGCTGGCTGGCAAGTGCCCGGCGAGCTTACGGGCACTGCAAAATTGCCCTGCCGGGGCTTTGCGTGTTGCTCCTTGCACGTGTTTGTGGCTTTGGGGAAGGCCCAGAGACAAGGGACCAGGGGGAGCAGCGGGGCCGTGCACGGAGGAAGGTCTGGACCTGCCCCAGGCGGGAGCTGGACAGGCCCCCTCTGTCCAGACCTAGCAGTGGGGACCTCAAGCGGAGGGAGGGGGACGATCAGGCCGGTGGTCTCCGGCCCGACGACAGGGGCCCGGGCCAGGCTCCGTCGAGCGCCACCGCTGACCGGGGGATCGGCGCCAGGAGCAAGGCGCTGCCTGGCGCCGGGGGCAGGAGCTCGCAAACCAGCAGGTGCCAAGGCGGGCGCGCGGGACGTAGCGGCACGGCCCCTCTCCCTGCTCCGGGACAGCCCGCACGGCAGCGCGCCGGCCGAGGCCGCGCTGGGCCTGGCTCGCAGCTCTCTCTCCCAGGTGAACGGGGAGGAGCCAGGATGCGCCTGAGCGCGCCCCAGTCCGCAGGCGCGGCCCCGGGCCTGCCCCCGTGGGAAGCTGCCCGCAGAGCCCCGCGCTGGGAGCAGCAGAGCGGGGCGGAGGGCAGGAGGCGGGTGCAGCGCCCGCCCGCCGCCGCCCATGTTTGGGCCACTGCTGCACCAGGGCCATAAAAGGCAAGAGGAGGCAGGGAGCTCGGCCGCAGCCCGCAGCAGGCCCGGTGGCGCCCGGGAGAGGACGCCTGGCGGCCGCGGGGG
>NW_017728928.1:376353-392879 GCF_001723895.1 Crocodylus porosus
AGGGCAGCGCGCAGGGCCGGGGCGGGCGGCTCTGCCCGCACCTTGCACGCGCGGCGCTAAGCCCCCCCGCCCCGTCTGCGCGGCGCGTGGGGCAAGCTGAGCGGGTCAAAGCGCCTGGTCCCAAGTCCCACAGGCAGGCGATGGCCAGACCAGGAGGAGCAGCCAGGCCATTTCCCCGCTCAGCCCCAGCCCCCTGTCACGCGCCCCGGTGAGACCCGCTTCCCACACCCCGGTGGAGAAGGCCCCGGCGGCTCGTGGGAGACGCTGAGTCCTAGCACGGCCGGAAATCAGCCCCCTCGGGCTGCATTACATCCGATCCTGCCGGGCCCCGCTCCCCGGCATCTTGAACGCGGCCTCGGGCACAGGTCCGGCCTGCGTGGACCGCGGGACACAGCGCGCTGCGGGCACTGGCAGCCGGCGTGCGACCGGGCCGTGCTGCAAAGGCGGAGAAAGGCCAGCCGGAGGCTGGGGTAGGCAGGGGATTGGAAATGGGGCTGAGCCTGAGGGCTGCTGCTAATTCAGCCGGGGAGAAGAGGCCGAAGAGCAGGGACGTGCTGGGAGGAGAGGCTGGGAGCGGGGGGCAGAGGAGCATACAGCAAGCGGGCCAGGGGCCGGCAGGGATGCAGAGGGGACCAGCACCATGTCCTTGCTTAGGCAGGTTAGGCAGGGTGCCAGGGCTCCCACCAGGCCAGGCTGCCTCGTGCGGGGCGCACGCAGCCATCGCAGGCGCAGAAGCCGCCCGCCGCGGGTCGCGTGACGGCCCCAGGACCGAGACCCGGAGGCTGCAGGGCATCCGGGAAGGAGCAGCCCGCCGAGGGTGGTGGGGAGAGCTCCTATTGTGCGGCCAGCTGATGCCGGCCGGCGGGCAGGGATGTGAGGCGGCCCGAAAGCATGCGAGGAAGGTAAACAGCGGGAGGAAGAATATGCTGGAGCAGGGGCCAGAGATAGCAACTGGGCTGTGCTCAGAGGAGAAGAATTCAGGATGAATCGGCAGGGAAGCTTCCTTCCGGGGGTGTGAACCAGGCGCCCGCGTGGCAGACCGTGCAGCTGCGAGCACCGGGCCGGATAAAGGCTGGCATGGGCCCTCCAAGCGGCGCCTGGCCCCTTCCAGTGCAGACCGGCCCTGCCTCGCCTGCGCCGGCCCGCGCGTGGTCCGAGGGCAGCTTCTCCAGGCCCTCGGCGTCCTCCCCGGACCTGGCCTGGACGTCACGCGCCGGCCGAGGAGGCGCGGCGCCCCCGGGGTCTCCCAGCCCCAGCAAACGTCCAGCCGCCAGGCGGGCCCCGGGGAGAGCGCTGCAGGTGAATTCGTCTGTCTGCACCAGCGCAGCCTGCCCCGCTCCGGGGGCTCGGGCGGGTTCATCTCTTCCCGGGAAGCTGCTGACGCAGGCGGCCACGCCGTGCGCTTCCCTGCCTGAATGCCTGGCTGCCTAAATTAAGCCCGGCAACAATGGGCTGTCGATTATCCCATTACATTTCCATAGGGTCTGACTTCATCAGCCGCTCTTTAAAGGCAGCAAAAGTGACTCAGAGGAAGGAGCCCCTCGCGCCCCTGTGCTCCCCGGGCGTCTCCTGGGGCACGCGTGCCCGGGGCGAGCAGGCCGCTCGTGCCGTTGCCCGCGTGGCTGCGGTCGCAGGAGGGAGGCTGGGTGAGAGGGTCCCCTGTGCCGTGGAGAGAGCCGGGGAGGCCGCCCAGCCGCGGTGGGGGCAGATGCTTGCAAGGCCGCGCGCGCCCCGAGGCACCGGGCTGGGCACACCCCTGGCGCAAGCAATGTCGCTGCGGGGAAGTCACCTCCTCTGCCCCCAGCTCGGCCTGCAAGGGCCCTGCCCCAGCGCAACCCTCGGGTCGGGGTGCCGGCCGCCCCTCTCCCCCCGCGACACCAATTCCACCCGCGCTCGCTCCTAATCAATTTAATTTTACAGCCGGAGCCGCTGAAGAGCAATTTTTCAAGAACAAAAAGGTCAGCGCGCGCCGGCCCGATCGATCGTCCTCCCGCTCCGCTCCCCCGGCAGGGGGCTGGGGGCCGGCCCACCACCTCGTCGCCCTCCGCGATGCCCATCGTTACCGGCACAGCGGGGCTCCCCAGCGAGCACCCCCGCAACACGGCAGGCCCGTACAGTCGTCCAGAGCCACTTCCGTCCATCCGGCACCGCCGAGGGAGAGAGCCTGGAGTCGTGTGCTCGCCCGTGGGTGCGCGGCCCTGGGCCGCGGAGACGGCTCCGGCGCCGGCTTTGCCCCCGCCGGGCAGAGAGGACCTCACGCGCCCGGGCCAGGCGCTCGCTGAAGTCGGCTCCGCTGGCCCGCCGTTGGGCAGAGGCTGCAAAACAGGGCTGGAGCCCTGGGCTGGCCGGCGGCGATCCACGCGGCCCCCACGCAGCCTTCGGGCAGCTGCAGGGACAGAGCAGAAGACAGGAGTGCGTGTGGGGGGCCAGACCAGCGGTGCCTGGGGCCCTACAGACCCCAAGGCAGCTCCCGTACCCCCACGCCCACGGTCCTCCAAGCCCCCAGCCCCTTCCCGGGCTGCTTCTGGGAAGGAGGCCGCGCCACAGAGGCTCGCTCGCCTGCCCGTCTCCAGCCTCACCGGGGCCGCCGTTTCCGCAGCAGAGCAGGATGCGCGGGGCCGGGGGCGACGGGGCGAGACCCGCAGCTCACTGAGTCTCCTGGCTCAAGCAGCCGGGACGCGGGCGTGGGGGAGAATAGGCTTTGCACCCTCCGCTCTGCTCAAGAAGGGCGCACACCTCGACACACACAAAGGGCAGGGACCCCACAAGACCCGGACCCTTCTGGGAGCAGGAATCGGCCCCAGGCAGACGGGGGCTCAGCCCTCCTTCCACCCCCGAGCCCCCGGGCCTGGGGCTGGCAGCACCGACGCGCTGCTTGAGGCCGGGCGGATGCTGCACGGCCAGGTCTGGGCCACCCTGGAGCAGGGGGCTGTCTCGGCAGGGCTCCCCTGGCAGCGCAGGCCGGCTGGGAACGGGGCAGATTTATCGCCCTTGGCACGGAGCCGAGAGGCCCGGCCGGCATCTGGGCAGTTACCGGGGTTTCCTGTCGCTGCCGAAAGCATCCAGAGCACAAACGCTGGGAACCCCGGCGCTGAGCTGGGACCCCGACGGGGACCTGCACCGCGGGGGCCACAGCCCAGCACCACGGCATGGGACGGAGCCACGGGCCCAGCCCACCCAGGGGCAAGCCGGCAGGGGCGGGCCGGCATGGACACGGGGCCGTGCCCTCAGCCCGGAGGACGCCGAATGTGGCACCCAGAGCCCCAGACAGACGGAGGCCGGGCCCGGTGCATGCACTGCCCAGGGCCGCCTCGCAGCCTTGCAGGGTGCCAGGGGCAGGCAGCCCGCAGCACCGGTAACGCAGGGCTGAGGTTGCATCATGGAGAAGTCGGAGCAAAGCCCCCGAGACCCAGCGGCACTTCCCTCCTGGCTCGGGGCCAGCTCCCCCCACCAGCTGAGCCAGCTGCTGGCTTGGCCTCCAGCTCCGGGGACGGCGCGCGCCTCCTGCCAAGGGCCCCGAGGCCCAGGACAGCCTTGGGCAGCTCCCGGAGGGGAGAGCGGGGGAAGCTGCAGCCGCCGGAGGCTGCATGAGGCAAAGAGGGAGCCGGGTTGCCTCATTGCCTCCCTCCCTTCCCCTCCTGCCTGAGACTCCGGCTCCCGCACCTGCTGCTCCTCGCCCGCTGCCTCTGGCCCCGCGCGCACGCGGGGGTGTGGGACGCCAGGGTGACGGGCACCGCGGCTGGGGCAGCGCCTTCACACCCCGGCAGTGACCGCCCAACTCCCGCAGCTCCCGGGGAGACGGGACCCCCGACTCGTGGGGGCGGCAGGAGCCACCAGCAGCTTCGCACCTCGGGCACGTGCCTAAAGCACCAAGGTCACGGCTCCAGCGCACGGAGCTCCCGGGTGGGGGACCCTGCCCTGCCCCGTCCCGGCCGGGGGAGCGCCCCGCGCACAGCTCAGCTCTGCGCTGCTGTGTCCAAACGGCTCGCAGGACCCTGCCGGCACCGATCAGGGCACACCTCTCCGGTGCAAAAGCCCCACTTCAAACTCCTTGAGGCCCCTGGGACCAGCTCCAAAACGTGGGTGCTCGGGTGTCTTAACCAGCTGCCCAAGCAGTGTCCGAGGGGCGGAGGCGGGAGAGGGTCAGGGGTCAGACGGGCCCCCACTGCCCAGCCCAGCAGCCGAGAGCAGCCTTGCCCCCGGGGCCGCGAGCTGCTTTCCCAGAGAGGAGCGGTGCTCCGCAGGGTTACATCCGCGCTGCCGTGCGCTTGCCTCCCTGCCCCGGGAGCTGGTAAAAGCCGGCTGACGTCGCCCCAGCAGCATCCAGGGGCTCAGGAGAGAGGGGCTGGGAGGACGCCATCGCCCCAAAGAGCCGGCTGCCGCCTGCAGCGACCTGCTGCGGGCCCGGAGGGAAGGAGAGGACGTACCCACAGCCCGCGGTGCCGCAGGGGAGGGTTTGCAGCCAGCCCGGAGAGGCGCGAGCAGTTTCCAGGCCGTCTCCGCATCCAGCCCCTGCGTGGGCTTGGGGACACCTCCCGTCTCGCTGTCTGGAAAGGAGTGAAGAGCCGGGGGTGCAGCGTGGTCTCCTGGCCGCCAGCCCTCCGGCATGGCAGACGCGGGCCAGGAGCAACGGAGCTGGAATGGAGCGGGCCCACGCGTGCCAAGGGCCGACCAGGACTGCCACGCGTCCCAGCCACGGGCCAGACGCCACGGGGCAAGGTGCAGGCAGGACTCCAGGCTGGGAGCCCCAGCCCCCGCTTCACATTTCGAGACGAAACCCCAGTGAGCCAGGAGGTCGCTGGCTGATCCAGTGGGCTTCAGCTTGGGGTGCCGGGCTGGGCCAAATCAGAGAGAGGAAAAGGAAAACACGGGGGGAAACGTGGTTGGAAAATAAATCCCCAGACAGGTTTCTCAGCCTCGCCTGCCTCCGTTCTCCGGCCTGGGGCACGGGCAGGGCAGGAGGGACGGCACCGACCCCAGGCGGCACCAGGAGCGAGATGCTGCAGGGATGCTTGTCCCGGGTCCCGGCGTCCCTGAGCCGAGTGAAATGCAACGGGAGCACCGTAGCGCCCCGGGGAAGGGCCGAGGTGAACAACCTGTGGCTCCAGCAGCCAGAAGGAGAAAAGCTCCGTGGTTTCCCAAGTGGTCTGGAAAAGCAGGCCCCACCACCCCCATAGCTTTTGCACAGGAGCTGCAGCAAGCCCCTAGGAGCAGCGTTAACCCGCCTCAGCCGGCGCGTCTCCTCCCGTGGGGGAACGGGCACCACGCACGAGCCCCCGACCACGCAGCTCAGCCGAGTGCCATCCGCTCGCGAGGAGAGCTACGCTGGCAGCTCCCGGCTCCGGGATTTGTTTTATATTTAAAAAACTATCTTCCTGTCTCCTGCAGGCCTGTGAAAGGCCGAGACACAAAGCAAAGAGCAGGGAGGACAGACGGGAGCCAGTGGTGCCCAGGAAACAGCGCCGCGCGTGCCAGGAAACCACGAGGGCCGTATGGGCCGTGCGGGGCCCGAGAGCTGCTCGCGTCGGACCCCTCGCGCTGACGGGGGCAGAGAGGCTGTGGCTGGCGGCGCTGCTTCTCTCCCAACAATGCCCATGTCCCTGGGAGGGCTGGCGAAGGCCCACACAGCACCGCGGCGCCTGGTAACGCGGCAGCCGTGCCAGGCCAGCTCCGGTTGAGCACGGCAGAGACACGGGGCAGTGCGACCAGCTGCGACTGGCACTCTGCCCTGCTGTCAGCATCTAGCACGATGGGGGGAAAACAGCTTGCGGTTCCTCGAAGGCGGAAACAGCAACGTCCTTTACACGGCTCCATCCCCAAGTCACCGCTGCTGGGCTGCAAGACAAAGCTGGGAGACGTCGAAGCCGGGCACGTCGCACCCAACAGACGAAACGCTGGCTCGTCAGGGCCCCGGAAACCCTGCCTGCTCGCCGGGGAGGGGGGAGACCAGGCAGCTTCCCTGCATCTCTCCTCCTTAATCTCATTCAGGAAAAATAGCGTATAAACGTTGCCAGCTTACACTCTGTCCTTTTTATTAGATTGCCCCAAATTGGCTTTGTCACCATGGCCATTAATATTTATTTGGAGCACACCTGACATTATTCGATTAGCAACCGCCCCGGGGAACACAGGCGGCTCAGCCCCTTCCGTGGCAGCGCAGACAGGCGCCGACGATGGACGCTCGGCTTATTCGGTTTGAAAAACCGCCTCTCCAAGAGGATGCAGGGCAGCAAAGGGCAACAGCACATGTTACACCCCATGTGTCCCCAGCAGCCCCCGGATGGGTGCATTGCCAATATACCCCTGCCAGGGCAGGATGCGGCCATCCAGTGAGAGGAGGGGTTAACAAAGCTGAGCATTGGCGCAGTCATGGAACAAGATACAGCAGCTTTGCAAAAAGAGGAGAAACAGAGACCTGGTCTGAGCTCCCCCAGGCCCCGGAGCCCAAAGAGGCTTTATCCTGGAGGCAAGCTGCAGATGCCAGAGGTTGACAGACCGGCAGCACCTTGCACTTGAAAACGCAAAGCCAGGCTGGGAAAGGGGACAAGGACATTTCCACTCCCTCCCTCGCCTGCCACGCGGCTGGATTTTGGGACCGCCTGCAGAGAAGCCCAGGGCACACGCGTCCCTGCACTGTTTTCAGTGTCAGCAGCAAAGCCTTGGGGGCATCCCTGCGGGGGCTGGAGGAGTGGGCTGTCTGCCGTGGCACCAGGTGGGGGTCTGAGAGGCCAAGAAACACCCTCCCGGCCCAGACTGGAAATCTTTCTTCCCTCTGCTGGTGGCTGGCTCAGGCCCGGATGCAGGTGGCTTCACACCTTTCTTTTCCCTGTTCCCTTCTGCCCATAAAGGCAGATGTTAGAGACTCAAAGCTCAGTCGGGTGCTAAGGGTTAGAAATGGAGATGCTCCTGCAGCAGGAGTTCCCCTGGTGGTTGCTTAGCAGCCAGAGCCCTCAAACCATCCCAGACTCCCTGTCTCCCGCTGGGGCAAGCACCTGAGGGGTCAAGCAAGTCCCCCACGATGTGCTCGTGCATTCACACCAGCACTGGCACATCAGTCACCTGAGTGCCCTGCACATGGGTGCGCGCCACAGCCACAGCCACGCCAGCCTGCCGGTTTCACTCGCAAGACGTGTTTCGTGACAATGCTGCCCAAACATTTCCTGCTCAGAGCCAGCAAACAGGAGCTCCGCCTGCCAGGTGAATGTGCTCTTGCATAACGAGGCAGGCAGCAATCGCTGACACCACGGGTTCTTGAGGCATTTCCCAAAATAGAAACTCCTCTGTCGCACAGGGCACAGCCTCCCCCACCCCGCCACAGGCCGGCTGACCGAGGGGCCGTGCTTGCATCCTCCAGGGCCCATCGCACCTGCTCAGGATGCCCAGGAGAGCCACGGGCTTCGGCCCCACTCGGCTACTTATCAATAAGGGAGCACATTGCGAGTTCGGCACCAGGAACATCCCATGCATTTGGCACCAGTGCCTTCCTACCGTGCTGCAAAGGGCTGGGAGAGGCTGCAAAAAGAGCCAGGATTCCTGCCCTGTGCACGCTGTTGGAAATCCCCAACCCAGCCCCTGAATGGGGGCAGCGACTGCTTCCTGGCCCCTGCACACTCAACCCGTTCACACTTGTCTAGGAAGTAGGAGCTGGGACCTCAGAGGACAAGCCGGTCTCAGGACAGCGAAGGCGAACGGTGGCAGAAGAGCCAGACAGGGTTTGCAAAGGAGAAACAGGCTCTGGCCCCTCGGGTCTCCAGAATACAGCACAGGAGTAGCAGCACTGGGCCCCTGGGAGCAGAGCGGGTCCAAGGCTTGGACAACGCACTGCGACCCCCGAGCAAAGGCCTGAGCACGTTTACCACCCGGCACAGAGGGCCGGGATCTTCTCTGCCCGGCTCGGGACAGGACAGTACCCACGCAGCAATGCAGGGGAGAGCCCTGCTAGGCTGGGAGGCTAATAATGCCTGACCAGGACTAACCCCATCCTGCTGCGAGGGAGCCCCACTCCCCAGCGAGGGCCGCGGGACTGGGGCCTCCTTGCCCTGGGGCCGTGGCCCGCGGGCTCCTCCAGAAGCATCACTCGGAAGAGGCTAATTATAACCGTGCAAGCATCCCACTGCACCTTATTAGATGCAGCAGGTGCTGCCGGGTGTCATTTATGGCAGATATGCTACCTGGCCATAAAACAAGCGTATAAAAATAGCCAAAAATGTAGCCAGGCAGCTTGAACCAAGACAAAGCAACCAGCCCAGCCGGCCCAAGCGCGCGGCCGGCAGCAGGTTTCAGCTGCACCCTGCCCACCCCGGGCTCATGGGCACGGCACGGGGTCATGCCCCAGCCTCGCACACTCCGTCTGCCTGTTGCACCGGGCCCTCCTGGCACCACGAATCTCTAACCGGGGCCTCAGGCTCTGCAGCAAAGTCCCTGATGACTTCAGCCCCCTCCTCTTTGGACTGCAGCTCGTTAAGAGGCGGGCCGCAGGTGCATTAGCCTGGCCCCTCAGCCCCGACGTTTCATCGTGGAGCAAGGGGGTGTTTGCATCTGAACAAAGCTCCGGAGCGCAGGACCCCTTCTGCTCCCAGGCAGCAGCAGGATGAGGCCATAAACCAGAGCCAGTCTGGCTGGGCTGCCTTTATGGGCCCTGCAGGGAGAGCTGCATGGGGAGCAGGCGGCAGGAGAGCATCCTACAGCACCTGGATGCTGGGCACAGCTCCATCCTGCTGCATCGCACCTCCTCACCCACGGCCCACGGCTGCATTGCTTGTCTGGGACATTCACCTCTCTTCCCTCTCCCCCAAGAGCCACGGGACGCCCTGCAGCTGGGGCTACTTGGACCCATCCATCTCGCACGGCCTGCCTCACCGCTTCCTCCAGGACCCAACAGAAAACGCAGTCGTTGCAGGCGGCACGGTGCGCTCGGGCACCGGCAGGCGTCTGGCTGCACAGAGCAAGCCAGTCCTCCCTCCCCATCCAGATGCAAGCGGCTCGTGTTCCCTGCCGGGATTACGGAGCGCAATGTTTTGGCTTTCAGGACTGCTAGGTTTTAATAATTTTCGCCTTCCTGTTCGAAGCACCCCCGCAACCGGCTCAGAGCATCCAGAGCCAGAGGCCGACTGTTTACCTTTGCAAAGTCCTGGCAGAGCGGTGCCCAATTCATTTGAACAGGAAAACGATTCAGGGTCTGGGTACAAACTGGTGGCCATCACATGCGCAGGGTTTTCACAAAACTAGGCTTGAAAGAGCTATTTTAATACCTTGCTATTTTCATCCATCAGTTCTGCATTGGCAGGGGAGAGTCAGAGCCATTCTGCCCATTTCACAGATGGGGAAAGCCGAGCCATGGGTGGGGGGAGGTATTTGTTTCAAGCATTTCAAATCTGAAGAGCCCAGGAGTCCCAACATTCCCAGTCCCCCCCCACCTCTCTTTTTAGCACACATGAATCACGGTCCCTGCTTTGTGCCCCTAGACACTGCGTGGCACTGGAGCTTCCCATTAGCAACCCCAATTCTGCACTGGTATTTCCATCAGGCTCACCCCCTGCTCCCAGTGTCACAATGGTCTGGGGGTCACAAGTGCCCATCTGGGAGCCACCGTGGGCCTGGGAGCCCTCCAGGGGAAGGCAATAATGGTATCTAGAGCTAATGCCTGCCTTGACACTGAAGTCGGGTTTCCTGGGATAAAGCCCTCTCCGGTCACCAGGAGGCAGCTCATGGAGCATCTTGGCCACTTATCTCACCGCGATGTAAGAGAAACTCAACAATCAGCCGTCAGACAGCGGGTGACAGACCCATGGCTGCGAGGAGACACCTGAAGATCCTGAGGCCAGCAGACGCCAGCGTAGGAACGCTGCCTGGTGGGATCACACGCACGGCTGCTTTCATAACAGACCGCCACACAATTAGGTGTCACAAAGAGCCAGCAGGTTTTTTTCCCCGTAAAGCAAACGCTGGAAAATTTCCAGGCGAAGTGTTGAGCCAAAGGAATGCGGAACGACCGTCGTGCTGCTCACGTGGAAACTCATTTCAAAAGTCATCGCTGCCTTCATCCCTTCCCACCGCAAACAGCTCCGGCAGCCAGACCGGCTCTGGGTCCGGGACGGTCGTGTTGTGCGATCGCTCCCAGGTTACATCGAGCAAGGGAGTCATTCAGGCTCGTCCCTGCGATGCTGACAGGCAGGCAGGCGGCACGAATGCCCGCGCTGCCCGGTGCCTCAGCCCGCCGGCGGCTGCACCCGGGCTTTCTGGATGTCGGCTACAACCGTGCCGGACACAGACACACGGCCGTGGCTTCGTGTGGAGGGGCAAAGTGGGCAGCAGGTGGCGCTCTTTTCCCATGACCCCCTCTGGCACTCCCAACACAGTACCACTTTCGGACGGGGGCGCTCCAGCCAGCCTGGGGGAAGCACGGCTGGACGGCACTGGCTGCAGGCCCAGCCTGAAGGGCAAAGTAGTTCCCCAAATGCCACGGCAGGATTCAGCCCCTTCCCATTAAAGCCTGGAAGCAGCAGACCCCCACACTGCACCCAACCAGCATGACACCAGCTCGGTAGGGCAGGGGCCAAGGCAAGCTGGTGCCCGAGACAGCAGCAGGCCCTGAAGGCCCAGCAAGGAGAGCACAGCGTTTGGCCCCTGGCATGGATCCCCTTGCAGCTGCCCTCTCCCCTCCAGGGCTCACCGGGGACCCCACACTGCTGGCCTGAAGCCCCGTGCTCCAACCCTAGTCCCAGCCTAGCATTTGCAGCTGACTGGCATTGAAGAGGAGCAGTAGCCACCCTTACTCCCACTCGGAGGCTGGGAGCAGAGACAGGCCCGAGCGCTGGCTGCTGCAGTGCAATTTGCTTCCTTTCTCATGCAGCTGCTGCGCAGGGGTCCCCACCTGGAAAGCAGGTACTGGAGCCTCCCTGAAGACACAGGCTGGACCACAAAATACCGGGGGGGGGGGGCAGAGAGTAAGAGGAGCCCCCTGGCAGCCTGCAGGCACCTGGGGCTGAGCCCCTTGGACTGAACAGGTCTCCGTTATGCAGCTGCCAGCACCAGAAAGGGCTTTGCTGAGAGTGGAGGTAGACAAGATCGTGACCCCCTGGGAGGAGGGTCCTGGGACTCCCTGCATGCGGGCAGGGGGCAGGTTCAGTCCAGGGGAAACCAGCCCACACCTGCCCCCACGTCCTGCACAACACAGAACAATTCTGCGGGAATTGGCCCATGGAAACAGCTCCCCCACGAGCCCAGAGCTAATGACTTTATTTTTTGGCAGAGATATTCAGAGTGATCGTGGCTTGACGCAGAAGCCGGTGAGCTGTGAGCTTTGGTCGAAGCAATGTCTGTGCCCAGGAGGAAGGGGCAGCGCAGAGCCAGGTCTCCCCGGGTCTCAGCTCCCTACCCTACCTGTGAAGGCTGTTCTTGGTACCGCCCAGCAAGGGACCGAGTCTAGGGCTCCTTGCTCCGATCCAGCAGCAGAAACGCAAACCAGACCGACGGGCACACAGTCACTGCTCCGGGTCTGACCCACGTCGTGCCACCCCTGCTCAGCTCAGAAGGAGAAACTCTCCCTCTTCTTTCCCCTTCCACGTGTCTCCTGCCTGCCCATGTCCCCTGCTTCTGCCACGCATGCCAGTCATCCAGGGCTATTTCCGGAAAGCAAAGACGTCCCGCGATTTCAGCCCTCTCTTGCCTTCGCTTCCGGGCTTGGGGGAAGGCAGTTCCACCAGGCCCCCGTACGGGCAGCTCTCTGACTCGGGGTGATGTCCAGAGCACTCCACGGCCGGGATGTAGCCGCTGTCCCACATGCCGCTCCCACAAAGCTTGCACAGGTCGTGCAGGCTGCAGGGGATGCGCGGTAACAGGCGGAACTGATACAGCAAACTCCGTGCCTGGAGCGGGGAGAGGAGGGGAGGCTCATTAGTGGCATAGCCAGAGCGCACGTTCTAGGCGCCGGGGCTGCCCGTGGGTCCGTTTGGCTCACACGAGGATCCACAGCAGCCTGGCTAGGGGCGACATGGATCCCAAGTGCAGCCAAAAGAGGCCTGGGAGGCATTTCCAGCACTGACTGCATTCAGCCACCGGAAGGTGAAGCTGTTGGGTCAGCCACAGAGCCGGCCCAGCCCAGACAACACTGGGCACAGCTCCTCCTTGCTGCTGGCTGACATGCCCCAGACATGCTGTGCAGCGACCACGGAGGAGAGGGGAAAGTCTGCTGCCTACCCCGCTGTCAGCAGTGAGGGCTATGTGCGTGTGCACGCGCGTGTGCGGGGCATCACCTGGCGTTACTGAGCACTACACTGAGACCATCATGCAGGGGAGTGTCACGCCTCTCATCATTCCTGCTTGACCTGAACAGGGGGCCTCACCCCAGGGCTGAGGAGCTGCAGGCTCCCTTTCCAGCCTCTGAACGCATGTGTGTGTTATCCTGCCTCTGAGTGGCGCGTCTAGACTCCCTGCACTTCCCAGGGTTGGTCTCACAATACGTGCTGCCTATAGACAGACCCCCACACCAATCATTCCTGCTGTGCCTATGGCCCACGCCGGGGACAAGTGAACAGGGAAATGGGAGTGTTCCCGCTCGGCCTCCCGCATTCAGAACCGCAACAGTCAGCCCACGCCGGCCCACAGCACTGACCTTCCTGAGTACGAGTTCCCCATTCATGTGCATAGCCAGGTTGCCAAAATGCAGCAGCATCTGATCGGTAGCCAGCTGCTGCTCAATGACGTCGTCCCCATAGATCACCACGATGGCCACACAGATAAAAAGGTGGAAGTAGTCGGTCTGCAGGAGCAAAGCAAGAGTTTGCGTTATGGGATGGGATGCTTGGGGCACCCAGTGCCCTGCCTCCCCCACCCAACCTGGAAAGACTCCTGGGTCGGGAAGGAGCCCTGTTCACACAAAGTTTGGTCCTGTCTGGGATGTGTGCTAGTGGTGAATAGCAAGCCAGTTCCCACTGGAGTCAAGCCACAAGCAGCTGCCCCCCTGAGGACAGAAGCGAGAGGAGGGTCATGGTTTTTCTAAGGGACCCATTATTTTAGGTCCCCAGCAGGAAACTACTTGCTGAGGCCACCCTGCTTTGCAGGTCTGAGGAGTTAAGCCCCCCTGGGGACACGATTCTTTGCTAGGTAAAGACAGGGGAGTGTCCTTACAGAGCACACGGTCCCTCACACAGATGCACTGTCTAGATGGATATCTCCCACTCCAAACACACGGGCCAGCCCATCGTGACTTCCGAGGGCAGTTCTGCAGGCTAATTTATGCAGAAACAAACATACAATTTGCGTGGGCTGATAAAGAGGCCTTTCCAAGTGTCCCTGCCCTTTTGCTCACTGGACAGGAGCAGACCAGCACTCAGCTGCATGTGGCTAGCTTGGAGCCTTGGGGAAACAAGCTACCATTGCCACTTAAAGTGAAGGTGATTCCTTTTGCACTGATGGGTTGCAGCAGGAGCCAGATCATCCCCAGGACTCAATCAAGCACCAAGCCAGGGTACAATCTGCATTGATTTCAATGATTTCTAAGGCAAGCGGCAGGGGATAAAACCAGCCCATTGAAAGATGAGACGCTATTTTAAGTGCATCGCAGTCACAACTCAGGGAGTGAAAAGGGGGCTGGGTCTGTGCAGTGATACTTTGCCTGGGTGGGTGCTCTCTCGTGCAACATACTGCATGAGCGTGGGGAAAGGCAGCTGCATCCATGAGTGTGGGGCCAGCTCAGGGCATGCACCTGCTCTGTGGTGCACCGTATTGCGGGCTGCAGCCTCACCTGGTAATGAGCCCAGCAGGCCTCCCACATGCGCAGGGCCTCCGCCTCCGGGAACTCGCGCTTGAAGCAGAGGAGGATCCAGCGGTGACAGAACAGCATCTGCAAGCCGTCCTCCCCCAGTGCGGCCAGGTGCTGGTAGAAGCGGGGGTGCATGAGCCGCAGCAGCTCGCGGAGGTACATCTGGAAAAGGTGCCAGCGCTCAGCTCATCCTCCACCCTGTGGCTGTCCCTGTGATGCCCCAGACCCAGAAGCACATGCCTGCCAGTGGCATCTCCCTCATCATCACACTCCAGCCTTGTTACACATAATTTTTCCCCTCTTTCAACAAGCCCCATGTTGGTATTCAGGCCTCAGCCATGCCACACCTGTTATATATTTTGCAAAAAGGACCAGCGTTGGCTCGTCAGTGCAGACAGAGCCTTACAGGCAGAGATTCAGCAAGATTCTTCCTGCCAGGGCAGGGGTCGGACTAGATGATCTGCTCAGGTCCCTTCCGACCCTAGAAACTATGAAAAGAGAGAAGACCAAACCCACTACAGCTTTGCTTTTAATGCTGCTGCTAAAAAAAGGAAGCCTGGGACTCAGAGCTCTAGGAGTGTAGCCTCACAAAACAGAGGACAGAGGTAGCTATTTCTGGAAACGCTGAGTTTTGACTTTCACTGGGTGGCGCAGACATTGCATTGGAAAACCAACTCTTGGGTACACTGGGGATGCATGTGTGTGCATGGGAACATCACACGCCACCAGTGACTTTTACAGCAGCTTTCCATGGCAAGAGGAGGCCACGGTGACCAGGACAGCATGTCTCCAGTTGGGAGCAAAGTGGTAGGATTGCCCAGCCAGGATGGAATTAGCTTTCCCCCGACAGCCTGAGGGTGCATCTAGATTTTTAAAAGAACACGCTACTTTAAGAAATGCTGCCAGGCAGATTGGGCCTGGCTTTGAGCTCTCCACATGCCCTGGGTCTGTGAAACCTTGGTCACAGACAACGGTTATTGGTGCATTTAAAAACAGATATCCATGGAAAAGTTTGCAGCTTGGACCAGATCATTCCTAAGTCACGTCTACAGCCAAATAATGAGGAATTAAATAAACCTCCCAGGAGCAAAGGCCAGGATGCAGACTCAGACACTCCACAGGCCCAGGAGCAGGAAGTACAGCACTTCTGGTTCCAGCTAGCACAGCTGCTCAGCGCAGCGCGGTGCTCGCAGCCCTCTGAGAAGCAGCACGAACTTGCTTAAGTGCAGCACAGTGCAAAGACGATGGGCCTCCTCCGGACACAGCCTGCGACTGTACCGCCTGAACCCCAAGCAGTACAGCCACGTTCATGTGGTGCTGCCTGGCACCGATCGGAGACCAACATCCCTCCGACAGCCTGGGGAGAAGGGAAGTTAAGGAAAGGAACGAGAGCCTCACCAGCTGCTTCTCCATATCCTCATCCCGGGGGGAGCTGATGAAAATAGTGTTCTGCATCAACCCCACGAAACACCAGAAAGTGTCCGACTCATCCAGGACCTCTGCCAGGATGGGGGCCACGAGGTCAGACATCCCCTGGGAGTAGCCAATGGTAGGGTTAAACACTGCATAGTTCAGCAAAATTCTCCTAGGAGGCATTAGACAGGAGAGGGTGAGATCCAGCGGGCACCTGTCACAGGTGACTCAGTCCCACTTCCCCCCTCCAAATCCCGCCCAACATGCAGACCCATGCAACTGAAAACTCCCTCCTGCTGTTTAAAGCATGAAGGATGCAGCTACAGCTAGAAAGCACGTAGCTTCCTGAGCAGCCCCCAGGGCCGTGTGCCCTCCAGCACAGCACCTCATGGCACGTGGGGAGAGAGTGCCCAGATGCCAGGCATGGCCGTGGAGGGTTAGACTGCCTAGTACCAGCTCTGATGAGGGGCTGGTTGGCCAGCCAGACTTCCAAACAGCTTGTAGCAATCTGGGACCAGGACTCACAACCACCCAGTCTCCAGGTAGGCTGCCTGCCCCCGAGAAGCAGGGCAGGAGAGAAGTATAGTAAAGGTAGGGAGAGAAACACAAAACAACTCTAGGGGAGGGAAACCCCAAGAGCTGGGGAGGGGACAGCAGGTGCTGGAAATCAAAATGGCAGGAAATAGCAGTTTAAACAGTAAAGAGTCACACGATGGGAACAGAGGAGCAATGTGGAGCAGGGGCTACATGCCCATCCCCAGTGCCCAAACCACTACAGCAGGCAAGATCTAGCTGCTCCCTAACCATGCACCAGAACCTGGGTGCAGCAGCTCCAGGGAGACCGGCCAGGTCCTAGGGAGCTTGGTCTTTCACCCCAGCAGCTGCAAACTGCCAGCTTCAGCTTTACCCAGGCACCTGCTGTGTTCCTGCAGTGGCTGCTTGATCCTTCAAGTGCCCTCACCCTTTGGTGTCCACCTCCTGGCTTCCCTGTCCACAAGGAACTAGGCCAGGGAGACAGGACAACAGGATGCGTTTCAATACTGACAAGTGCAGGGTGCTGCATGTGGGCAGTAGAAACCAGCAGCACACTTATAGAATGGGAAACTCCCTTCTCGAGAGCACAGAGGCAGAAAGGGATCTCGGAGTCATTACTGACTCCAAGATGAACATGGGGGGGAGGGGAGCCAGGTGTCCAAGGAGAGCGGTCGCTCCTCAAGGAGACGATCCTCCAAGCCCAAAGGAAGGTAATCCCAACAAGGATCAAAGGGAGTAGGAGAGCACACAAGCCTCCGTGGCTCACCAAAAGCATCCGGGAATGTCTCCTTGCTAAAAAGGAGGCTTACACCCAATG
>NW_017728928.1:392890-395303 GCF_001723895.1 Crocodylus porosus
AACTTCCTAGGGAAGCGGCGCTGGCTCCTACCCTGGGGGTCTTTAAGAAGAGGCTTGATGCCTACCTGGCTGGACTCACTTGAGTCCAGTTGTTTCTCCCGCTCAGGTGGGGGTTTGGACTTGAAGATCTACAAGGTCCCTTCGACCCAACTGCTGTGACCCTATGACTCTATGACAACACTACAGCTGGAGGGAAGTGGTTCGGGTAGGGGAAGAGGGGCCATCTGGCCCAGCTCCAAGGCCAGGCCTGCCCAAACAGCTTCTTGCACCTGGGAAGGGAAAGCTCTAGCCAGGGCAGATGCCGCCCTCCATAAAGGAGCATCACCTCATGGTCTCCACATTGGGGTTGTCCTCCCCACGGAAGAACTGGTTGCTGCGGTCAGTCCGCACCACGTCCTTGTCGACAGTGAACTGCACGTTGCGCCAGAACTCCTTGTGCTCCTCAGGGGTCATCGTCAGCCTGGAAATGAAGCAGCCCTGTGAGTGTGCTCAGCCCAGGGAGAGACACCACAAACCCCCTGTCCCGGAGGCAGACTGAGCTCCCCAATCTCCACGATGCCCAGATTGTGTGAGAGGGTTGGAGGCACTGAGTCCATCCCCAGCTCTCACCAGCAGCCGCGGCACAGTCCCAGTCAGACATGGGTCTAGCATCTTCTGCCAATAAGTTTATCCTAACAGCTCTGAGAGGCTGTTCCTGGACCTGGCCATTGGGATGATCAGAAATCTTCTGTGTTCCCAGACTGTCTTTATTCATCCCCATTTGTGCTTGGGCCAAGATGTGAGTCTGAAAGAGCTGCTTCTCCCCGTGGACATGTTATAAGGAGTGGTCACAGCCCCTCCTCACCTTTGTTTTGCCAGGCTAAGCACAGCGTGTTCTCCTCATCTCCCTTTGGGAGAAAGGCTTTCCTGCACACTTAGGGACAGTCATTTCCGGGGATCTAAATGACTGGAGGGATGAGCTGAAAGGCCCCAGCTCCTCTGTGCCTAGGTACGTTGAAACAGAGCCCCTCAGTCCATCCTTCTCCCACCCCCCAGCAGCTTCCCCTTTGAGAGCCTCCCCCTCTGCATCAACCCTATGAAACACCAGAAAGTGTCCGACTCATCTAGGACCTCTGCCAGGATGGAGGCCACGAGGCCGGACATCCCCTGGGATGACCTCGGGGAGGATCTCAAAGCCAAGTGTAGTGCTGGATGGAGACACTGTCCCTTCAGGACCCGAGCCGAGGTGAGGAGCATGGAAGACAGCTCCCCATTACCTTTTCTGCTGAATCTCAAAGTATTCTCTCCTCTTCTGCACCCTCAGGGCCTCCCTCTCTTCGGACGTGGACTCATAGCTGTAATAGTGCAGTAGGAAGGGCCAGACCTCGCCACGGATGGAGACATCGATCCCCCCAAAGAAAATGGCCTGGAGGAGCAGTGCAAAAAGTGACAGACACAACTGGGAGAGTCCCAGAGGCTGCACCAAGACGCCACCCGCCCCGGGCTGCTGCAGCTTTACCACCCGCCTCTGACAAGTGATGCCTTGATTCAAGCTCTTTCAAATTTGCACATGTGTAGAAGGAAAGTATTGGGCTCTATTCCCAGATGAGACACAAATCGGGCTCATTTCAATGTCAATAACCCCCCCGGAGGGACTCTGTGATTAACGTGTCGTTCTCATGTCAGGGCTTAATCCCCAGTCTTGGAGACGCTGCGTTTCATAGCAAATTTTTCTTTCAGGGCTTGGACAGGGTCCTGCCCAGGCCCACAAAGGGCTGCGAGTAGGAGCCTCGGCTGCTTTCTACAGCCGTTCACACTGCATTGTACAGGAATGGGACCCTCCCAGTCCACTTATTCCAACAGGCAGTGGAAGGAGGGCAGAGTCCCCCCTGCACTCAGGAAGATGCTCCATTACGGTGACCTGAATGCAGCTCCTGTGAGAGCTCTAGCTGAGCACCAGCAATAAGTCTGAGAACCAAGACCCCAGGGCCTGACCCAGCATGAAGTCAACTGCTCTCAGGGACTTGTCCGCTAAGAGAAAAGCAAACCCACCCGGGCAGCCGCTGGTGCCCCCCTCACCTTCAGCAGCTTGTACTCCTCCTCCACCTGCCCGGACTCGTTCAGGTGATGGAGCCAGGCAGAGACATCGAGGCGCTTGTACGCGTTCTCCTCCGGGTGAGTCTCTGAGGATGGCAGCTTGGGGCGGCGGATGGAGAACTGCATGCAGGTCCTTTCGTCAGTCAGCTGCTGAAGGGGAGACAGAGCGGAAGGGAGGAGATGGGGATGGCTGCAAAGCAGCAGCTCTCAGAGCAGCTCCCGAGGTGAGCCCCAAGATTTGGTGCCTGGGAAGGATTTGACTGACATCCCACCAATCAAAACAGCAAGAGCTACTCAAGGCATTCGAGAACCTCAAATGCCTCTACACAAACGCTCG
>NW_017728928.1:395314-424781 GCF_001723895.1 Crocodylus porosus
CCTTCCAAGAGAAGTGGTGCAGGCCCCTACCCTGGGGGTGTTTAAGAGGAGGTTAGATGAACATCTTGCTGGGGTCGTTTGACCCCAGCGCTCTTTCCTGCCATGGCAGGGGGTCGGACTAGATGATCTGCTCCGGTCCCTTCCGACCCTAGAAACTATGAAACTATGAAACCACAGCACTGCCAACGGCAGCACTTCCAACAAGAATTTCTTTCCACATCCCCCCTTCACACACACACTCAGCTTCCCCCCGAGACTGAATGAATGCTGCTCACAGCCAGAAATGCTGGCAATACATTGCATACGATTGGGCCCATACAAAGAGAGTGCTGTGAGGCACGTAGTGCGCCACACAGCCTGGTCCCCTCTCCGGACACTCGCGATTTCAGCGCAAAGCTGCAGCTGATGTTTCACTGAAAAATCAAAGGCTGCTCTGTGCCAGCCTAAGCCTGTGTGGCTGCAATGAGGAAAGCAGCAGGGGATTTGGGGGGGAAAGATGGGAGTGTAAAAATCATTGTTTTTAATAAGTACATAATGGGTCATTAAAGTGCTCTTATCACATTTGTGGGGAGACAGTAAAATCTGGCAAGGTGTCTTGTCAAAACACCCCTTCCATGTGCAGGGCTTTGGGCACCCCAACTAGATGAGATGGGTGCAGAGCTTTGGATCCAGCACCGGCAACGCAGCCTTCTAGTCCCAATGCCCAAGCACTGGCCCAGCGTCCAGCAAAACAGGGACCTGCACGTACAGGCCTTTGTGATGTTCTCTCCATGCTGGTACCCAGGACCGAGGAAGAGGGACCAGCACATCCAAGCAAAGACCTGACCTGTGCTGCACCCTGCAGCCCTGCCCACACTTGTCAAAGCTACTCATTAAGACACCTCTTCAATGCCCAGCCCTCAGCCCTGGCTAAGAAGGCAGCTACGACAGCCTCTTTGCCTCACGTGGCCCAGGTTGGTTACCTGATCCTTGAGGTGGGTCTCCGTGCAGTACTTCCACTGCTGAAACACCTCTGACAGCTTATCCAGGCCACCGTGGTGAAAGTGGAAGATCTTATATTGACTCTCCCTGCTAGCAACGACCAGCTGTCCACAGGTGCAGGCCTCGTCACTGCGGGGCAGCAGAAGGGAAAACACACAGGTTAGAGCCGGCTGTCTCAGTGGGGAGGAGAGGATGAGGGAGGGGAGAACACAGCCGGAATGAAACACAAATGCACAGAAACCTCAAAGAAAAAACTACAAGCATGGAGGCAGGCAGACCAAACACCTCCCCAGCTCAAGGCACGTGGGCCGTCACGGCCCCAGCCACAGCACAGTGCTCTCCAAGTAGCAGTGGGGTGGCCGCGCTCCCTCCTCTTCCCACTCCAAAGCCTTCGGCCCCAGGAAGGAACTGCATCCCTGCCTCGGGGTGGGAGCAGGTCCGCCAGAGCCTTTCCAGTGCCTGCACAACACGGTCCTGGAGACAGCAGCTCCCAGAGACACGGGGACTCTAGGAGATGGGGAAGCCACAACAAGCTTCTGGAGAAAACTGGGACGAAGACAGGCAAAGGGAGTTCAAGGGTCTAGAGTTCAAGGTGTTTTCTATACCGAAACTAGCCTTGCTGTTTCCAAGGGGGGAGC
Organism: Crocodylus porosus; assembly: GCF_001723895.1. NCBI lineage: Eukaryota > Metazoa > Chordata > Crocodylia > Crocodylidae > Crocodylus > Crocodylus porosus. The sequence continues at coordinate 396,934 of NW_017728928.1, forward strand.
GGTGCTGGGACATGGAGAAAACCCATTTCTCACCTGAAGAAAAGGCGGAGGGACCTCATCTGGCCAAGGTCCACACGAAAGACCCCGCAGATCTGCTCGAGGGCAAACACCTTCTGCTGCTCGTCCCACCGGGCATTTTGCACTTGCCCGTTGTTGTCCTGGAAGTGGGTGTTGGTGTCGAGGCTGGAGGCAGAGCTGGTGGAGCAGGTCATGTGGTTATCACACGTCTCCCTGGAGCAGGGGTGGGAGGACCATTAACCACAAGTAACAGAGTCTGTAGTCACCCCAGGACGATGGAGAGTCAGTAGCCTCTGAATTCATACCTCTCTGGTGGTCAACACTGGTCTCTCTTGTACCATAACCAGGAGCAGTTTGGGGAGCCAGTCCAGTGGACACTCACCTTCCCTTCCCACTACGTGCCAGGGTGCCTACAGCATCATCTACACCCCTCTACATCTGCATTTGGGGCTCACTTCTTCCCTGTTTTTTCCACCCCTGGCCCAGGTGACCAGAGCAACCTCACTAGGCTGCAGCAGCGAAAGCCTGGAGGGAAAGGTCGTTTTGTCACATAGTCCTAGCAGAATCCTTTGCATGGAGCCCAGCGGCTCTGGGCCTTGGCTGGGGCAGGACCGGGGAGCACACTCGGGAGGTCACTTTTCTTGGTAGCAGAAGAACTGAAAGAGCCTCCTTCCCGCACAATGAAAACATACATTTCTGGGGAAATGACTCACTTGCTAGAGCATATTTCCTAGCATCCACTCATAAGCTTGGCTTCATGCATGGGGACTTCAGACAAGCTCCCACTTGCAAGTGTCAACCTTTGACTACAGAGGACTGGGAAACCATCTGAAAGCCCTTTCACCAGAACCAGACTGTTTTCCAATAAGCTAAGCAGCTAAATGAACCCAGGGTTTCCCCAAGGGGAAGCCTGAACCTAGATTAAAAGCCAAGCAGCCCCATCCCCAAAGAAAAGCATCACTGCTCTGAGAACTAAGTGACTCTGAAACCGTGACCCCCCCCCGGCTCTTACAAAGGTCAAGGCCCGTGAACAGTTGTAGAGCGAGGCCTGAATGGGCTCCACTGTGAAATCAGGGTTTGCAAAACAAGACAAGGAGCAGGTATAAAGGCAGTCCCCGCAGTGCCACTTTCTGCAGTGTTTTCTAATCCGCTTATCTCACAATGTAGGCACTGAGCACTGAGACTCGCACACTCAGCATGCGGCTGCACTGCGCCACGTCAGGAAGCTTTCTGCAACGGGCTACCGTGCCCCCCAAGTGAGGGCCATTAGGCTGTGTTTCCAGCATCCACCCACCGTTCAGGTCACTGCGTTTCAATGAACAGGCTGCGGACATCCCCTTTAGCTGCGGGCGAAATTAGTAACAGAGGCTGAATGGGCAGGCTAGTTCCAGGGGGAGGACATGAAACCTCAGTGCCCACACACATGCAAAATCAATCCCTCCCCATCCTTTCATTCTGCATAAGACTTTACATAAAAAGGTCTTAATAGATCTTAACCCAAACAAACCAGCTCCACTACTTAATGCACGCCTGTTCTGCTGCTTAATTATCCCGATGAGACACAATCGAAGTGAGATCTTCGGACACAACCTGGCACCACAAGAATGCAAGCAGGGATCACGCCTCCAGCAAGACCGATTCACCCACTCAGCAGCACTGCACCTCATCCGAATGTCGCCTGGAGCCCCCCAGTGTTAAGTGGAAAGTGCAGCCAGGCCTCCTCATCTATGCTGCGCACACACTTCCAGGCAAGTTGTATCTGGGTTCGTGAGAATCAAAGCGCTGCTTTATCGGCTGGATCTGCGGTGTGGAACGCCTGCCAGGAATGCTCACTACCATATGTTAGTGCAGAAAACTGCCTGGAAAAGGCACCGTGTGCTGGATAGCCTGCTGTAAGCAGCTGGATTTTACGCGGCAACATTCAGGTTGAAGCCACAGCTGATTACACAGGATTTTCCAGGAAGAGATGACTCAAACTCATTTAAAGACTAAGCAAAACCACCCAGGTATTCCTGCAGCCCTTGAGGAGATCAAGTGGTCAGAAAGACAAAGAAGGGCAGCCTATAAATCTAATAAAGAAATAAATGGACAAGAGGCTGGAAGCGAACGTACTACACAGGTTATTCCCGTGAGAAACTCCACACAGTTCAAGCACATCAAGTCACTAGATGCACAAGCAGCATTTAATACTTGTACACGGCATTGCATATGCTCCCAGTGTGGGGACATGCTGCCCCTCGAGTGGCACAGGAAGCCTCTGTATGTGGCAGATCAGGAAGGGGACAGGCAGCATGCCAGCAGAGAGGGCTGGGAGCAGAAAGCAAAGCAGCAAACCGAGCAGAAAGCTTGCGACTGCACATTTGGTAATATATGCATGTACTGTACCTGACACCACAAACATATAAAGTGTTATTTTACACACTCTATAAATACTAACGCTCAATAATTACCCAGGTTAATCACTCCATGAATTTAAAAAAGACTCCACCTTATGTTTAAGCATAAGACCTTTCCCATTTGTACATGCTGAATGCATTGGAAAATGGCTTTAAACTGCTTCGTAAACCAATGTTAACACTCATCTGTGTGCAGCCCTGCTTGCCCCTTGTAAGGATGGGCTCTTAGGCAGTAAGGCCAATGCTAATTAATTAAGTCTATGCTTCTGGGGAGTCACCTCTGTGTTGACACATGCAGGCAGGGAGAATGCTCCTAGGTTTGCAGGATAGCACTGGAAAGCCAGCGTTACGTTCGTTGGACCAGAGATTTGTATTAGACTGTTCTTCAAAAGCAGCCTTAGCACCGCAGAAACACATTCCAGGGAGATATTATCTTGTGGGATTAATAAAAAAAAAGACAAAACAGGCAAAGCCAGTGCTATGGTTTATGCATGGGAGTGAAGGGACCTGGAGAAAAACCAAATGCTTATCAGCAGAATTGAAAAAGCTGAAAGCAGGAACCCCGGTGCAACAGGCACGTTCACAGCTCATTTCCTTCCTAAAGTTTCTTTGCTCCTTTTAGGTTAGTGTCCCTCCTATTAGTTAGTTAGAGACAAGTGCTACCACAGGCGGTCTCTCAGGAGTCCTTAATGATGGGCTGCGTGCCTGTACCATCCCCTTTGGCACGTCTGTAACCCTTAGGAGGACAGTAGGGTGAAGCCTCACAAGTAGGAGTTTGTAATAGTAACTGTCATAAGCCCAAAGCATCCTGAATCCCCTTGCAGTAATCATCAAGACACAGGGAAGCGGTATCAGAGACCTGGACTGAGAGCAATCGGCCTGCTGAGACGGGTCTTTTACAAAGGCCACATCTTTGCAAGTTTGTGGAAAGCACCCATATCAGGTGGGCTGAGTGAAGTGACAATCTGAGATGGAGCTGGCTGTCTTGATACCTCTGCGCTTCACAATCCATTCCCCAAAAAGAAGGATCAAAGAAAGGCATGGCAAAACGACAACGGGCTCACTGTTCTGGGAATCCTGGCTGGCTATATCCCTGAAAACAGAGCTGCAAGAGGATTATGCCCGTGCAATTTTTTAAAATCCATTCATACCTGCTGAGCAGAGAGTAGTAAACTAGGTTAAAACCTGCTCCTAAATCCCCCTCAGGCTGATAAGATTTGGAATAGATGCTTGAAGCTTTGTACCGCCTCAAAAAACGCCTGCAGATCCTCCTCATGCAGACGTTTCTGAACAGGGAAGGATTTATTCCACTTATTTTGAAGAAGTGGAATGTGTCTCTTTAAATGTCATGTCAGAATAAAGACCCGTGGAGGTGCATGTGAGTAGGTAAGTGGTGCCCGGTGGGGGGAGCATCCCCCAGCCCTGCCCGCACAGGAGGGAAATCCATGGCAGATTTCGTGGGATGTCACCGCACGGAGCACTCCGATGCCGGCGTGGGTTTCCAGAAGCCACGTTCCACAGGCCCGCCATTGATCTGTTTGCTTGCAAAACATAAATTCCTTCACATTCAACTGCGCTAAATGCTACTTAGTAGCTAATTAACTTTCTGGGCTGAAAACCTCCTGTAATTGCACTTCTTTCACCTTTTTAGCCCGTGTTCTCCAGGGAGCCAAAGCTGTCCTGCGGCATTTGTTCTGCTCATTCCTATCGTACAGGCGCAAGTTCCTTCCTGACAACAGACTGCCAATCATGGCTGCAGAGGTCACTGGAGACCAAATTAGGAGCACTCTGCTGCTGACAAACCTGCTTTGCTTAGCTCAACGCAAAGGGAAAGTAATACGTTATAAAAAAAATCATTTTCCCCGTTGAAACTCAGCGCCAGGGAGCAGATTCAAGGGCACTTTTCAGAGGCGATTTATAATTACCGTTGAAACCGTTCGGCTCTCAAGCTGCTTGTATTTTGACTGAACTGGCATCTGCTCCCCACTGGACAGGGAGAGAAAACAGAAAAAGCTTCACGATTAGAGCACATCACAGAAACACAGACCATAGGGAAGGCAGAGACTTTCGCACTCCCCTCCTTCCTCTGCCCACAAGACTGTCGCAGCGAGATGAGGGATGGGGTCTTGTATTAAACAAGGATGCTCTGCATACCATTGAAACCTCCCAGTGCAAGACGGGCTAAAGAAAGCTGGATTTGACCACTGCACCTTTTGACACAATTGGTTTGCTCGCGAAAAGCAAAGATCAAGCAGTTTGTGTTGAGGTAAGTGGACATTTCAAATCCACATGAAGGCACACCGGCTTTCTCTCTCTGAAGCTTCCTGCAGTTTTGCTGGGGTCATAGCACCCAGTGCTTGTGCCGGCTGCTGGATCCATACCCAAAGTCTCTGCATACAAAGACAAACTGGGCAGGAGGCAGAGGAACCAGAGCACTCTGGGATGCCCCCCTTTTCTTCCCTACCTCAGCATAAGAAAACAGCCAAGCAAGAAGCCTCGCTGCACTGGAGGCTTTGGGGCTCCTCATTCTTCCTGAGATGCAGTAGCAGCCTGGAAGGAGACCAGGTGAGTTCAGGCAGGAACAGAGGGCGTTGTAAGAACGGGCATCCCTACCTCCACCGGGTCTCCTCGCTGCTACATGACAAATGAACGAAAGAGAAAATCCTTGAGCTGGTAATTCTGCATTTAAATAGGAAGCACTACAAGGACTTGTAGTGACTTAGAGTACCGCAATCCCCTTTTTCCAGGGCAGCCCAAAATTGAACATACAATTGTGTTCGCTGTTAAATACAAGTTACTTTTCTCAAAGATCAGACGGCTAAACAGGTAAAGTCTGCTTAGCTAAACCCGAAGCACGGATTTTCTCTGTGAGCTTTTGTGACACTTGGGCAGCAGCAGCAAGGACAGTAGTTTGAATGAATAAAAACACACACGGTCCCTGAAAAGCCAAACACAACAAATCATTTTTAAGCCCAGCGTATGCTGTTCAACAGTGCATACTTTACCTTCGTTTCGAAGGAGGAAAGCATTTCAAAAGCCGAACAACAGATTTTTTGCAATCCGTACAGAGAAGGGGCACCTCATGCCTGGGCTTTAACTCATTAATAAATCAATTGAAATGCAACACTTGAAAAAAAAAATTCCTTAGATGGAAAAAGTGATTTCTCAGCACGGCCCAAAGAAGAATGTTTACCTTTCAGCCCAGTCCAGCCTGGAAAAGAGGAGCTTTCTTAGCAGTGTTTATTTTATTTTTGAAATCAATGGGTTATTTTGCCAGGGGTTTTTGTGCAGTTCTTTCCATGCAAAAATAAAATTCTGAGCTAATTATGCTAATTACAATCAAGCCTTTGAAACCCCAGCCCCTTGAAAACCCTGAAGATTATCTTTGTTCTTATATTCTTGGCTCCAAGCAACCAACTGGGAATTTTGGAGGGACTTTCTACCGGCAGACTGAGTTCAGCCAGTCCCTGGACCCCGGGAGGCTGCTGACCTGGTAGCAGCACCAGCAGCACCACCCAGGGAGCCTCTCGCTGCCTCAGAGGCCTCCCTGGAGGATACATTTCTCCAAGGCAGCAGAAAGGAGAGGGGAAAGAGGAGAGCTGATGAGAAGCAGGTTTCAGAGTTACTGTCAGTGCTTAATACTGCTCTAATTGCAAGGACTCAGCCAAGGTGACAGACTGTGCAGACTGCTTTGCACACGCTGCAGTGGGACTTTTACAGGGGAAACACAATTCCTTCTGCACCAGGCCAACTTAAGCATGAAGGCAAAGCATGATTTATCTTCAACCTTGACTAGAGCCTCTGGGTGTTCCCCTAATACCAACAAACCAAGGATGGCACCAATGCCCCGGGAATGACACAGCACGGCGAGGCTTCTCCAAGAAAGCAGTCCTTTCCTCTAATCCTGCCCATTGCACTTGGCTGCTCAAAGCATCCTGTTGAAGGACCAGAGTCCTTGAGCACCGCTGTCCATAAGGGAAGAGTGAAACACATGGCACCCTTCGCTTTGGGAAACCCTTTTGGTATCAGGGATGAACCTGATCCTTTCAGGTCTGGCCCACAGGCAGTTTTGTATTAGGATGATGCTGATTTAGGAACCAGCCTAGTTCAGTTGGTCCAATCCCCCTCTGCAGGCTGCCGGTACACGGGCGCAAAGGGGCTTACATCAGTGCAATGTAGTCTCATAAAACAAACTGGTTTCTAAATTAGTCACATTTAGACAAGCCCCAGGTTTCTCGAGCCGGGGCAGGACCACCTATTGCTACGAAAGCCGCTCTTAAAGGAGACGGGCTATTTCCTTCCTGGAGTTAACAGTTCAGGAGAAGCAGGCACATCCCTGACCCAGCTTTGATGTCTCACCACCTCTGGATTCGGGAAAGCCTGTTTGGCCAGGAGGCAAAGGAGGGGCAGGAAGAGCGCGGCTGCTTACTGCGTTCTCACTTCGCAGGAAAGCCCAAGCATGTGGGAAGCGTGTCTGTCCCTCCGTGAGGGTGGGGGGGACTCTGGGGGACAAATACTGGGAGTTAAGGCTTTTGGCTATACCACGGAAGGGAATAATGAGCGACCAAACAGGGACGGTCACTACCTGCATAATGCTATCTGGCCGATGAGGTGAGCTCTGTGTAGCACAAGGATTGCAGCAGGTATTGTACGCCAGGACCAGCAAGACCAATGCTCTCCTTGGAAACGCACCATGGCACCTAAGCACATAGCCCAAACTTCAGCTCTGTCATGGGGTGTCTCCCTGCTGGGCCCCACAGGAGAGGAGGCAAGGCTGTGTTTCTGCACGGTCCTTGATCCGAAGGAGGACAGATGCTCCAGGTCTCAGTCGCAGCCCCTCCGAGGAGGAAAGGTCAGCTGCCGCATCCCTCAAGACAGGCTCTGCAGTAGCAGCACCATGGCAGGCTCTTTGATCAAGGGCTCCTTTGATGATCTGATCCACCAAGACATCGCCTGCGCAGGGATCTGCCAGGAGACGGAAGGGACCTCTCCTGCCTGAGCTGGACGGCGGAGAACAGCACCGACGCAAGCAACATGCTCGACATCTCTCCCTTTGCCCGGGGAAGGGCGCTTGTGCCCGAAAGCTGGCAAAGAGCATTTTTTCCAGCTATTTAGTTGATCTAATCAAAAAGATTGCATTTTCCCAAAGAACCCCGAGAACAAAAGTAAGCATCGATGCCCCCCAGAAGACAGCTGAAACTTGGAGCCCGACTCTGCCAGGAGCCTGCCTGGTCTAGCACCTCGCACATCGTTTTCCTGCCGCCTCCCCGCGGGTCCAACCAGGAGTGGGGTGCGCGGGGCAGAGCAGACCTCCTCCTCCTCCGGCTGCCGCTGGCTCACCTTGCTCTGGCTGGAACGGCGCTGGGAGGCGCCTGCCATCTGCTGGCCACGGGCAGCCCACGGCGGGCCGGCTCCGGGGCCAGCCACATATTTCCAAGCCCCTCACCAAGCCTAGGCTGCCTTGCTTCAGGAGCACCGGCTGAACAGCTGCAGGCAGGCTGACACCGCACCCAGCACTGGCAGCCCTGCGTGGCAGGGAACCAGCCGGCATGCTTTCCTCGGTGCAATGCAAAACTCAGCGGCGGGACCCTACGACACTTTGAATTCCCTTCCCGTCTTCAGGGAGTGCTGCCAAGTTCGTAAGCGGCCTAGAGCCGAGCGTGCAGGCACCGCAGTCTGGGTGGTTTCCAGAGATGCCCTTTGTCAGCCAAGTGTCTCCCAGGGAACTGCATCTCTGCGGAGCATTTGGGACAAAGATGGCCCAGGGCAAACAATCAAGAGGGGGCTGGAAACCGGGTCGCCATCCAATCTGCTCTTTCAGAGGCTGCATTCATCGCAGGGAGACAGAGTTCACTGTAAAAGCAAGAGTTTAAAGCTCCGTTTTCAAAAGAGCCATTGACCCCTCCGGGAAAGCCCTGCAGAACAGGCCAGACTGCCCCCGCCACCTCCGAGGCTCGCTGGGCTTCCTGCCCCCTGGCGCCTTCCCCAGGCTTTTTGCACCTCCTCTGCTCTCGATGCATATTCCAAGCCGCGCTTCTCATTCGCGCCTCGCTGTAACACGCTGGCTGCGCCTGAGTCAGCTGTCATGACTCTCTTCCGTGGAAAGCTGGCAGGAACCCAAAGGGGAAAAACAGCCTCCCGCTGTTTAAATATTTACACAGGGCAAGATCTGGATCCCTAGGCCTTCACAGCGTCCTGAATTTCCCCCCTCCTCCGTGGCACTGATGCCCCCAGTCCCATCACCCGACAGCCTGCCCATGCCCCGAATCGGAGGGGAAAGCAAGGAGATCTTGCCAGCGGTTTCAGTGGAGTGAGGAGCTCCCAGGATCTGCTTTGGGTGGCACGGAGCTGAGATCACTCTCAAGTTTTACTGATCAATGACAGGAAGTTTTAGGCAGAAGGCAGGGTGGAGTAGCACCTTATAGACCAACTGACTCAGAGAGGCATACATTTCCATGAGCAACAGCTCACTTGGTTGGACACTAGTAACATTCTGGACAACATGCTGGCAGTCTTGTGCCAAAAAGCCCAATGGGCCTGTCCAGGGGTGCTGCCCCCAGGCTTGTCGGACACAACACGCAGGCAGCATGACACAAGATGTTGCAATAGGTTGCACAAGGGTTTGAATCTGCTTGTTGGCTCCCACCACCGCAAGGCTGCAACTACTCGCATTGCAGCAGGGATGCTGGAAGAAAGGACGAATCCCCAGGCCCCTCCAGACTCCGCGGGGACCCTGCCGGCTCACGTTCATCTCAGCTCATTCGCCTGTAATTTTGCCTCTTGATTATTCTGCACAGGTGAGCTGCCATAATAACATGATGCAACAGTTGCTGCTGCCCTCCATGGCCCAGCAGCTCCCTTCTGTGTGCAGGGCAGCTGATGAGCTCCCTGGGAAAAGGCCGAAACACAGGCCACGCAACCAGTCAGTGAAAATTGCATCAAGCCAGACTCCTAAGAAGCTGCTTCCCTGGCCTCGTATCTCGCCCATGTAGGCAGGGAGAAGGTTTGTGCTCCAGATTCATCTCCGTCTAGGAGCTGCGGGGACTGCGGGAGAGCACTGTTCTGTCAGGTCCCATTCTTGCAAACACCATCTACTCTGCACACATAACACTCAGGTCTGCTCCCTTCGGGGCCCCAAGCTGCTCATGCTCCTCTGTGTCTCTGGTAGCCCTGCCGTGGGACCTGGGACAGGAGTACATAAGAACACAAGCAGTGCTGCGCTGGGTCAGACCCACGGTCCAGCAAGCCCAGGATCCCATCTTTGATAGTGGCAGGAGCGGATGATGTAGAGGGAGAACAGTGAACTGGACAGATCTAATGTAATCCACGCCGCTCCTAGGCACCTATCATTATTGGTTCAGAGATGCCAGAGGAAACATCTCTAGTGGCTCCATTTCACAGCTACTGACAAATCTATCCTCCATAAACCTGTCTTATAAACCTAGGTCCTTTTCTGAACCTGGATACGCTCTCTCCCTTGACACCTTCCTGCAGCAATGAGTTCCACAAGTTAACGATGTGCCATGGGAAAAAAAGGGCATTTTCTTGTTCCTTTTAAACCCATCTCCTGCTAATTTCAATGGGTGCCTCCTCATTCTGGTACAGGTCTGCTCATGCATCGTCAGCACAGCTGGGCACTGGGTCCCCAAGCCAGGGCTAGATGCTGCCTTGTCCCACTGCCCCAGGGCCAAGGCTGTGGAGTCTGCAAGCCATCACCCAGCATTAAAGTCAGTGAAAGACCAGAAGCTTTTGGGAAAGGCACTTGCAGATTAGCACCAGGTCTTACGTTCTGGGTGATATTCACCAGCCAGATTGTGCTGGGGCACCGCTACCCCTGTTTTCCCGATGGGGACACAGAGGCTAAGTCCATTGCCTATGGCCACATGACCGGCTGGATGCAGAGCTGGGGACAGAGCCCAGGAGTCCTGACTTGGGCCCCTTTGAGCTGTGAGATGACACTCCCTGTCCCCTGCCGCAGGTACAACAGTGCTGGACTGGATGGAGAGGAAGGGAGGAAAGAACCTATTTATTTCCAATGCCACCATGCCCCTGTAGAAACGTAGGCACTGAAGAAGCAGCCACTGATGTTGTCAGTGCATGCCATGCACACCTTTCTGTGGGCTGACAGGTGAGGAAGGTGGCCGGCTGAGCACAAAGCTGCCTCCCATGTTCAGGGAAATCCAAGTGGCACGTCCAGCTCTACAGAGGAAAAGAGCAGACCAGGCGGGAGAAGCCTGCGGGGAACCAAGAACCTGCGGAGAGGGCATGCCCTTCTGCTCTGAACCTTAAAAGCAGTGCCAGCAGGAAGAAAGCATCTGGTGTGATGCTATTGCATGTTGCTCTTCCTGGAAACCTCTTGGTTTGCATTGCTAATGTGAGAGGCTCCCTACCAGACCTCCAGCCTCCACCCCAGTCTGCAACACCTGTCTCCTTGGGAGCCTGGCAGCACCTGGCGCTTACTCCCAGCGCCCCGCCTCCACACCCGCAGGATCGTCTACTTCCAGCTGGACTAAAGATGCCTGGGAAAGACATCGCTTCAGCTCGGTGAGTTGGTGCAGGGAGAGGGGCCCAGCCTTTGGCAGGAAAGCAACCAAGGAAGGGGCAAAAAATCCCTACTGGAAACTTGTATTCTTGGAGGGCAGGAGAGAGAGAGAAAGAGAGACAACCTGGCAGCAACACAAATCCCCATGACGCTCCAGACCTGAGGCAGACCTACAGCAAAGGGACACGACAAATAAGGCCAGTTGTATGCACATGGTTCTAGGTGCAACCAGTCAAGGAAGCCAGGGTCCACATTCCCACTCAGGGGTTAGTACAGCACTCCCCGCTCCGCAACCCCCGGACGAAGCTGCTCTGCCAGGAGCAGGCTGGCACAGAAACAGGCAGAGCAGCCCAAAGCCATCCCTTATGCTACATGTGCTCCAAAAGGCCTTTAAATCCACAGCACATAACACACAAGCCTGTTCCCACTTGCAGTGTATTGAAACCTTCTCCAAGCTGCATCTAGCAGGGTGGCAGGAACACCGGGAGTGCGGCTGGTGAGCCACTAGAGGCTCTCCTGAGCTAGGCGAACTGCCGGGCACAGGAAGGGAAGGCTGCCCGCATCCACCAGCAAACCCTGGGAAGACCAACAGATCATGTCCCCTCCCTCTGGTGCTGCCACCCACTGCAGTCACGGACGCTGGGCATTTTATACACCTCGCTGATGTTTCACTACCTTCCTAGCCTTAAGATCTCCCTGAATGGAGGGCAGAGGGAAGAGCTGCCTGGCTATTTTAGGGGTCTGTAGCCTTTCTGTCAGTCCCCACCTGGCCCAGGTGCCTGTTCTGCGGTGCTGAGCCTGTCTCTTGGTCTCGCTGCCACTGCTGTCCCAGGCTGCCCAAAGAGCATCACTTGCCCCTGCTTCAGGGTTAGGGTTAGTCCAGCATAAACCCAGCGCACTGGCAGGCAAATACCAAGGGACTGCCTAGGAATACAAAACACAGAGGAGTATTTTCTCTTTTGAAAGCTTCTGGCTGGCACTGAAAAGCCTTCATGGAAGCATTTTCCCTAGATTTCGGTTTTGGGATAACTCGCTTTTAACAAACTCACATTTTAGGTCAAATAAAACCCAGCATTTTGCACAACCGTCTTGTAATTCGACTGCTCCTTTCAACAGTTCCACGCAATGCTTCGAACAGAGATGCCATCAGCAAACAACTAAAAGCCAGCGTGTTCCTCATGGATTTATTCAGTCATTATCCTGACAGGAAACTGCTTTCTTAAAATCAAACTGCAAGCATCTTTGTGGAAGCTTTGCAGCTTTCAAGAGGAGAGTCAGGTAAAATGTGTGAAGCTGCACGTTTTGGTGAAAGAAAGCCTATTACACATTCCCAGACAAACTGAGCCTTTCATTTAATAGAAGACATTGCATTTACCTGAAGAACCTTGTCTGTCTATGTCAGGGGTTGGCAAAATGCGGCCTGCGGGCCGGATGCAGCCCACCAGGCCACTTTTTCTGGCCTGCGGGGCCCCTAAAAAATTTAGAAAATGAATACTTATCTGCCTCTGGCTGCCTGTCATGCAGCCCTCGATGGTTTGCCAAAACTCAGTAAGTGGCCTTCTGCCCAAAATAATTGCCCGCCTCTGGCCTATGTCCTTAGACCAACACAGCTGCAACCAACACCCCACAAAAAACTCAGTAATTTTTACAACTGACAAAGCCCAGGCACTCAGAGAATGCAACGCTGTGCTAACACAGGAGAACTGTGACATGAAAACTAGGAACCAGCCCAAATCAAGCCAACTGCATTGTCTGAACTCAGCACAGTGAGAAGAATAAATGAACACATGAAGCCAGGTCATTAGAACTGGCGTTAATTATTAATCCAGGGCATTCTAAACATAGCTTGGAAAAAAATCCTTAGCAGCACGGCTTTAATCCCGCAGGCTGGATTTAGTGTGAGAAAGACAAATGTGCCCTTTCAGCATTTGGCACCAGAGGGAACTTCTTCAGAGGAGCAAGGGGCACATGCCTTTAAATCGATGCTGGCACCATGCGAATGAACAATCGTCTTGGGCATTTTGTGCATTGTGTGTTTGGCTGTATGGCCAGGTGAGGGAGCCCTTGGCAGACGCACAGACTCCTTCCATACCGCTGCTGTATGCTGGAGCTCTCTCCCCATCGCATCCCACCCACCCATTATAAAGTGCCAGCTCAAAAGACCGTGTCAGGCTCCTGTTAATTGGAAGCACCCTCCCCAGGAGCGGCTGCAATGCAGAGCACATAGGAACTGCTCAGACACCCAGGCCTTGACACCCAGCCTCAGACTCTGGTTACCTGACACCACCTTTATAGCCCACCCCCTTGGGGCATTCTCAGGTCAGCCCATTGCAGAGGGGTAAATCCCACCCCAGCTACATGTGTGAATGTGTTCTGGGTATTTCTGAGGTGCAGAAAGGTTAACCTGCACCAGGTGCAGGCAGACTTGAACCTCAGCAGCACCTTTGCGATTACTCCACTTGTGCTCAGGATCAGCAGCACATGCACCCCCCAACCCAGCACTGGGGGGATATCAGCGAATCCGGACCAGCTTGGCATGGATGCTATGCACTGCAATTCATTTACATATGCACATATTCATGTACATGTTTAACGCCCAATCAGTTAATAACAATGGTGTATTAACTCAAGGCCAACGTAGCTCCCACACAGACAAACCTACAGGCACTTTATTAAAGAGCATAGTGAAAATACCCAATCCAGACCACCTGGTGAAGTGAGCCTGTGTTTCAGGGTCCAGTATAAAGCACACACCTCTGGGTGCAAAACTCTTCACAGAACAGAAATGGGGCATTTCTTGAGATTTTAACTGGATGTAAGGGAAGCAAATGGAGCCGTAAGGAGAGGGGTTAAGGAAAGCTCAGAGAAAGGATGACCTTGCTGGACTCAGAGGGATTTTTAGGCACTGGGTTATTGAGCCAGCAGCTGCATCCGCCTCCATGCCCCCTCCCCGCAGGAAGCTGGAAAAACCTGACGCACTCACCTGCTTTCAGTATCGAGAAACAAAGAGCTACTGCTTTCCCCCAGGGCTTCGCTGATGGGAGAGAGGCAAAACGGGGAAGAGAAGGCATCAGAATCAGAGTCGAACGTACTGTCCCTGCTCACGTCATCCACGGACAGCTCCAAGGAGGCCTCATCTTCCCCCTGCTCTGGCCTGCAGTCCAGCCCTTCCTCCGTCCCCTCCGCCGACAGCTCCAACCTGTTCTGCTCATCCTGAGAACTGATTGTCGATAAGATACCTGAGTCACTGTGGGCAGGCGGTGGGGAATTGTGGCTACTGTCTATTGTTGGGCAGCCTTGGGAAAGCTTGTCCCCTTCGGAAGAAGGGGCACTGATGTGAGCCACATCTCTGATAAGCTGTGACACGACGAAGACATCTTCACCTTTCGGGATCACTGCCCCTTTCTGCTCAGTGGGAGAGGTCTGCCGGACGGCGCCAAAGCCCTGAGTGTGGCGGCCACGCTTGCGGGGAGCCTTACGCACAGGGCAGCTCTCCGGAGTGATGTAGCGCAGCGCCTCTTCATCCTGTCTCTGAATCCGAGAGTTCGGGACCCAGGCGAGGATAAGCGTGGTGCCGAGGAGCTCGTCTTTCTCCATGTACAGGCACAAGTAGCCTTCAAGAGACCACAGAACCAGCCCGTTAGGACATACATTTTATACTTAAGATAAGCCATATGCTGGGGCTACCTCGGACTCCCCCCACCCCAGCAAGCCGACACAGCCAAGCAAAAGGAATCCAACAGTTTGGCAGATTTCTCTCCTGTCCACAAACAGATGGTGAAATTCTCAAAATTATTTGCTATTTGCAAATAATTCTGAGTCTGCAGATGGTTTATGAATAGTTTAAATTCCTCCTGGCCTGGATGGTTACAGAAATCACATGCATTTATTCCTGCCCCTGATTGGACACATTAGACAACGAATCAAGGGTGCATTATGAATGACACAATTGCATGTAAAATTTGCACTGGGTGTCAGTTATCTTGCTCCAAGTGTGAGCTAAAACATACTCCTCAGAGGCGTTTGCCCTAGCACAGCTAAAGGCTAAAACACTTAGTGAAACCCAAAGGCAAACGCAAGCCAAATTAATTATTTTTCATTATAAAGCCAGTAACAACTACTGCCATTCAGAGGGACACAGCAGCAGGCAGGGAGAGAGAGCAGCAATGCAGCTCTCCACTGGCTCCAGCGTATGAGGACACCCCGTGGTTTCACTTGTCCCTGTTCTGAAATGGCTTTAGGGGCAACTCATGCAATCAGGGCTGGGACAGTGCTTGGCCTCCTGGATGCGTGCAAGCGCACCCCAAATTGCCAAGGGACTTTTCTTGGCCGCTCCTAAGCACTGTCTTGCACAGGCAGAAGGTCTCGGCTCCTCATTTCATGGCAGCCCCCTGCGAACCAGTTGCAAGATGCAGGCCCATGCTGTGCAGATGTGTACACACCGGAGCCCACCCCCCAGCAGACTCTGCAGTCCCCATCACCTGGATGATGCTCCCCAAGGCCTTGCAGCCCCTCGGGAGGGTGGACGCAGACATTGTTCTTGGAATAGATGATCTCCCCATCCAGCACGGATGACGCGCTGCTGCCGGTGCTCGCGTTTAAGGTCAGGAGGTCAGAGGCTTTCGAGGAGGCACGTCGGAGGAGTCGCCCCAGAGACATCGCCAGGGGAGTGTTTCCATTATCTGTCCGCTTCAATCAGAAGCTACGTCCAGACAAAAGATCTGCTGAGAAGGGGGAAGGAACCGCGTTAGGAGATGCACGAGACACCAACAGAGTGGTTAGGACTTCCTGCTATGCAACATCACAGCCGGCAGGGTTCCCGTCAGCTCTTACCCCAGCCCTGCCATTCACACAGGGAGCTCCAAGCACCCCAAGCAGTTACAGGCCTCACTGCACACGCAGCAAAACCGTGCACAGAACAGGAGAGAGGCCTGCCAGCAACACTGCAGGGCCGGGGGGAGTGTGAGCCCACCGGAACCACGCGGTGCCTGGGAGATGGCCACAGCTCACGGCCGGCTCCCCTTGGCCAGCGTTGCTGGAGCCGGGTGGTGCTCGAAGCATCCCTGGGGATGGCAGAGACCAAAGTTTCAGCTTTGGTCTCAGGCTTCTGTTGCCCGCCACAAAATGCAAAGTAATTAATAAAGATCAGAGAGGGAAAGAAAGAGCATTTCATTGCCCAGGAACAAAGGAGGGGCTCTGAGGACTCAGAGCTGCCCCATGTGTCCTTGTTGCAATGGCCCAGAGGCAGCTTGGGCAGTCCCATAAGGTCAACCCCAAATCAAAGCTGCGACAGGCACCACACCTGGGCAAGTCAAGGCTGGTGCTGCACCCTTGGCACCAGGTGCCGCTTGGTCCAGGCTAAAGGGCATTCACCTTGTATCCCCTGAGTTTTGAAAAAAACCCTGTTATTTAGACACGGCTCTTGTTGGTTGGGGGTGGAGGGAACTATTCCAGCTACAGCAGGCAAATAAGATGCAGGTAACAGAATACAGCGCGCCAGCCCCGAGCCACGGGGCAGGCGTCTCAGCTTGCAAGAGGGAACATGAGTGAAATATGGAACATGATCCCCAGGTAACCAGCAAATGTACCGTGACCCGAAAACAGGCCGTGCTGCTGGGCGGTGCTGCTAACGAGAAGCTGCAGGCTGAGCCCAGATGGGATGCTCATGCCATCAATAATTCAGCAGGGAGACTGGGGAGAGCGCAGGACCTGCTGAGGCAGCACACAGGGAGGCACAAAGCACTCCCCTGCAAGCCCAGAACAATGCAAAGGCAGGGCGGGAATCACTCTGCCCAGCAGGCAAAGCACCAGAGAGATGGCAGTCTCCATTCCCCCCGCAACATGCAGGTGGAAGGGAAGGCAGCCTCTCCCAGAGCCGTGCTGGCTGCGTACTCTAGGGCCAACTTAACCTGGCATGCACCAGATTGCCACGGGCCCCCAGGGAAGAGCAGCACCCTGCATGAGCAGTGAGCACCTTCCACAGGCTTGCAGCCAGGCACCCGGCTCGGCAGAGCAAGCCACAGGTGTGGCCAGAAACAGAACGGTAAAGGCTCCTGGTCACCCAGAACCCAGCCCCCAAATATCTCCTGCCTCTGCAGACAGCAAATTCAGCCGCTTCTCAGGAAAACCAGAAGGATGCAGAGTGGAGACAGGCTGGCCTGTCTGCAACTACCTAGTGTGCACGGCCAAGGCCAACACTCACCCACACCAGGTGGGGCTGGTACCACTGCCAAGTGCTTCCTGGGGGCTACTTCACCCTCGCACTCACTTCCCAGCCTGGACAGACAGGGCAGCAGGGTACCAGGGGTTACACAGGACTGAGCTCCCAACTGAAGGAAACAAAAGGGAACTGCTTTCTCTTCTCTTCCGTAGAAGCAGAGGCAAAGCAGAAGTCAGCATTTCTCAACCCGAGAGATAAAGGTGGCAAGAAAGGAAATTGCTTTCCGGCTGTTTACAGTGAAGAGAGGGTAAGTCAGAGGAGCAGCTGACAGTGCTTGTTAAAGACCAAAGTGTGAGACTTCACCACCCGTCTCCTGGCTTGTGTCAGCTCGAATCACTGCTTCGGCTCAGTTTGACAGTGTCAGGCCTCAGTGGGACCTGACAAAGATGGATCGACCCTGCTCTGCGCAGAGCCCAAGGGTTCGAGGGTGAAGAGGTTGCTGTGCAAGCCCTTTCCCCTCCTGCCTCGCAGTATCTCAGCCCTGCTCTGAAAGCACATACCCGACAGCCACAGGAAACAGGGCAAGAGGACCCTGAGTGCTCACCCCGTCCGGCCCTCGAGGCAGGATCACTACCCCTCCCTATCCGAAAGACGCAAGTGCAGAGCCACGCTCCTCAGCCTGAGGCTCTCCGTCCCAACTTCTCTGCACGACACAGAGCAGAGCTCTGCTGTAGGGTCTGGGCTACGTAGGGGGATTGGGCATCCACAACGATCGCAGAAAATAGATGGAGCCCCTTCCAGCTCCGAACAGGGTGCAGCGGGCACTGTTGCAAGGCACCATAAGAAGTTACGGGCAATGTTTCAACACAAGCATCTACCAGAAACTCTAGCCCGTGACACTGGGTGACCTGCATATCATCAGCACTGGCATGCCGGGAGTTGGGAAAGCTGACCTGAGCTTGTGGTACTGACCAGCCAGCTTGGAGCATGGGTGTCCCTGAACAGGGCAGGGGCACCCACGCTTCCAGCCACGCTAGCCACCGCCCCCCACGTTAGACCCACAGAACCTGTTGGAGGGAACACCGGAGATCAAGGCACGTGCATCCTGATTCAGGGAATGCAACCCAAGGAGATGCACAGACCTAAAGTGTGCCAGGGGGCGAGAGCTCTACGGCAGCCCTCCAGAGGCCTTCAGGGACAGGGAAAGAGGCCGAGCCCTTCTCAGCTGATGACCGGCAGCAGCGGCCGTTCATTACCTACTCCGCGCTCAGAAAGACTGAAGCAACTGTGGAAGATCTGCAGAAAGGGAGATCGGAGAAGGACCTCAGGGCTTGCCTTGACTGTTTCTTCGGGGCAAAGCGGGTGGGAGCGATTCAAAAGGAGGGAGCTGTGCTGTAAGGAAATCATGCAGGTGCATTGAGCTGGCTCGGCAGAAAAGCTGCAGTCCAGGCAGGAAGAGTGGATGTTCAGGGGCCTGGTTAGGAGAGAGGCAGCTGCAGAGACGAGGTCAGCACGTGTTCGTCTCGAGGTCAGTGTGTGTTGGTCTTGTTCCTAGCCTGCAGCTGTTCAGATCACACGAGCCAAAAAGCACCACAAATGTTGGCAGCCCCAGCCAACGGGACAGAACAACCTCTTTGCCCCTCGTCCTTCTGCAGCGGCAGGGGTCAGTCTGCTTCTGGCCCGATGCAAGGGCCAGGAGCAGAAGCTTGGACTGTGCCTGTCATTTGTCCTGGGGATGCAGAGAGGGAGAGTTGCCAGGGCTGCTGTGTCAGCATGAGCTCCTACACCCATACAAGGAAAAGGGGCATTTCAGATTAGCCTTTTATTTTGGCTTAATCAAGATCATTCCAACATGGCAGCGGCTGACACCTCCCCTGCCTTCCGGAAGCTGGAGCACGGGGTTAGCTGATAAGCTTGCCTGGGTGCCAATATTTGTTAAGCACACACAAGATTGCACTCTCCCACTCTCAACTGCTGCCACCAAATACTTTGGCTGCAGCTGCTCTTGTTGTTCTCGCAGCCCCTAGATGCTTTCTTAGTCAATCAGAAGGCAGGGTAGATTTGCACTTTATAAACTAACCAAGGTGGGGGGGGAGGGGGGGAGCAGGGAAGGTGTGTGAGATAATTATACATGGCACAAGCTTTCATGAGCTGCAGCTCACTTCATCAGATGCTGTGAAAGGACATGCAGAAAACAGAGTATAAGGAGAGAGAGAGTGGAATATAAAAGACAAAGGCAAGGAAGAAAGCAGAGGTGGGGAGAAGGAGCAGCGCTGTCTTAGCTGATGCCAGTGCTCTTTAGCTAGCACAGCACCCCAGAGGTAAAGCATGCAGCCAGCAGCCAGCTGCCTCCTCTCAGGGCTGCCTCAGTTGTCCCCTTCGCTGTGCACTAAGCCTAGCTTCTGCCAGCAGTGTCTCAGCTACTGTTTACAAAGGCCCTCCCTGCTCCACAAACTGCTGAACAACAAGATCCTGTTGCAGGTTGGCACACGGACACCCCTACCTTGGCAGCTCTTCCTGAGACGAATGCTGCTGGCTCCATTCGAAACAGCTCTCGGTTCTCCGATAAAGAGGAGCACAGGGTTTCTGCAGTCCTGGGCTAGGATCCTGCCTGTTCTTCAGGCTCCGAGCAGTGCTACGCAGGGACCAACACCGAAGGTCTGGTCCATCCAGACTGAGCCGCAGCCTAAGCTGGGAGGTCGGGCTGTAACCCAAGAGCTAAGTGGCTGAGCAGTTGCATATTTGGCAATGGATCCTGCTGAATTTTAATACAGGCCCTAATAAAGCCAAATAAAAGGGTTCTGGAAATGAAGCAGGAACCTGTGGACAGACAAGAGCTCCAGAGGTGTCAAACAAGAGCCAGGTTCACGCTGGAATTGAGCAACATTTTCTACTTTGCAGTTCTCCAAGGAGAGGAATTTCTGCCAACAAACTTGGCTTGATTTTTAATATTGTGTGAGCCTGACACTGCATTGCACTGGAGAGCCCTGAGGTTAGTCCTCACGCTCCAGGGGGAGGGAAGAGACACTTAGCTTGTGGTCTGTTATGAGAGAAGCAGCAATGTAGTAATAGCAGGGAAGAACCCACGAGTCCTCACCCCCACTCTCTCCACAGGTTTTCCACAGATCCCATGGGACCTTCAGCAAGCTGCTGTCAAGCTCCATTCCTCTATATTCAGAAGGCTGCTATCACCACTTGCAACCTGCTTGCAATGATGCTGGCACAAGACTATCTGCAGCAATGAAGCGTACACCCGAGGGAATAATTCTGAAGCTGTCCCATAACACGGAGAGAATGAAGTAGGCCACATCAAAAGTCTTTCATCTCTAATCTACTGGCAGCAGCAGTCAAGCACAGAGTGCCAAGCTAAGGAAAGAGCAAGAGATGCTACTAGCATAGGGAAGGACGCTTGGCCCCACTGAAGTCCAGGACAAAACTCACCCTACCTGGGAAAGCAACACAGGTCACAGGAAAGATTGGACAACAGAGCCAGCATCCCACTGGAGAGACCCAGCATCCCAAAGCTGGGGGAGAGGTGCTACCAGCAGGGCCTGCCCATCACTCCCTGCCCCACTAGGCACGAAGACAAAATGGTAAAAACATCACTTTTTTGGCCAAGTGAGGAGCCCACTTACTACACACGGCAGCTATGAGAAGACGCTTGGAAATGCTGCAACTGAATCACCGCTTGTAAAGCACACTGCACTCCACGCGGGTCTATTCTGCTCCCTCAGACCAGTCACCATGTCATGCATTATTTAACCCTGGTACTTATACAATCTCTGCAGTTGATGTCGGAGGGCATTATTTTTAAGCTACCTGCCCGGCGCTGCCTTAATACTGCTCCAGTGCTGGTCTCCTGAACTTCCAGCAGCCTGCATTGCTGGCTAAACATGAGCCAGTTTCAAAGCTCTCTCATCCCACCAGAGGCTGAGATGTGACAAGAGCATAGGCACAAGATGCATTCTTCATTCAGTCAGCGAGAAGCAACTTTCTCCCTCTGCTTAGCTCAGGCTTTATGCTGATTACACAGCAAGATGCTGAGAATGGAGTCAAAGATCTTTACCGAACCCTCCAGGGGCCAAAAATCACTCCTCAATTAGGTCCTCTTGATTTCAATGGAGTTACCACCAATTGCATTAGGTCTGAACATGACCATAAATCTAAGTACTGGGATCAAATCTCACCCGCACCTCGGTGTAGGACTCAGAACAGGAACTGGCCTCCCAGCCTGGGGAATTCACTGCCAGCAGAGCAAACCACTCTGGCAGCTCATTCTTCACAAACTCAAACATGACTCTGGGTCAGGGGAGTTGCACACAGACAGAGGCTTCATTCTCATCAATATTAATCACCGTGTATATAAAGCATGCCAGGAGCCCAGTGCAAGATGCATTCAGACTCTTGGGCAGCCCAAATGCTCCAGGTGGACTAGCAAAGTGCCTTCAGTGGGGAGGCTTGGGGAATGGTAACAGGAGGGGCAAAAGTGCAACCACTCTCTTCTGGTGTGGGGACACACTTGGCTGCCACCCCTCTGCCCACCCCGGTCTGTCTTGACCAACTCAACTGGCTGGTTTCCACTGCTAAACATTTCAAAGGAAGGAGCACTTCCCTCTGGCAGGTGCAGCTCTTCCCTCTGAATGATTCTTCAGGTTCCTTCCACATCTGTCGCGCTTCTGCACATCTCACATGCTGATCCACCCAAGCTGCTGGAGCAGGGGGCGAGGTTCTTCTCCCCTTGCCTAAGCTGCCAAAGTTCAACTTAGTCTCCCCAGCTCCAGAGAGCACCGCTCCCTGCTTTCTCAAACAGGTGTGGCCAAATAACCTCCTCTCCGTATGTCTCCACAGATGTCTATTCATTGCAGGGAACAGCTTAAAGTTCCCATTTTGTTTCCCTAAGCCTTTCACAGACTTGATCCAGCCCAACCTTCCACTCGTCCCAGTCTCCCCTCTTCAAATCTCATCACAGTCTATGCAAAAGCCTTCTCTCCTGCTTCACCAGCCTGGGAGCACCTCGCTGTGTCTATCCACCTGGGCCCTCTTTCTGTGTCTGTCATTTGAAAATCTCTTTATTCTTTCTCACTCTTCCTAATTGTCTCTGTGCCTCTTACTTTCTGTTTCTTACCTCTTTATACCTATTTAGATAGTTCTACAAAGCATTTGGGAATAGTTTGTATAGAAGACACTATAGAGCATTATACTGTAGGAATAAGCTAGACTTGCTCTTTATAACCCATCAAGGGAATTCTGTCATGGAGAGTATAAAGGCTTAATCAAAAGCCCACAACTCAGAAACCTGTCACTGAACAATACTGAAAGCATCTGGGTTCAACACATCCATTATCTTGCCCTCAATAACTTTCATTGTTATTCCTGACTGGTTTCACGGTAGCAATTCTGTGCTTTCCAGGCCGTCAAGAAGGCAGATCCCCCCCTCTCAGGAGCTCATAGTTTGAGGATAGGCGGATACGTAGATGGGGCCAGGGGAAGATGAGTTAGCTTCCAACCGTCTGATAAGTAATATATCACCACGCTGACCTCGCTTCAAAGAGCTTGCAGGTCCTAAATCAGACAACTGCCATGCAGTCAGAGTGAAAACGCTTACATTAATCTGTACAAGAGGCAAGATTTTTGTGATAGCTCTTATTGGACCAACTGCTGGACGAGCTGTCAAATTTCTAGCGTTGATGCCCAACACCACTCTTTATGATTCAGCTGATGATAAAACTACAGCAAACAAAGTACCAAGGATGGTGACAATCCAGAGGACAGTTACAAGACAAACAAACTTTGTTTCATGTTTGGGGTGCAACAAATTGGGCCAGGAGACAGTTGGGGCTGCTCCAAACTGCCAGAGGGAAAAGTCTGAAAGCTATTCCCAGTTTCATCTTTGGCAATATGTTGCATGTCTCCTGGAGAGCAGGGAGAGGACAAGGAAAGCACCTGGCTTCTTTTCCTTAAGATCATAAGAACTACCATTTACTGCCCGGGAAAGAGGCCCATCCTGCCCAGGCTCCTGCATCACACGGCAGAGGGTGGAGGCTGAAAGGCAGAGTGACCTGGGTTCAACCGTGGTTTTTTCTCGCTGTTCCTCTCCCACTTGCAGCCTCCAGCATTTCAGGCCTAGGAAGTTCTGACTCAGAGGCCATGCCCCTCGCTCAATAGCTCCTGATGCCCCTTTCCTCCAAAAACGTGTCTGATCCCTTTGTGAATCTGGCTACGCTCTCAGCATCTTGGTGGCAATAACTTCCACACTTTAATGATGTGATATGAAACAAAACATTCCTTTGCTAGTTTTAAATGTATGGCCTGCTCGTTTCACGCTGTGACCACTCATTCTTGTCTGGTGAGAGAGAGTCAATAATAAATCCCAAGGGACTTTCTCTTCGGCATTTAACACGTTGTAAACCCTTCTTGTGTCTCCTCTCAAGCCTCTCTCTTCCAAACCAAGCAGGCCTCTGTAGCCTTTCCTCACCTGGAGAAATCATGGCTTAGTTTCCTTGAGAAACTGCAGCTCGTTTAAGAGCACCATCCGCATGCTCCTCAAGAGAGCCAGTCGGCTAGCCAAAGGAAGGCCAGCCAACATGACTCATAAAGGACAAAGGGAGGAGGAGGAGAAACAGCAGGATAAAAGTTAAGGTGCCATTGAGATGGTTGCTGCTCAGTAAAAAATCATAGAAAACAAGTTGGAAGGGACCTCGGGAGGTCACATCTAGTCCAAGCTCCAAGCAGGACCAGCCCCAACTACATCATCCCAGGCAAGGCTTTGTCTACCTGGGTCTTCAAAACCTCCAAAGATGGAGACTCCACCACCTCTCTGGGGAGCCTGTTCCAGTGCTTCACCCTGATGAGAGAGTTTTTCCTAATATCCAACCTCAATTTCCCTTGCTGCAAGTTGAGGCCATTGCTCCCTGTTCATTATCTGTCCCCACTGAGAACAGTCCAGCTCCATCCTCTTTGCAACCGCCCTGCAGGGAGTTGAAGGCTGCTATTCAATCCCCCTTGGTCTTCCCTTCTGCAGACTCAATAAACCCATTTCCCTCAGCCTCTCCTCACCAGTCCTGTCCCCCAGCCTCCCAACCATTTTCACTGCCCTCCGCTGGCCTCTCTCCAATGTGTCCCCATCCTTTCTCTAGTGGGCGGGCCGCAGCTGGACACAGGACTCCAGATGTGGCCTCCCCAGCGCTGAAGAGAGGGGAAGAATCACTGGCCTCCATCACAAAAAAGCAGATGCATTCACTCCACACATGACAGACTGACTGGCTGCAGAGCCCAGCAGGCAGCTTGTTGCATGCCAGCACACCCAGCAGCGCTGGGGCTCTGCTGCCACCCTGCGAGGATGGGACCGCCCGCTGGGCAAGACAAGTGGGGTGGAGGAGGGAGCCAGGATGGGGGCCAGGTGCCCCCCAGCAGGGAGCCTCTCTGGCAGCATGGGCTGCAGAAGGCAGGGGGAGGACACGTGAGGGGAGCGGGGCTGGGGGAAAAGGAGCAGACAGACGGCACCTGTGAGGGGGCAACCTTGCATACAGCCCAGAGGGGGTGGGAATCCACCCCCCAGGGGTGTAATTAGAGCCCTGTCACTAGGGTTGCATGCAAATGGACAGGTGGAATCTACAGACAGTGGGGAGAGGGGCAACCTTGCATTCATCTCCTGGGGGGTGCAAATCTGCCCCTCCCCCCCATAAGGGTGCAAATCCACCCCTCCTCCCAGGGCAGCAATTAGATCCCCTGTCATTAGGGTGGCATGCAAATGCACAGGGGTGGGGAATAGGGGCACTCTTGCATTCATGTCCTGGGGGGGTTGCAAATCCGCCCCTCCCCTCCCGGGGGCAATTATATCCCCCCCCGTCATTAGGGTGGATTGCAAATGGGCAGTTGTCATCTGCAGAAGGAGGCAGGGGGGCACCTCGCATTCATCCCGGGGTGGGGGGTGCAAATCTGCCCCTCCTCCCCCCGGGGGGGGCATGCAGAGGCCCGGCCCCGAGCATGCAGGTACCCACCCGGGCCCTGGTCGCAGGGGTCGGGCCAGGACCCGCCGCCGTTGCCCGCTGCAGCCGCCGCCGCCTAGCTCCGACCGGGGAGCGGGGCCGCGACAAGCCCCACCCCGCGCGTGTGTCGACCCCGCCCCCTCCCGAGGAGGCACGGGGGGGAGGGGGCGGCGGGCCGCGGCACCGGAGTCTGCCGCCGGCGTCCGCTTCCGGGTTGGCTGCACTTCCGTGTCGACGATGTGGTCGCCAAGAGGGGCCCCGCAGCTGCTCCGCAGGAGGACCGTCGCCGCTCTGCTGGCGGGGCGCGGCGGCGCAGCTCCTTGCCCTTCCCACCCCGGAGGGGTTCGCAGGGGTTGACAAGGGGGGGGTGGTACTGGTGTGCAGGGCTGAGAGCTCCCTGCAGCGGGATGCAGCTCGGTGGCTCCTCCGCTTCGCTGCTTGTGGGTGCACCCAGGATAAATCTGTGTTGGTGACATGTGCGGCCCCCACGGAAGAGGCAATGCGAGGTGGGGGGCAAGCTGCCCTGGCACCAGTGCCATCCCTCTTGCACGAAGGCCTCTGGGTTCGGCCCTTCCCGGGATGCTCCAAGAATCAAGCATGTGAGTCTGTTTGCTGGGGCGAACCCACCCTGCAGACCTGCCAGGCACCACCTTGCCTTTGCTTTCCGTGCCCCCGAGACCAGGCTGCAACAAAGACCCGCAGTGCCGTGTAGTCCCGCGCTCCATCATTCCCCTCATTGCAGTGATGTTTCTTCCACGCCGCTCCAGCAAATCCCCCACCCTTCAAGGCGGCCGCACCTAACAGCTGGAAGGCGTGGGCGCAATTGCTGGATTTAAACAATAGCACATTCACTCCTTCCTTGTGTCTACACAGTCTGATATCATCGACTGACTGCTGCCAGGTCCTGGTCTGAGAGAGCTAACGTGTGGCTTGGCTGAGCTAATCCTTGACTGTGTCCCCCAGTTCTCCGAGCTTTAAATTTGCAATAACTAACTTGGCCTTCATGACGTTTTGAGGCAGTGAATTTAATGGACAGTGGGTACATCTACACCAGACACTAAATGCACAGCAGACTAATTGTACTGCATGTTAGTGTGTCCCAGCAGAAGCCGAGCCGTAGATTAGTTTACTGCACATTAGTGTCATGTAAAAAGCGTGCACTGGCACTTACTGCTCAGTACCGTGACTGTGCATAGTGGCAATACTTATTATTACAGGTAGTAAACTTAATGCGCAGTAACTATGATGCATGTGTAAATGCGCCCCTCTGGCTCCTAAGTTTCTGGCAAATTGAATGTTGGTTTGGGATATTCAGAGATCATAGGGATAGGAGAGATTTATGCCTCCTCCGCACAGGAAAGTTGTATCAAATTAACAATACTAATCACTGGTGTTTCATCATTGTGCATATGCTCTTATTTGGCTCTCTGATTGCCTTGTATCACTTAGGTGAACTCAGTGAGAAATCGTGACTAACAGGTTCCCACAGAGCTGCCCTGATATGAATCAAGTTCAGGACATCCTTAGTTAAATCCAGGCAGCGTGCTGGGGCAAACAAGGTCTGGGCACGCAGCTTTTCCCCATATACTTGTTGGCAGTAAATCACTTCTCAGCTGTTTAATGGGAAAAGCAGATCCCCAAGCAACACAATCATGTTCTGTAAAGTTTGATGAACTCAGCCCTGGGGCGAGGAAGGAGAACCTGGCAGTGACTGGAGATGGCATTTGCACCCATCCCCATGCTCCGGGCGCTGTACATCTGTGCCCTCCTCACTGGTCCAACCCCTGCCCAGGCGTCTTCAGGGATTTTTCTCCCCATGAACAAACAATTCTGGCCTTGTCATTTCATTTGGGTTTTTTAAACTTTTTCTTGGATTTTTTGGTGAAATTTCCTGCGATTCTTTTAAAAACATTTTTGTCTTACAGTTGTCTTGATTGCAACTACAGCCACAACCAGGTCCTCTTCTGGGTGGGTGGGTGCAACTGCAGAAGACCCCGGCAAAGGCAGGGGCAGAGGCCTTGCCAGCCCCGTGCCCTGGACATGGCTTCCAAAACTTGCTCCCCTTGCGGCTCCATGGGCGGCAGCTCGGCACTGTCCCCCGCCTGGCCCAGCAGAGAGATGCAGCCGCTGGGGAAGCTTGGAAGTGCTCGGAGCTGTTCCTGGCACGGTTTTGCACCATTTATTTGCACCAAGTTTTGCACAGAAGCTTATTTGCAAGGACTTGCACCAACATCTGCCTGAACACTTATTTGCACCAGCATATGCATGGATTTGCACCATCTGCATGAATATTTATTTGCACCAACATTTGTGCAGATTTACACCAACAATTGGACAAATATTGATCTGCACTGTTTGCATGTGTTTGCACCAACATGTATGTGGACTTGCACCAACATCTGCACAAAGATTTACTTGCACCAACATTTGCATGAGTATATGTTTGCACCAACACATGCATGGACTTGCATCAGTTGCAGGAATATTTATTTGCACTAACAGCTGCACATTTACCTGCACGATTTGCATGAATATCTATTTGCACCAATACTTACATGGATTTGCACCACTTGCATGTATACTTATTTGCACCAACATCTGCACGAATACATATACACCAACACTTGCACCATTTTGCACAAATATTTCCTTACAGCTCCATTTGCACGGGTTTTTATCAACATTTGTATAAATTTGCACGACCGGGGCTCGGGGCTGAGAAGAGCGACCCCCCCCCCGGGCGG
>NW_017728928.1:425318-434414 GCF_001723895.1 Crocodylus porosus
TCCTTTCCCGATTCCCCGCCAGCCCCGTCCTCCCTCCCAGCCCCCTCGGGTCCCCTCAGGCCCCTCCAGAGCAGCCCCTTGCCCCTGTGCCCCCCTCCAGTGCCCCAGCCTCCTATCTGCCTCCTACCCCTGTCTTGGCACTGAGAGAGGCTGCCAAGTCCCAGCCCAGCCTGTCTGCACTGCTGCAGAGCGGAGCCGCCCGGCAGGTGCATGGGGTCCTCTGCAAGCAGCACCCGTCATTGCCCTCCTTCCCAGCCCTTGGGTCTTCTTGTCATTGCCGTTCTTGTCATCGCTGTTTGTCCCTGTGTTTTTCTTCATTCAGACCTGAGTCAGAGCCTGGATCCATTCCAGAGGAGGGGGAAGAGGAGCAGCAGAGACATCCTGAAGGCAATGGGGTAAAGCTGCAAAGACGAAGGGCTCCCTGCCTGCTGGGCAGCAAAATCTCCAGGGGCTGGTGCCTCTGTGGGCTTCCAGCAGCTGAGGATGGTTCATTAGGACAAAATTAAGAGGAGGAAATCCCTCTGGGGTTTCCTAAGAGCATCACTGGAGACCAGGGTGTCTTTGTCCTGAAGCGACCAGGTTCAAAGTATGTTTCAGGTGTGTTGGTTGCAGCTGTGTTGGTCTAAGGACACAGGCAGGCAAGGTTCTTTGGATGAACCCGATATCTTTTATTAAACCAACTGAAATTGAATTGATTTAACAAAAGATATCAGATTTACCCAAAGAACCATGTCTGCCTTGTTTAAAGTACTCACTTCCGTTGGGCTGCTTTGCACCCGCTGCTTTCCCATGCAGCAGCAAGGAGTGTTGTAGCTGGGATGGTCTGGGCAATGGCTGAGACGCGAGGCTTTTCCATGCTCTCTCTCATTAGATAAACTGTATAGTTGGCAGGGCTGTTAGGCAAGCTTTCTGGCATCAGGTACCCTTCTTCCTCCTATTAAGAAGGTACAAAACCTGTATGGAAACATGATACCTGCAAAGCCATAGAAACTTAAGATAAGCACATATTAAAATGGCCTCTACACTTTTAAAGACTTGTGAATACCAAAATGTCCTCCCTGTGCGAAAGTGTGGTGACTTATTGGTGTAATGGCCAGGAATAGTCCCTCTCCTAATGGAAATTCCACCATTTAATACAATATTTTTGTTGTAAAGGAGCCAATCGATATTATTGAGCAATACCAAGCAGAGAACAAGGCTTTGTGGATTCCTGGCCCGTAAGAGCTCTGCAAATAATTTTTGTACTGGTTTCTAAACCACTTCTGGGTTTGTGATTTTGTTTTTTGCCCCGCCTCTTAATCACAGGACAGCCTGGGCTGAATTTAGGGATTTTTTGCCACCCAACTAGCCATTGCTGCACTAGCAGATGCTGCAATATTATGAATATGTCCCTAACATTTGATATCCAGATACATATTCTGCATGTTATAAGTGCTAAGACAACATCACAGCTATAAATTGCTGTAGTAGCTGCATGAATGAGAAGCTTGGGCTGTGTCAGCCTGTTGTTACAGCGGCATTTCCTGTGTGTGCTAGCTGGTGCAGGCACAGAGTAGCCCTGACGGAAAGGAAGAGACCGATGGCGTTCCAGCAGAGGAAACAGGAATTGCACTCACCCCAGCAGAGCAGGATGCTGTGGAGACCCCAGAGCCTCCTGCAGTGGTGAGTGCTTATGAAATTGCACAAGGAAGCACAGAGCAGTCACCCAGAGCTTGTGTTACCCATCCTTATCCTTGGGGAAGCAATGCCAGTGAAGCTAAACGAAGCTCCCTCCTGAAATCTTATCCTGCATGGAAAAGGGCAGATTAATTTGGCTGCATTTCAGTTCTCAGGAGAGTCTTCTAATACTCATATCCGAGTCGTCTTTTACACAGCACTTTTCATATGGACTTAATAGTGCTTGGAAAAGGGAAAAGAAATTACCATTATCCCATTTTAAAGAAGCACATGTTCCATCCTTGTCCTTTCCTTGGTGCCTCTTGGGTAGATGTTTGTGTTTGCTGAGTGGAGATTGCCAGTGGATTCAGATGTTGCATTTTCATTTTCAAAATATTTGTTATAATATAAATCAGCACAGGGAGTCTGTTCTGCCATAAGGGTCCAGTCCTGTGAGCTGCTGAGCAGACACCGACATTTAAAAGTCAATTGATGTTGATGGCTTCAAGCATCACTCACTGTATTCCTGGCACTTCCAGGACTGGGTCCTAAGAGTTTTGAAACAGTAGTGTAGAAGCCTGAGTGCTTCCAGTTATAATATGGTGCTTAAATATTGCACAGTCGTCAATCCATGTGCAGCACAGGAGGAAGTCTGAATACATCTGGACTGAGTTTGTTGGTTACTTAAAGACAGTATAACTCATAACATCACACGGTGCAAATAGCACTGCCAAAATATTAAAAACATTCTTTGGGGTTTGGGCTGAAAGATACTTGTATAGCCTTTTCTCAGGGCTTTTCTTCTTCCCAAACACTCTGAAGAGCTGATTTTCAGAAATACTGAGTATCCACAGTGTCAGTAACTGAGAGCTGCAGGTACTAAACACTTCTGAAAATCAGAACATGTGAACACGCAGAGTCCATCTGCTTGTAAGAGAAATGTAATTGTGATTTTAAAATGCAGATTTAAATAACAGAAAATATGCCTAGCCAATGCTGTGGGAACTCTGCAATTAAGAATACAGTTCATTTCTTGTAGCAGTAAAATAATTGTTTGAAAGAGGAATTCAATTATCCAGCCACCTACAAGATGTACTTCCCCCTCCTCCATTGTTCTGGGAATCACAGCGCCAGCTCTCTCCAAAAAACATGCATTAAAGTGCTGTTCGTGGTGTCTTCAGAAGGGTCACCACAAGTGGAATACATGGGGAGCAAGCACAATGCAGTGATGTGGAGCAGTACCTAAGCTAGCTCTAAATGTGCTGTGTGGACAAAGCCCAGAGACTGGTAGTGGTTAAAAGAAACAGAGAGAATGAAAACAATGTGGCCTGGTCACCTTTAATGGGAATATTTCTTCAACAGAACCACACAGAGAATGTCCATTTCTGAGTGATGAGCACATGAGATGAAATATTTGACAAGGAAGTTCTTTGCTGTTGTCAGCCTCACCAGAGCTGCTGCTGCTGTGCTGGATTGGATCCTGTTAGACTGATTTTCTGCACAGCAAAATTAAAATGCAATTGTAAAAGCAGTGTAGTCATAGCACTGAGCACAGAGTGTGGGCTGTGGTAACACCGTTCTCTGTTGTGCTCTGCTCTTGGGTTTCAATCTACGCCAGGTGATGCAGCTTGACACTGGGGATGATGAGGAAGGGTTAGAACCTGTTCCTGCAGAGCATCCAGAAGAGAGATCCATCCCAATCAAGCAGGATGTCCCTGGGGTTGTGGAACAGGAGGTCTTTGGAGCGCCGGAGCAGGAACCAGAGCAGGCGGTCTTTGGAGAGCCGAGGCAGGGGGACCTTGGATTCTCCTTGGATTCTCCAAGATTCTCCTCTGAAGAGGTGAGTACTCCTGTATCTGAACACAACATGCTTACTCCAGGACTGTGACATGTGTTTCCACATTGCAGAAGCAATTTTGCTAGGGGAAGCCCAAAATGTCCGTGAAAGAGTGAGGAGAGAATCCTGGTAAGCAAGAGCCCTGAAACAAATGAGAGGGGATCACTATTATCGAATACTCCCTGTTATTTTTTAACAGTCATATTCACTTGAGCATTTGATGTGGCTCTTATTACGTTGTTCTTTATCTCTCCACCATGGACGGTATAACCTCACTGGTGTAGCTGGGGGTACCACTTTAGAGCCTTTATTTTGCTTTCCAGTTTTCTCAAGAAACAACAGGATTGTTTTTATGGCTAGGTATTTTTCTACCTCATTCTTGTCTCAATGACACAACTCAGCAGGATTGCATGGTAAACTGTGTCAGACTGAGGCCTGGTTTTAAACGATGGCTTCTTTTATTGCAGGATAAATCCAGTGAGGATTTCCCAGACGAAGTGGGGGTGGAGAGTCTTCCTTTCAGCCAAAGCAATCTGGAGCAGCTGGTGATACACAGTGGGAGCCAGTCCCACACCTCTTCTTTAGCTAGTCCTCAGTGGTCTGCCTCATCTGTGGGGGTGGAGGTTCATGTCGAATCAGGTACCAGTCAGTGTCTTTCTAATATGCTGTCCTTGCAGCTGTGTCTCAAGTATATCTGGTTTTGCTCATCTCCCAACAAGTGTGAAACATCTCCCAACAAGTGTGAAACCAGTTGCAGCAAAATACTGTAACATCTCACTTCATTAACCTCTGCCTGATGCCACCACTAAGCTAGTCCTTGTGTCCTTTCTGTCATAATTTCCCCCTTCCTATTATGATTACTGTGTCTTTTTCTTTTTTATAATCTGTGTCCTATGTGTTGTTAACTTTGTGAGGCAATCTAAACACCAGAGAACACAGGCTTTGTTACACATGCACGTTCTCGGGACATCAGTGAATCTTAACGTACCTGACACACACTGCATTTTCTTTCTGTGACACCTGCCCTTTGTCCTTGGAGTGCAGTCCTTGACACAGGTGTAGCCATCCCCTCTGCCTACCCAGAAGCTGACTTCCAGCAGTTTCATCCACAAATTGGTGAGCGTGGGAGCAGGCAGGAGAAAAGGGAAGAAGAGGTACATGCTGCAGATGAGGAAGCTGGAACTGAGGGCAGCGAGGCAGTAGAAGAAACGCAACTGATTGTCTTGGACCCAGAACATGTAAGAAGTGTCCCTGGTCATTTGCATTGGAAGTTGCACAAAACTGAGAGGCAAACCAGGCTACTGTTTAGCTACACCTTGGGTAAATTTGTTAAATGTTGCTTTTACAAAAGTTTTAACTCCGCCAGAACACCTGTTCCTTCTGTGGTAGCTTGGGGCATGGACAAACAAACCCACTGCATAGCTTGAAAAGGGGAGGGGGATTTACAGCAGCTCAGCTGACACAGCAGCACTTGTTTTGTCTGCCTTGTACTATCCTGGGGTAAGCTAGGTCAGCTTGCTCCTGGGTGAAACAGGGTTAAGTTACCACAGGTTAGCTTCACTTGCTAAAGTTAGGAGCAGACAGACACAACAGTGACAAAAGGCTCATGGGTGGTAAATCTCCCAGCTTTCAAGTGGAATAATATTTCACATCCTCAGAGCTGCAGGTTAGAGCAGTAGGTTATGTACTGCACTCTAGTTCTCATGAAAACAAAGCACTTATGCTGGCTGGTGGAGAAATGCTGCGGGAGCTGTTGTCAAGGAGCTCTGCTGGGATCCCCCACCTCTGAGGTCCAAAGACTCTGGGCTTCTCTTAAACAGAAACTACTAGTGATGCCAAATGAGAGAGAAGTTTTATGATGGGAACAAATATCCACTAGGCTCACACTTGTACCCTAGCCTAAGTCAGAACCGTGGTCTCCATAGGTGCAATATAAGATACAGATTTCTTCATCACTTGTTCATGCATCTGCTTCACGGATGGCAACATCATCTTGCTTCCTTTTGTAGCCACTGATGAAAAGGTTCCAAGCTGCCCTCAAGAATTACCTCACCAAACAGATGGCAAAAGTGAACCTGGACCTTCGGGAGCTGGTACAGTATCTGTCAGTGCACCTCCTGTTGCATCTCTGCCCTTTCTGAGTTGGGGTGGCTTATCCCATTTCCTCTTGTACCTTCAGAAAGAGGCCACAAAGAAGGGCAAATTGCAGAGGGAGGAGCTGGGAGTGGTGCTTTACGGAGTCCAGCAACAGCTAGCCCGCCTGCAGATGGAGCTGGAGAAGAACCACAGCAGGCATTCGCAGATAGCCATGGTGCGGCGGCAGCTGGAGGATGAGCTGCAGGACCTCAGGACTATGTACAAGAAAGCGTGTCAGAACACCCAGGATGAGCGCAGGAGAGGTGATTAGGGTACTCCCGGGTGGTCTTTCCTCATTGCTGTGGTGTGGAAATGTCTTGGGAGTTAAGGGTGCTTATCAGGTCTTTTGGGTGGCTTCTCCCTGGTATCTTACTCCTCTGTCTGACTTTTATCATATGCACACACCTTTCTTTCCTTTCTCTTCAACTTGGACATGGGTGAGTGCTCCCGATATTGTCCTTGTAATTAACCTTCCCATCTGTCTCCCCAGTTTCTGCATTGCAGACAGAGGTGGAAAACCTGGCCCTGAACCTGTTCTACATGCAGAACATGGGCCAGGATGTGCGTGATGACATATCCGTGATGAAGCGGGCCGTGAAGAAGGCTGAAGTGGAGCAGATGCAAGCTGAGGTGGAGAAGAAAAAACAGGTATCAAGCAAGCACCAAGTGTTGCAAAGGCTATGAGTGATGCTGGCAGGGCTGAGAGTCACCAGGAAGCTGTCTTGTTGCAGGGGAGGCTAAGGCTAAGGGGACCTATTCAAGGTCATTTACTTTTTCCAAATCAATTAATTCAGAGCTCATTTTTTCCCCTAAAATTAAGAGGGGGAAAACCCCCCCACAAAAAACTGCGCGCCACCAAATAATCTAACCCTGCAGCCCAGCTTTTTGAGCAACCCTGTAACACCGAGTCAGGATCTACACATGCACTTGAACAAAAGAGGTTTAGGGAGATAACATCTAATTTTCAAACCATGGAGATGTTATTCTGAACCACAAGTGTAGCAAAGTGATTTTAAAATCAGAACTAGAGCTAGCAGTGTACTTTGCTTCAAGCTCCCTCTGCTGGCAAGCTTGCTGGTTTTTGTAGCAGGATAAATACTGTAGGATAGGATCTGAACAGTGGCAGGATAATGTGAATGCAAAGTAGCTGTTTAGAAGATACTTTCACTTGCTGACTTAGTAATTTAAGGTGTTCAAATGCCATGGGCACAGGACAGTAACCCAGACAAGCAGAAGTTAGGTAAGAGTTTAGACAAGAAACTTTTCATTTACATTTGCATCTTACCAGCATTAATTAAATGACAATGAATCCTTAGCAGATTGGTACGAAGAAGAAAGGGGTCTTCACTGTTCAGTAGAGGTGGAGATGACAGCCTGCACCTGGCACTAAATGCACTAGAGGATGGTTCTGATTTGATACCTCCCCAGTCCAACTGAGCTATTTCGCTCGAAGCTGATTCCAAACCTCCTGACCATGTGGTCTGTGCTGGGTCTGCCTGCAGTATTTGAGCTGATCCGCTTTGCTCTCATTTTGTAGGACCTGCATGTGGACCACTTAACGAGGAAGGTCAGTGAGCTGCAGGAGCAAATCGCTTTGTACAAAGCTCAGTGTATCGCCCAGGCTGAGGATACAAGACTGACACGACAAGCTGTGAGCGAGGTAGGAGGTGATAAGGTTTTTCATATGTGGTTAGTACTACTCCGAGCCCTGTGCACTGTGCTTAACTCCGTGCACACAGCCTGGGTTAGATCCCCATATCCCATTTACCTACATAAGAGTAAACGTTTTCCTTTAGTCTCAAAAACAATTACCTGGATTGGGCTACATCTATGGTTTTTTTCCTTGCAAAACCTCCTTTCTCACCTTACCCTCTTTATTTTTTGTCTTGGACACATGCACATACATCCTGTCTGCGGTTCTGTTTTGGAGCTAATCAGACTCACCTGGTATTGCTGACTCATTCTGGCAGTTGAAGAGCCTTGCCTTTCCATACCAGTTCTTAGTTCTTAAAAGCCTTTCCCCCACATTACATATCTTTTTCCTATATATCACCGCAGCACTGTAGTCAAGTATTACTTAATAATAATGTCTGGCTTTAATGCAAAGCTTGATGCCAAGATGGTATCACTTCATAAATGATTTTTTTCCATGATTACCATCACGGTACTCTGCACAGATCCAGCCATGCTAGTATGATACACTTTACGCTGATACACGGATCAAAGAGAGCAGGAGGGCGCAAAAGCCCCCATGGCTCACCAAAAGCATCTGGGAATGTCTTCTAGCTAAAAGGGAGGCGCACATCCAACGGCAGGGAGGGGCCATCCCCAGGGAGGATTATACTGCGGTTGCTTGGGGATGCAGGGGGGCAGTCAGGAAGCCACGGTGGAGCTGGGACTGGGACTAGCTTCCCGGATCAAGGACAACAAGAAGTCCTGTTTTAAATACATAGGGGGCAAAAAGGAGGTACCTGGTAACGTAGGGCCCCTGCAAGACACGCTAGGAAACTTGGTCGTCGCAGCAGATGACAAAGCTAACCTATTTAACGACTTCTTTGCCTCCATTTTCCTGAGCAGGCCCCAGGGGAGGCGCACCTAGGCCAAGGGTCAGGGAGGATCTAGTCAGGGAATGTCTGGAGGGACTGGACATATTTAAATCAGCTGATCTAGACGATCTCCACCCTCAAGTGCTGAGGGAATTAGCTGAGGTCATTGCAGGACCCCTGGCATGGCTGTACAAGCACTCGTGGTGCTCTGGTGTGGTGCCAGAGGACTGGAAGAGGGCCAACATGGTTCCCATCTTCAGAAAAGGGAGGAAGGAGGACTCGGGAAACTATAGGCCAGTCAGTCTTACCTCGATCCTGGGTAAGCTTTTTGAGATGTCCATGAGGGGCCAGCGGGGGAGGTTCTGCTTAGGGGCAACCAACACGGGTTCATTAGGGGCAGGTCCTGTCAGACCAACCTGGTGGCCTTCTACGACCAGGTCACCAAATCCTTAGACACAGGGGTAGCAGTGGACATAGTCTTTCTGAACTCGCAGAAGGCCTTCGACACTGTCTCTCATCCCGTTCTCATCAAAAAACTGGGGGACTGTGATGTCGACACCCACACAGTCAGATGGGTTGCCAACTGGCTGGAGGGCTGCACCCAGAGAGTGGTGGTGGATGGATCATTTTCAGCCTAGAGGGATATGGGCAATGGGGACCCCCAGGGCTCGGTCCTCGGGCCCGCACTGTTCAACATCTTCATCAGGGACTTGGACAAGGGGATAAAAAACACCCTGTTCAAATTTGCTGACGACACTAAGATGTGGGGGGATGTGGGCACACTAGAAGGGAGCAATAGGCTACAGTTGGACCTAGACAGGTTACAGGGGTGGGTGGATGAGAACAGGATGGGATTCAACACTGACAAGTGCAAGGTGCTGCACCTGAGGAGGAAGAACCAGCACCATACCTACAGGCTGG
>NW_017728928.1:434799-460155 GCF_001723895.1 Crocodylus porosus
TGCGACTTCACTGTCAGGACAGCTAGGATCTGGAACCAACTTCCAAGAGAAGTGGTGCTGGCTCCTACCCTGGGGGTGTTTAAGAGGAGGCTAGACAATCACCTTGCTGGGGTCGTTTGACCCCAGTGCTCTTTCCTGCCATGGCAGGGGGTCGGACTCAATGATCTGCTTAGGTCCCTTCCAGCTCTACTAACTATGAAACTATATTTTCTGTTCTGGATTTTCCTGTGAAATCTGGAACTTAATATTTGAGCCAGTCAGAATTTTTTTGATGAAATATTTGTTGGACAGAGAAGGATGATTTGTGGAAACCAAAACTTTTTGCAGTTTGGGCAGAACTTTCTTCAGTCCACAGTGGAATTTCTAGTCAAAGGGGTAGGAGAAAAGAAAGAAAATACTATCCCAGCACTCCTAGAGCTGTTGGTTGGAGCACTTACTAGGAAGATGGGAGGCTTATGTTCAAATCTCTGTGCTCTCCCGCATCCCAGATGAGTGCCCAGGGCCCTAATGTCCCCTTGTGTGAATCAGCCTCTCTCTTTCTGTCCTAGAGGCAAATTAAGCCAATGGATTTCAGTAAATTATCCCAGAAGTGCAAAGGTAAAAGGAGCCAAAGAAAAGAGCAGGGCCTTGGACAAGTGAATGAAAAGCATGAATAGTTTGAGCCATTTCTCCCCAGCTCTGCTGTGAAGAGAAGGCAGCACTGGGGTAGAATGCAAGTGTGATGCCCAGCCCACTATGGATTCACCAGCTCAGCTAGTCTGTTTGCAGGCTTGCATGGAGATACAAGCTATTAACTTGGAGAAGAAGCAACTGATGCAGCAATGGAACAGCAGTCTGACTGGGATGAAACGACGAGATGAGGCATACACTGCCATGCAGGAAGCACTGAGGTACCGCCTCTGAGTACAGGCCAGGGCCATGAGCAGATGCAGTTTGGTTGGGGGAGAGTCTGAGAGGAGAATATGGTCATTATTGGGCATGCAGGGCATTGCTAACCAAAGAGCAGACCTGCTGCTCTGACGAGCTGAGTGAGACAAAGGATCATTATAACAAGGGGTATCCCATTTTGTTACTTTTCTTTCCCTTCACATTCACTCCTTAACTGAGCTGCTGTAATGGGTGATTCCCAACTCTAGAATGATCCATCCCTTTCCCTTCTCCTCCTGCAGCTTCCAGCTGTCAGAGGCTTAAGAAGTCCTAATGGGAGGTTGTACCTCTAGCTACTATGTTTAATACCCATAACACTACCTAGCATGGGTCTGGTGGGCAGAAAGGGAAGAAAAGACTCTGAAAAAGACCCTGCCTTTTTAAATACAAATGAACAGATGGGTTCTCAGTGAGCCCCTTCTCCTGCAGGTCCTACATGACACTGCCTTGTCTCTTTGGTCAGACTAGGCAGAGGCGGGTGGCTATATCATAATTCCTTCTGAGCTAATAGGAAGCTGATGGTAGAGTCAGGCAGGGAGGGCCTGCCATCTGTCTCCTAGGGCTGGCCTGAAGCTCTGTGTCCCCCTCTTCTTTGGGCTGATAAGGTCCTGAGGAAGTCACATCCTTCCACTCCAGTGCACTGGAGTGGCAGAACTGGCCCTCAAGGAGCTGTTAAAAATGGTCAGAAAATGAGCTGAATGTTTTATTTGCCATAGAAGGACTTTAAGGAGCAGAAGTGGCCCAACACAATGGATGTGTAGGGTTTGGTCTTTACTTTCCTCTTCATTCATCCATTTGTGCAGCAGCTGGTTTGAAGGTGGGAGTTCAGAGATGCCCGTCTAGCACACACATTGATCCCTGTGGCACTTTCCTGTCTTCCCCTCACTGTGCAGGCAGTCTAGGCACCAGCTCACATCAATGGAGATGGAGATTGAAATCTACAAAAAGTCCATCACGAAGGAGGAAGAGAGGAACGAGTTGCTGGCTACCATCTTGAACCGCTCTGAAAATGACGCCAACATGAGCAGGAAGCTGATTGCCCAGTGCCTGGCCAAGCAGGATGCCTTGCAAGTGGAATTCAGCACCTACACCCGTGCCTTGCATGAGACAGAGCAAGCCCTGGGCAGGGCCAGCCTGGTGAGCTGTCCCCTGAGGGGAGGAGGAGTCTCCTTTAACCAGGCACTGACCTGTCCTGTGCCACCTGCTTCCCTCTTAAATCCCAGCAGCCAGCATGTTTTAATAGTTGTTTCTGTGGCTTCTCCCCAGGACCAAGCTACTCGCCTAAATGAACTGGGGATTGTGAAAAAAGAAATAGAGAAGGAGACTGAATGCAAACAGGAAGTGGAGAATGAGATCATGGCAAAGCTGCAGGATCAGTTGATGTCCAGCAAAGCAGCAAAGTATTTCTCGCAGTTGGCTGCAAAACTTCAGATGAGAAAGATGGATCTGGTAGGGCATCTCTTCCTGGGGGCCTTGCAGTGGGTGGACACATACGCACATGTGCACACACTCTCACATACACTCACATGCACACACACATGTTCTGTGTCTTGTTTCTGGTGTGCTGCAATTGTAGCCTAGCAGTTACTGCACACTGTTATGAATAGCCTGCCCTGCCAAAGACAAAGAATGGAGCATAGTTGACTGTATTCCAACATAGCAGTGATCCTAGAGCCACCTGCTGCCAGGAGGGTCAGTCAGCACGTTGTCCTTGATTATCTAGCATCCCAGCCAAGTTCCAGCTGGAACGGCCCAGATGCCCTCTTTGATTTCCCTTGCCATTTCAAGTCCCTGCAGGATTCTTCTCCATTTACAGGCACTGACACTAACAGTGCCATGTGCTGTTGAATTCCTAGGTTTCTCTTGAGAAGTAGCTGCATTGCAGCGGCATATGAAGTGATTCCCCTGTGAACTGTGATTTGTGCCTGGAAAGTACTTTGGGACACTCCAAGGTGAAAGGTGCTCTCAAAATGCCAGGTGTCAGCGTGATGCCTAATCGCATTTCCAGCTTGTGAGAAAGTGTCAGGGTGCTTGGAACATTCCCACGGAGCATAAAAATAGAAGGGCCTGTACAGCTTCTCTGAATACCTCTCCAGGGGCTGATGTGCTTATTAGCTTTCCTCCACAACCTCCTCTCAAGGTTCACCTGCACGTTTTCCAAGGTGGTGTGTAGAATATAGTCAAAAGCATAACAGAAATATCACTGCCGTTGCTTCCTCCATGAAGAACAGGGCAGAGCCATCCATCCTGGGAAGGGAAGTGGTTCAGACTCTATGCTGCATGTGCCCACATGTCCCCTATGTGTTTGAAGCACAAGCTGTATGGTGCCTTATGGAGATAGAGTGTAGTGCAGTGCTCCACATGAGCCAGTTGTCTGCTTCCCATGGACTTCTCCTACCAGCTGAGCTAGCTCATTTAGAGCTGATGTGGGGCTTTTGGGGCTCCACATTGCAGCACCATGTAGAACAGCCCCAGTCATCAAGTGCAACATCCTAAAGGTGGCCAAACCAGGGAGCAGGCACTTACGATGTGGCAGCTACTACCTCCTCACAAGAGACAAGTTTGTTGGCATGAAATATGCCAAAAATCTGAGCTGTGCTGCATTTCTCTGTTAAAGATCAGGGCTACGCCATTTTCTGTAAATCAGATGCAGTCCTTGGACTACACACAAGCTGTCTGGACTCCCTAGTAAGAAAAAATATGTGCCTGAGACGTATACAGGTGGATCAGCTTCTGTATTAATTTGCATTAGCATCTAAGTCGTCTTGGCTGGAAAAATAACTCCAGACATGATAAGCATGATAAAACTTTGCCTTAGCAATTTTTTTGTCAGATCTCAGGATGGCTTATGCTCAGTAATGTTTTCCAGTAATCTTGTGAGGTGGCTGGATGTTATCCCCACTTTACAGATAGGGAAACACTGGCACTCATAGTCTACTTGGTGAAGCTGGAAATAGACCCAGTCCTGTCCTTCTGGCACCAGCTCCCTGCCTGCAGCTGCCTTGTCACAGATCTGCTTGCAGCTCACCCAGGGGACTGACTGTTGAGTGACAATGCTTTGTTTTCTGCTTTTTGCCATTGTCAGGAGATGCATTTTTCCAAAGTTGACAATGACACCGCCCAGGTGACTCTGGATATAACCCACACCAACTGCCGGCTGAGCACGCTCCAGAAGACGCTCTCTGAGCTGGAGAAGGAAACAAAAATGATCAACGACTTGGTCAGCCACAGTGAGATTGAGATCGCCAAGCGCAACCAGCTGATCGAGCGCAAGCAGGGCATTATCAACCTGTACAACAAGAAAATGGAGACCATGATTTCCCAGCTGGGGGTATGTCTCTTGTGCCCAGCTCCCAAACTTGGTTTCATGTCCCAGGGGTTTACCAATGAGGCTGACAAAAGTGACTTCACAAGTGTGATCAATATACATAGGTTTCTGGAGTACATTTTACTTAAATTATGCTATATTCTCATTAAAAAACAGCCCTTCACATTATCCATAAGGCAAACATTGGCACGGTTAATGCTGGTGGGCTGCCAGACTTCAAAACCACTGTCAGTGGGGAATTGCCTTCAAATGTGGTGTTTCCCATGCAGTCTCGGCACTGATTGGTGCCCAGCCCAATGCAATTCCCAGCTTTCACTGCGGATCTGAAAGTAAACAGAATGTTTGCTGATACAATCTGCACATTTCACAGAGCTTGGGGGAGAGAGAGCTAATGTCAAGGACAGGACAGTCCTACCCAGCAGTGCATCCCTCGAGAGGCTTCTCCCCTTCAAGGAAAATGTGTCTTAATAATAGAGACATGTGAAAAGTTACACATCTAGGAGCAAGAAACGGAGGCCAGACGTACCTAATGGGGGCTGCATCCTGGAAAGCAGTGATTATAAAAGGGGTTGGTTTAGTGCATCCACTGCTGAAATGCTCAGCATCTGCCCACTCCACTCTGCTTTGTAACTCAGTTGTACACCTTGCTTTGCAGGGGCAAGAACTGGGACCTTTGGAGATTGAAATCAACAGTCTGACCAAGCAGATAGATGAATACAACTCAGAGGTGATGACACTGCAGAAATACTGGCTCCAGCTGCAGAAGCAGCTGGTCAAGCTGACCCAGGAGCAGGAGGAACAGCTGGTTTCCCTGGATATGTTAAAGAAAGAGATCACCATCAGGCAGCAGAAGAAAGTGCGCATTGAGAGTAAGCATTCCCTTGATCCTCCTGGCACATTCATGCCATGAGTGGTGTATGCAGCCAGAGTACAGTCAATATCTTGTAATATACAGCCCCTCCCCAGAGGAAGTGTTTAGTGTCTGCAAGTGCAGGCATTGTGTGTTCACGTGAGCAATAATATGTGTGTACTCTGGAGCCACATGAGTAGTCTGCTTTCCCTAACCCTAACGAGCCAATCTTGCAGCCTTCACTAAAACAGGAGTGAGGGGCATGAGATCCTACCCCTGGTGACCATCTTGCTGTGGTATGTCTAAGAAAGGTTGTAATGTTTTCTCAAATAGCTGGTAAATGCCCAGCCCTGAGACTATAGCAGCCATTACTGGCCAGTTCCACTCTACTTTCAAAATAACCACCTTCAAAGCACTAGTTTGCTTTAGGCTTGGCAAGGTCCCTGGAGGCTTTTGGGCAGGCAGCTCTGATCCCAGCTTGGTCAGCTCAAATACCACCCTGCAGACCCCTGCTCTGTCTTCTCAGGGCCCCAGAGAACATTGTCTGCCTCCCATTTATTGAAGTCCTGTCTGTTCCTCCCCCTTCTCCGGCAGATGAAATCCAGCAGGAGAAGAATGAGCAGAAGGACATTGAGCGACATATGAGGAACATGTCCAACGACATGATAAAGCTCAACATGCTGATCAGTAAGAACAGCAACAGCTCACAGGAGCTGCAGCATGGCAACACCATCACGGAGAACGAATTTGTCCGCTCCCTCAAGGTAGGGAGGCTTTGCTCCTCTGCTCCAAGGCACAGCCTCACATGCAACAGCCGGCTGGACTCTCACAAGTCCCATGTTACCGGAGACACAGTGTCAGAGAAGATGAGGCCCCTTGATTGTTAACGACTGCCTCTGGTACAGAGTCTTGCATGTGGATGGAAAAGGGCGGCTGTGCTTAGAAAGCTGCCCCAGATTTTTTTCCTGTGCAGGGAGAATGACCTCCTTTACCAGAAAGAAGTAGCTGGTTGCATTAGTCTGAAGCCAGAAGGCAGGGGAGATATAGATAACTAAATAATATATTGCTCAGAGGGGTTAGGGAGGGCATACAGATTAGAGGTGAGGAATGAGCCTGCCAGGGGTGCTCAGTCTGATGAAGTCATGTCATGTTGACTTCTGCTTCCTAATCTAGGCTGCTGAGAAGGAATCCATCGAGATGCAGGAGAAGCTGGACCGGTTGAGTGAGGAGAAGGAGAGACTGCTGAACAGCCTGGTGGAAGCAGAGTGAGTCCCCAGAGAGCCCCCGTTTTATGCCACAGTCTCTGCACTCCTGTATGCATCTGGGTTACCCTTCACTAAGGCAGCATCAGCTGTAAATGCTCCTCACATGGCTCTTCGTGCCCTCGGAAAGGTGTGGGGAGTGCAGTGACTTTTCAAAGCCGGCGGAATCTCAGATCATTTTCTTT
This sequence comes from Crocodylus porosus, assembly GCF_001723895.1. NCBI lineage: Eukaryota > Metazoa > Chordata > Crocodylia > Crocodylidae > Crocodylus > Crocodylus porosus. Next base: position 441,352 of record NW_017728928.1, read on the forward strand.
TGTGGACCAGGTACAAGGATAATAGCCTCAGCTCACTGTTCTCTTTGCTGCTGCACCCGTAGCCACAGCTCTAACTTAGCATGAACTTGATTCTGTGAGTTGTTCTGGAGGGAATTTGGTCTCCCTATACTCACATGGGGCTTGTCTTTGTTCAGCAGAGGTTGCCAGCTTGAGGGGCTGGGGAAAGGGGAAACTCAGCTTAGAGCTGTGGGAGGTAAGCCCAGGCAGCTGCTGGTGGAAGGACAGCAGCAGGGCCAAGAGTTAAGTCCCTAAAACTGCCCAAATTGCACCAGTGGGGTTAGAAACCATGACTTTAACCCTCTGTGTTCTGCACTCTGCCCCTTTCTGTCATTGCAAGGACTCTTTGAGAACTGCAGAGTATGCTGGCTGATTCTTATACTAGGCACCAGTGGCTGGTGGCACATCCCCTACATAGACTCTTAGGTTCCTGTAGAACTGTTATATTTTAGATTTGTTGTAAGCTTCTGCAGTGCACTAGCACGGCGTGTCAAGGAAAGGCACTGCCTGCTTTTTCACAAAAAGACTTCCCGTTCCCTTCTGTCCCTGAAGGCACCAGATCATGCTGTGGGAGAAGAAGATCCAGCTGGCAAAGGAGATGCGTGCTACGGTGGACTCGGAGACAGGGCAAGGCGAGATCCGAGCCATGAGAGCAGAAATACATAGGATGCAGGTAAGTTTGGCTGTTGGGGCATCGGGAGAATTGCACACAGGTTATCCAGCTTCCCAGGGGTCAGCCAGCAGAAGGGAAATGACCTAGAGGTGTATTATCCTTATGCCTCCCAGCAGTGTCAGGAACAGAGGTCTTACTGTCCAGCAGCTGGGATGAGCTTAGGCTGCCACTACACAGGTGTTACTTGGAAAATGGAGTGTAGGAAAAATAAGACCTTGTCTAGGAAGAAAACTTGTCTATTGTGGGCTGAGCTGTCTCTCTGCTTTAGTCTGCTGATTCAGAGAAGTAATCCTTTCCTTCCTCTTTCAGGATACTTCTGGTCTCCCTTTACATTATGACATTTAAATGAGTTTATGGCATTGAAAACCTGTAGAATATAATTCTGGACAGGCCAGCAAGGGGCTAACTACTGGTTTGACAGCCCCCCGAATTCTGCTGTACAAGCCTGGCTCAGGATCTAGCATGAGGGTTTGACTCCCACCGATGTCTATAATGGGAATCTGTTGCATAAAAGATTTTGTAATAGGGTGCCACTTGTGACCACTGGGTATCTGCAGACTTCCTCTCCCACCCCCTGGCAGGTCCGCTATAGCCAGTTGACAAAGCAGCAGGAGAAGATGATTCGAGATATGGAGGCAGCCGTGTCCCGCAGAGAGACCATCACCACGCAGGGCGAGGGTCAGAGCAAAGTAGACAAGAAACAAATCACCAAGAGTGACTTCCACTACAAGAAACAGGAGCTGAGGAGGAAGATCAGTGAAACCCAGAAGGTGAGCAGGTGGAGGAAGGCAGTGAGAACTTATTTGACCTGCACTTGGCTTGCAGCTAGAAGGAGTTTGGGTGTTGCTTGGCATCAGCTATGTTGTGACCTACCATCAGACTATGGAAGGACAATGTTGTACTACATTTACTGGGCTGACTTTTCTCTCGAGCAGCAGGGAAAGCATTGTGGGCATCGGCAAATGGGGAGAGTCTGAGAGTAAGACTTATGTAGGTCTCCAAGATCCTCTGCTGTCCCTGGCACACTTCCAGTCATCCCCTGCTCTTGGCCACGATCATCCTTCGGGTCATGGACCAAACCAGCTGACCTGTCAGGAGGACTTGACAGGGTATTTGTGCGTGCCCCTCAGCACTGCTCTCTGTCCCTCAGTTATCCTTTCCTTGTTGAACTCCTAGGGCTGGGATTGGAGATGCTCATTGCCTTGGGCACCGTCTGTGCCATCTTCATCTTAAAGTAAAGAAAAGTACGGGAACCATGCCCCTAGCCACAGTGACATGCTGGGTAGGAGGAGATCAGGGAGATGGGACTGAACTGCTCTCTTTACTGGCACATTGTTAGAATGATCTAGTTTCCTCACAGGCATCTGTCCACACAAATGCCTGTGCCTTCAGGGCCACACAGGGTGCTCGCAAAAGGACGTGCTGTCTTCAAATGCCCCCGAAGGACGGGGAACATCTTGGGCAATAGCGTAGCAATGCAGCTTGGCTAGGAAAGCAGCACCTCTGGTTTTTTCCCCTTTATTAGAGTGCTCAGGACTGCAACAAAACAATCCTGGAACTGGAGAACACCCAGGCATCTCTCAGCACCGCCCTTCTGGAAAAGCAGCAGCAGATTTCCAGTTTGCAGGCTGAGTCCAGTGGTCTGGACTTGGACATAGAGCAGCTGCAGGACAAGAAACTCTGGGTAAGCTCATCTGTTTCCCTGCTACACACACAAACTACAAGAGTTCCTCTTTCCTCCTTCCATCAGTTCACACAGCCCCTGCCACGTCAGGCTGGTTATATCAGCATTGTCCAGCTCCCTTCTAGAGCTGCAAAGGAAACCTCAGCAGCTTGAAGCAGTTTCTCTTAGGCTGACTCTCATAGTAGTTTAACATGAAAACTAGATTTACATGAAACTAGATTAGGAGAAATTCAGCTCTGATTAACTTCAGTTTGCTTTGCAGACCCTCATCTAATATTTCACATTGATAAAATAGCAGCCAGTGTGTCTTTGTTTGTCGGACTCCTCCTTGTTTTCCCCATACTTGATGCCTGATGACCCTAGATACAGTCATAAAACTCAGTGGGAGTTCTGGACATGAAGGCATCTCTAGTGCTGATGTTCATGCCCTCCTCTTGTTATTTAGCGGAGAATTAAACTGGAGCATCAGGCTGACAGCAGACACGTGTGCACACACCCTTTCAAAGGTAGGAAGGAAACATTTTGTCCTGAGAACCAGCTGGCTAGAGCAAAAGATATCACAGCTTGTGTGAGAGCCAGTTCAAGCCAACTCTGACTTGACTTTCAGTGACGTTTCAAATGGGCAGAACTTTCTCTGGTCTTCCAGCTTTCCCTACTACGCCTGTGTCTGACTTTGGGGAGTCACTGAGCTCTGATCTTAATGCAGTGACCATTCACGTAGCACTGCAAATGGGGGGTGCCCGTTTCAGCTGTTAGGACGGGATTCTACGGCACTGCCCCTCTTAAGATGCATTCTGTTTCAAGATGTGATAAGCTCCGCTCCTCCCTTGTAGAAGTCCAGTCCTCCTTATCCTCCCACTCCTTGTATGCACAGACTGGTCTTACAGTAGCTTTCATTGTTGCTCCTCTAAGAACCTTTCAGAAATCGTGGCCTACCAGACCCGGCAGAAGCACCTGCAGGCAGCCAAGGAAGGAAAATACATCTCCCTGTGCCGGAGTGAGCATGCCCTGCAAAGTGAACAGAGGAAGCAGCAGAGCCGGCTGCATAGCATTAGTATCATCGTCCACCAGATCCAGCAGGAATACCCCCAGTGCCAGCGGGCACTGCGCCGGGTCAGCCAAGCCCTGGAGTCCAAGCTGGGCTCCCTGGAAGCGAAGCAGGCCGAAGGACAGAATCAGATCTGAACAGAGTGGTTTTTTTTTACCATGTTCACAAATAAATACAAAACAGCTCTTTAGCCCCTTGGTCCTCTCCTAGAGTGTGGAAGCTGGGGAGCAGAAAGAAAAGGGAGCGGCAGTGGGAAGCTGAACTGGGAGATGGTAGGTTGCTTTGGAGCTCTGACACACGAGTGGTGTGCACCCTGCTGGTCACTGGCTTTTTGATCAGCTCCAGAGCAGCAGGTCGGTTGGGCTCGATGGCTCATACAGTTGTGCACTGTACAAACACGGGAGTGACAAGTGCACGTTCAGATTCAGGGGGCTGAACTGGATGGTGTCCTTGTCTGTAGATAGTGAAGTGCATCCCAGAGCAACACGATGCTCAGATCACAGCCAGCGCTGCGCGGTTGAGGATAGGCTATGTCTGTTCCCAAGACCGGGAAGGGGAGCACGTAGAGAGCCCAGAGGGGGTTTGCAGGTGTGTCGGAGGGAGAACTGTCCTGACTTAGGAAGCAGTTGGCTTAGGAACCTCAACCATGCAAACAAAATGCAGTTTCTTTTTCATAGTTTTGAGGGTTAGAAGGGACCTGAACAGATCATCAAGTTCGACCTCGCTTTTTAATGGAGAGCCGCTAATTTGGGGAGGTCGTGATGAAATGGAGTCTGGTCTAGGAGAGGGACTGCAGACAGGAAAGGCACATACACTGATTACACTGGACTGTGCCCAATTGCTCTTCATTTTGCAGCGTCTGACAGCAAAAAGAGGGAACTAATTCCAGGCCTCAGCCCAAGATTTCCTCTTCATCTCAATGCAGCAGGTGCACGTGCTCCTCCTGCCTGTGCTGGGTTTACATTGTTAATTTGCTGCCTGGCTGCGGACAAATCACTTCTGTTCTTTGCACTTGGGTTTGCCGCCAGAGTGGGGTGCTCACCTTTCTCAGGTGCTGTGGGAACCCTTAAAAACCACTATCCTGGGATATGATTTAATTATCCATTTAATTCACTCAGGCACTGCCAAATTAAAGCATTTCCCCTTGTAAACACCAGGTGTGTGCCCCACTGCTCCCAAATCCCTGCATCCTCTCACCTGGGCAAGGCCCTGGGTCTCCTGCATCAAACTCTCTTATAGTTTCTAGGGTCGGAAGGGACCTGAGCAGATCATCTAGTCCGACCCCCTGCCCTGGCAGGAAAGAGTACTGGGGTCAAGTGACCCCAGCAAGGTGTACATCCAACCTCCTCTTAAAGCCCCCCAGGGTAGGTCTTGGAAGCTGGTTCCAGATCCTAGCTGCCCTGACCGTGATCTTGAGAACAGGGTGGAGGGTAAGGGGTTACAGACATGGGGAAATCCTAGTTTTCCCTTTTCACTCTTTTTTTTTGACTGTGGAAAAACACGAGAGCAACTCCTGTGTGGCAGAGACCACAGCAGGGCAGGCTTGCTGGTGTTAAAAAAAAAAAGCTATCACAACTGCTGGCCGGGGTGCTCTCTTTTATGAGACCAACTGGGATCTCGCAAAAACAAACTGCTTTAATCGCAGGCTTGCCTGACACCGCAGCCCCCCGCCGGAACCCTCGCGGGCTTGCGGGGAGACCCCCCCCGCCGGGCCAGGCCGCGCTGCGCTGTCATGTGACACTGCGGTCACGTGGTGACCCGCCCGGCTGGGTCAGCTGACCGGCGGCTCACGTGACTCGTGGGGCTCGCAGCGCTGAGGTGGTGGGCTGGGCCGGGGGTCTAGGGCTGCTTTCCGCGTCCCAGGGCCAGGGCCAGGGCCAGGGCCCTGGCCCAGCTGGTGCCTTTGAGCCCTGTGCCCACCCTTGCCCCGGGGCGGGGTGCTGGAGCCGCTCTCGGCCCAGAACCTAACGCCCCGCTTCTCTGTGCCTGCAGCCGGCCGTGGGGCCGCGCCCCTGCTCCGTCATGCCCGGGCCGCAGGCAGGCCCGGCCCGCCGGCGGGCTCCCGGCATCGCCCCGCAGGCGTCCGTGCTGCGCCTGCTGGCCGCGCTCGCGACGGCTGCTGTGCTCGCCGCGTCCGGCGCCCGCGAGGCCGCCCCGAGCCCCGGGGACGCCGAGGGGCTGCAGAGCATCTACAGAGGGAGCCGCGCGGCAGGCGGACGGGGCTCGCGTGCGCACGAGCCTCTGGGCCCTGCTCCCTCTGCGCGGCCGCAGTGCGACGCCTCTCCCGAGTACCGCTTTGACTGCGCGCCCGAGAAGCTCGTCTCCAAGGAGGAGTGCGAGGCGCGGGGCTGCTGCTACGTCCCCGTTGTCACGCCGGGGCCTGGCACTTGGCAGCCCTGGTGCTTCTTCCCCCCTGGCTACCCCAGCTACAGGGTGCAGAACCTGACTGCCACCGAGACGGGCTACACCGCCAGCCTGGCCCGGGCCACGGCCAGCATCTTCCCGGACGACGTCATGGTCCTGCAGCTGGATGTGCTGTTTGAGACGGATGCCAGGCTCCACTTCACGGTGAGTGGGTGCCGGCCCAGGTCGGGGGTCAGTTTGGAGAGCCCAGTTCCTTCGTCTGTGGGGTGACTCGTTTCCAAGACCTGTGGCTTTTCCCAGCACGTGACGCCGTCCTGGTCTCTGCCTTTCCTTACAGCTCAGGGACCCAGCAAACAAGCGCTACGAGGTGCCGCTCGAAACCCCAACCGCGAGCAGCCGGGCGGTCTCAAAGCTCTACAACCTGCAGTTCTCGGCCGACCCCTTTGGCCTGATCGTACTCAGGGAATCCAGCGGGCAGGTCCTGTAAGTGCTTTTACCCTCCCGTCGTCACGTGCTCCCTTCCTGCACATCTGCCCTTCCTGAGTCTCAGCCCAACCCCGCAAAGCTGGAGGGATGAAGCTGGAAGTGGGAAGTGCCTCGGCTGCCCCACTGCAACCTGAGATGTCTTCTCTCAGGTGCCCCCCAAGGAGCCCAGCCCTTTGCTTTGTTGTCCCGGCCCCTCTGCTCTCCACGTGGCTTGTCCCACCAGACGGGAAAAGGCAGCTCCAGCCTCTCCTGCCCCGTGCATCCCAGCTGCCCTAGAGGTGGCCACTGCACAGGCCCTTGGTCTGGAATAAGGACCTGGCAGGTATTGAGCGGGGAGGAGACGGCAGAGGCAGGGTCTTGCTGTTGGTTTTTCTTTATTCTCACCTTAATCTGCAGTTCGAGGTGACTTAATGAGTCTCTCTGGGGTGAAGCCGTTGCACTAAGGCTCAGGCCTGGCTTCCCCATCCCTGGCTGGTGCCTTTGACCCCTGTGCTGAGCTTCCCACCGTGCCTGAAGCACCTGCTGGGAGCTCTTTTTGTTCTGCCCAGAGACACCTCTGGTTCAAGGCTCTACGTCCTCCCTGCTTTCTGGTGCTGGGGGGCCCGTGGCTTCCCTGGTGCAGGAGGGGGGTGTGCTGTCCCTGGGGGGCTGTAGGTTGTGTGCTGAGAGTCCCCGTTTCTCTCTGGCAGGCTGAACACTTCCGTGGCTCCCCTGTTCTTCACAGACCAGTTCCTTGAGATCTCCACTTCCCTGCCCTCCCGCTTCATCTCTGGGCTGGGGGAGCACCTGACCCCACTCATCCTTGACACCCAGTGGACCAAAATTACCCTCTGGAACCGGGACATGGCACCTGTGGTGAGGGGCAGGGGCGAGGGAAGCCCTGCCTTAGCGGGGAGGGGAGTGTCCCAGAGCCCCCCAGGTCTCATCCTAGAGCTCAGACCCCAAAGCAAGGTTATTGGGATCTGCCTGCAGCCATAATGGTGAGGGGCTCGGGAGTCCTTCCCATCTCAGCATGCTGGTCAACTCCATGCCTGTCTCTGGAGCCCAGCTCCGCTCCACTGTTTTGCCTGGGCTTTAATGTTGAGGTCTGTGTCTGGCTGCGGTTGGCATGAGTGGGGTCTCCGTGCCCAGTTTGGCAGGTGCCACCATTAGCATCGGGACCCCTGGCCCAGGGCCTCTGTGGTTGGCAGTTGCTGCCTTCCTGAGAATGGCAGCATGCCTGGCTTGGCACCCTTTTCCTGGGCTGGCCCACCTCTGCCAATCCAAGCAGGAGCACGCATGCATGCCACAGTGGGGCTGAGAGCATGTGCTGCAGCCCGCAGGCTTGGGGAGGGTGCAGGGATGTTTGAAATGGCCCCTGCTTCTACTCCCCCCTTCGCTAAACAGCCCCAAGGCTTGCGGCTGGGCAGCTGCACAGCCCTTGCGCCTGACCCGGCTGTCACCAGGCATTGCCAGCTTGTCTGTGCATGTGTTGTTTGGAGAGGCTGAGCTCCCAGGTGTCCGGCTGGCTGCATTTGGGAAGGGAAAGCCTCCCAGCTGTGCAGCAGGCCATGGGCATGAATGGGCTGCAGCCCTGCTTCCTGCTGATGGTCTGTGCTTTGCTGTGTCCCAGCCCGCTGCCAACCTCTATGGCTCTCACCCCTTCTACCTGGTGATGGAGGACAGTGGCGCAGCTCACGGAGTCTTCCTGCTGAACAGCAACGCAATGGGTGAGTGTCCCTCCCCCCAACCCGTGTCTCTGCATGGAGTGGGGAGCCTGGCTGTTGTTACACCTTCCAGGAGGCCTCAAGGTCAGGCTTGGCCACCTGGCATAGAGTGGACATGGGAAGAGACCTTCCATCTCGCTCACCCTTGCACACACGGTTCCTAAACAACACCTGGCAGGCGCCTCTCCAGCCCTGGCTGTACTCCTCCAGGGCAGAGGAGCTCACAGCTCCCTTGGGCAGCTTGCTCCATGCCCTTATGCTCTGGCCACCAGGGAACTTTCCATCTGCAGCATAATGCATTGATTTAAACCCACTGCCTCAGGTCCTGCACTCTGCAGGGAGGACGGTTTCTCCAGCTTCGTGGCAGCCTTTCAGCTACTTGAAAGGTGCTATAAAACCATGTGCCCTATCTGATCTGTTCTTCTCCAGACTAAACATGCCCAGTTCTCCCAGCCTTCCCTTGTGTGGCTGCTTTCCAACTCATTGATCATCGTTGTTGCCGGCCTCTGGGTTTTGTCTGGTTTCCCTGTGCCCTTCTGTGAACAAGGTGAACAGATTTCTGCCCAGGCCTGCACTGAACAGGCGTTATCACTTACTTGCCTCTGTTAATGCAGCCCCCAGCGGTGCTTGGTCGTTGATGCTGGTGTCTTGTTGCTGATGAGTAGCCACCTCTGGGCCCTTCTGGGTGCGAGTGCCTGGCCTGTCATCCCCATTCTGCAAGGGAGCTTGTGGGTGGTATCACTGGGGTTGAGCATGGGTATCTCAGAGCGGCCCACAGGGGCTGGCTGCCAGTCTCGCAGGAAAGCATGGCTCTGGCCTGAGGCAATCCAGGCTGCTGGGTTGTGTTCCTGGCTCACTTACTTCACTCTTGCACCATTTTGTACGTGTGCCTGGCAGATGTGGTGCTGCAGCCTAGCCCTGCCCTGACGTGGAGGACGATTGGTGGCATCCTGGACTTCTATGTCTTCCTGGGTCCAGACCCCAAGAGCGTGGTCCGGCAGTACCTGGATGTTATTGGTGAGGGAGGAGTCTGGCCCCGCTGTGGGGAAGGGCCTCGTGCTCTTGTTGGGGTCTTCCCGCTGGGCAGCTTTGTGATGGGAGCAAACAGCCGGCCTGGACGGGCTGCGTAGGGCAGGAGAGACCTCGCAGCTGGCCTGAGCAAGGCCAAGGCCTGGCATATACCCCCTGCATATGCAGCACACTCTGGTCTTAAGAGCACTGTCTGGCTGAGGGGGCCTGATCCTTCCCTGTGCGTGCTGGGGAGGCCAAGGAGCTTTGTGAGCTGTGAAGACTTATTTCTCGCCCTCAGCGATCAGGGGAGCGGGGTGACAGCAGTCCTCCCTGCCAGCGTGCCCGGAGGATGTTGCAGCTGGAGTGCTGCAGCCTGTCACTGGCTCCCCCCTCTCTGACCTGCACCCTCCTGGTTTCCAGGGTATCCCTTCATGCCGCCCTACTGGGGCCTGGGCTTCCACTTGTGCCGCTGGGGCTACTCCTCGAGTGCGATCACCCGGCAGGTTGTGGGCAACATGACGGCTGCGGGCTTCCCCCTGGTAAGTTCCTGCCTTTCGATTTTCTCCTGAAACCAAGTGCAGGAGCCCCGTCTCGCTGCGGGGGGGGGGCAGTCCCTGAGCTGACACGGCCTTGGCGTCACAGCCAGCAAGACCCTAGTTGAGCCCGACTGCCAGGGCAGGGTTTGTGGGGATGACGTGTTACTGCATGGGGGAGTGGGAGCCAGGCTGGGGGCTGCACCAGCAACGCCGGGACCTGGTGCTCTGTGCAGGACGTGCAGTGGAACGACCTGGACTACATGGACGCACGGCGGGACTTCACCTTCAACCAGCGCAGCTTCCCAGACTACCCCGACATGGTGCGAGACTTCCACCGCGACGGCCGGCACTATGTCATGATCGTGGTGAGTGCAGCCCGGCCCCTGCCCCGTCAAGCTGCCTTCTCTCGGTCACCTTTGGCTCTAGTGGCCACCATGCGGGAATCCCAACCTGACGTAGCCCGAGGCGCCCCCAGGTTCCAGCGCTCACTTGCCGACCCCTGCCTTGCATTGCCCTTCGCTGGCATGGACCGCGAGTGGTGTTGGTGGTGGGGAACGCTCAGATCTCCAATGCCAAGGGGCAACTCAGCAGCTCAAAACCTCCCCCAGCCTCACAGAGCTGACGGTCCGCCTGGTCGTTCCTCTGCATGGGGCTGCAGGGAGTTTGGGGCCAGGTCCTGTCTCTGAAGGCAAGAGGGTGCGAGGCTGCAAGGGATGGGGATGCCCCTTGCATGTGGGCTGCGTGTTTGTGGCTGGAGGATTGCAGAGGCATGCAGGCACGTGAACTGAGAGTTGCTGGGTGACCTTGGCTCTGGAAGAGAAGAACGTTGTGCCTGCCCTGGCAGCCTTGCTCTGAGAAAAGCTGCCCTGGCAGCCTTGGGACCACTTCTCCCCCATGCCCCGAGATAAGCTGAATCTCTCGCTGCCTTGCACCTGCTCTGGATGCTGGGTGAGGCCAGGACCCTGCACACAGTGCAGTCTGGCCTCTCTTGGGTGATGGTGTCACGGGCTGTCTTCTGGTCAATTTATGGCATGGGCATCTCTCCCCTGCTAGGACCCAGCGATTAGCAGCACCAGCCCTCCCGGCAGCTACAAGCCCTACGATGATGGGCTGAGGCGAGGGGTGTTCATCCAAAACACAACGGGGCAGCCTCTGATCGGGAAGGTGAGCCCCAGCCTTTGGGGATGGGCTAGTCCGAGACCAGGCAGGGGGTGCTCCGGGGTGGAGTGGAGCCTTCTGCACCTCCCAGAGACCCCAGTTAGACTCCTCGTGGTCTCTGCCTCCGTCTGCCAGGTGTGGCCGGGTCCAACTGCCTTCCCTGACTTCACAAACCCCGAGACGCAGGAGTGGTGGCACGACATGGTGAAGGAGTTCCACGACCAGGTGCCCTTCGACGGCATGTGGATTGTGAGTGACATCTCCCACCCAGGCCCAGCTCACATGCCAGGACATGATGGTGGAGCCATCACCCTCCCGATTCCCTTCCAGGGCAGCTGCCCATGGCCTGGCCTGGACTCAAGGGTCTCTTCTTTCCCCAGGACATGAATGAGCCCTCGAACTTTGTGCTGGGCTCTGTGGACGGGTGCCCCAGCAGCAAGCTGGAAGATCCACCTTACGTGCCAGGTGAGCGGTGGCAAGTCCCTGGCTTGCTACAGGAGGGATTGGTGTCCCTGCCATGTGACTGATGTCTCGGGAGGCATCTGGGCACCCCTCGCATGATGCTGTGCCCATCCAGATGAAGCTGGGAAGCCTTCACTTGCCATCAGGAGCTGGCACCCAGTGAGACCAGGCTGGCCTGCCCTTGGCAGCAGCGACATGGAGGGCTCGAGCACCTTTCTGGCTCGTGCTGTGCAGGCCCCACCGGGCTCTGGCTCACGGTGTTTCTCTGCAGGCGTGCTGGGGGGGTCCCTGCGCTCAGCCACCATCTGCGCCTCCAGCCAGCAGCACCTGTCCTCGCACTACAACCTGCACAACCTGTACGGGCTGACGGAGGCCATCGCGTCCCATAAGTGAGTTTGGGACAGCTGCTGCTGCCAGCTCCGGTCAGGACGATGCTCCTTTTCAGACATCTGGCTGGGTAGCTCTCGGGGAGGACTTGAGACTGGGGTGGCCCATGGAAGATGGGGCTCCTGGGACTGCCCAAAGACAGGCTTGCTGGCCTAGCAGCTGAGGCTGAAGGCACTGGGGCCAGTGGTGTATGAAGGAATTGGGGTGAAGGTGGGGGTCCCACACCAGTGCTGGCCTGGCTGAGTGTGGGAAGGGGCTGGCTGGGTCCAGAGAGGGGTGTGAGGGCGCTGGGAGAGCCCAGCTCGTGAGGGACACCAGGCAGCAGTCTTCCCCCTCGGCTGTGCCCGCATCTCGTGTCCCATGTGGCTGGGGTGCAGGAGGGGGGACTCTCATGGTGGGGGCTGGGCTTGCCCAGGGGAAAGGCCGTGGTGGCAGGGCCGCTCTGCCCCCCCGGACGACTCCCGACGGCCCCCTCCTGTCCCTGCAGCGCGCTGGTGCGGGTGCGAGGCAAGCGTCCCTTTGTGATCTCCCGCTCCACCTTCGCTGGGCACGGCCGCTACGCCGGCCACTGGACCGGGGATGTCTCGAGCTCCTGGGAACAGCTGTCCTACTCTGTAGCAGGTACCTGAGTCCTGGGTCCCTTGATGCTTGTGGCAAGGGGTGCAGCATGCCGCAGCGGGCCTGGGGCGGCAGCAGCATGAGGCATGTCCTAGGCAAGGCTTGGTGTGGGTGAGGATGCACCTCTGGGTTTGGATTCATCCCGGGCTTGGACATTGGCCTGCCTGGGGAGGATCCAGCTGCAGGTGTTGGCCTGGGGGTCAGCACGTTCAAGGAGAGAACTGCCCTCCTCTCCTGGAAGGTATGAGGGTACCTGTGTCTCCTGCCCCTGCTCCGTGGCACATGGTGGCGCAAACAGCCCCGCCCTGGAGCCAGCCGCAAGGAAGCTTGGCCCTGGGAAGCTTCTCCGCCCCCAGCCCACCTGGAAGAGCTGGGGCTGCTGGACAGTGACCTGCTCTCCGGCCAGCAGGACAGGGCCAGCCCTAGCTGCTGCTCTTCCACGGGCAGAGCCATGCTGTGACCCGGAGGGTGTTTGCTCTGGTTCCCTGTGGGACCCTAGTTTTTGGGGTGGCAGGGGGATGCTCTGCCGGGTTTCTGTGTGTGCCCCTGGGACTTGCAGCTGCCTAGCGGCCCCCAGCAGTCTCCTTCCCGAGCTCTGGATGGAGCCGGCTGAGCCTCGACATGCTCCCAGAGGTGCTGCTCTTCAATCTGTATGGGGTGCCGCTGGTCGGAGCTGACATCTGCGGCTTCACGGGAGACACCTCGGAGGAGCTGTGCGTGCGCTGGACCCAGCTGGGCGCCTTCTACCCCTTCATGCGGAACCACAACGACCATGGCAGCCAGGTGAGCACCCTCTGCAGGCAGGCCCTGGGGGCAAGCCAGGGCCCCGCAGGCTCAGGGCCACTGTCTCGGCCATAGGGTGCTCAGGGGCTGGCCTGCTTGGAGGGAGCTTGGCCCCGTCCTTTGCTGTGCAATCTCTGAAGCATGGGGCTAGTTTCCTTCCTCCCCTGCTGAGCATTTCTTGTGGGCTCCCCTGCTCTGCAGCCCCAGGAGCCATACACATTCAGCCCGGCAGCGCAGAAGGCCATGAGGAAGACATTGCTCCTGCGCTACACGCTGCTCCCTTATCTCTACACCCTCTTCCACAAGGCCCATGTGGCAGGGGAGACCGTGGCACGACCCCTCTTCCTCGAGTGAGCATCGGGCTGGAGGCAGGGGCAGGTGGGAGCACCCGACCTGGGCGGGGGCATGGCATGATACACTGGGTGCATGACATGGATGCAACCCTCGGCCCTTCTGTCCTGGGCACCAGAATATACACTGTCTCCGTCCTCTCCAGGTTCCCCACAGACCCCAACACCTGGACCGTCGACCACCAGCTCATGTGGGGTGCAGGCCTCCTCATCACCCCAGTGCTCGAGCCCGGGAAGGCCAAAGTGAGCGGGTACTTCCCTGCGGGGACCTGGTACCACCTGGTGACGGTGAGTGCTTGGTGCTCAGCGCCACGGGCTCCCAAACGTGACCTGGGGCCGGCGGGTCTACAGCTCTGCTGTGAGGGTAAGAGCCAGCGGTCTCGCTGACTCCCTACAAAGAGAAGGGGCTTGTGGTCCTGCTTGTCAGCTGTGGGATGCTCAGCACCTGGGTAGCACCTTCCTCCGTCCCTCTGCAGGATACCGTCATCCATAGCAAGGGCCAGTGGATCCTCCTGCCTGCTCCACTCGACAGCATCAACGTCCACGTTCGAGAAGGACACATCCTCCCCTTGCAGGTGAGTTGTCTCTGGGAGAAGTTCATGCTCCAGCCCAGCTTGGTCCCAGGGGCTCTGCATGGATTTGGCAGGGCTTGGGGGCACGTCGGCAAGAGGCAAAGGAAGTTCGTGCTTCCTGAAGAGCTAGACCCTGGCAGTCCTACTGAAACCTGGACTTAGCAGGACTTGGAAGGGATGGATTTAGTGTCATCAGGGGCTGTGGAGAGAGACTGGCCCTGTGTCTGTCACCCCTCTTGCGTCTGAGCAGGGCCAACCTGGTCTCTTCCACCCTGTTTCCCAGAGGGAAGGGCAAGATGCTCTAGCTTGGGCTGGGGCTAGAGGGAGCCCAGCCCCTGCCGAGGGTCTCGGGGTGACAGGCCTAGTGGTGTGGGGCCTTTGGGATTGGACCTACCACTTCCAGGCAGGGGTTTCCTCTCCACCCGGTGTCCCCATCCCTAGGAGCCTGGCTTCACCACGACTGAGTCCCGCAAGAAGGGGATGACACTGGTGGTAGCGCTGACAGCAGATGGCTTTGCCCGCGGCGACCTGTTCTGGGATGATGGCGAGGGGCTGCAGACCTTCGAGAGGGGCGATTACACCCAGATCCTCTTCCTGGCCATGAGCGTGAGCCTGAGGGGGGGAGCCGGCTGCTTGCCTGCGGGCAGTTCCCAGTGCTGTGCCGGGGCATGTTGCTTGCCACCTGCCCCTGGCAGCATGGCCCAAGGGGGCGACTCCAGAGCAGAGGCCGGAGCCGTAGAGGTCTGAGGGGCAGCGTGCAGAGCCCCAGCCCAGCCAACCCAGGGTGGCACTGGGTGCTGGGAGCTGCAGCATTTGCAAAGGCCAGGCTTGTTCCCCTCCTATTGCTGGCCTCGGCCTTAATGGGGCCAAACCTTTTGGGGCGTTGGGGTCTCCCGGCTCTGGGTGGGGAGGTGGGATGGGGGCTCGTTCCATGCCTGGGGCAGGTCCCTCCACCATGGCTGTCCTAGCTCTCACCGTGTGCTGCAGACAGGCCATGCCTGCACGAGGCGCGCTGATGCTCAGCTCCTCTTTGCACTCCCAGTCACCGCGTCCTCCCCTTTCCTGCTCTCCAGCTCTGACTGCAAGCCCTGGAAGGGCTGGGGGGGCCCCAGTTAGATTCAGTGCATCGTCTAGGCCAAGCTGGGTGGCTTAAAGGAGGAGCAGCAGTCTGAGTGAGAAGCTGCCACCCAGAGCAGCCCGGGCATGGGGGAGGCTGGCAGTAGTGCGAAGGCTTTCCTGGGGGTGACGCTCCTCCCTTGGGCGCAGGGCACGCTGGTCAGCGAGCTGCTGCGGGTCAACAGCCAGGTGGACGGGCTGCTGCTGCAGAAGGTGGCGGTGCTGGGTGTCCCCAGCCCTCCCCAGCACGTCCTGGCGAACGGGGCCCTCGTCGACGACTTTTCCTACCGCACGGACACCAAGGCAAGGCCCCCAGGCACCAGGGCGCCGCTTGGGCTCAGGCCTCCCTTCTCCCTGCTGCTGCTGGAAGCAAAGAGCATGGGAAGGGGAGATCTTCGGTGTTGCGGCACGTGCCAGCGGGAGGGAGCAAGGAGGGCGGTGGCATCTGCAGGAGATGGCAGCGTTCGGGATGTCTGAGGGCGCTGGGGAGGGGGCACTCACTGCTGGCTCTCCCCTCCCTCTCCTCAGATCTTGACAATCCTGCTGTCCCTCCCGCTGGGGGAGCAGTTCACGATCACCTGGGCCTGAGCGGTCCTGGAGCTGCCTGCCTGCTGCCACGGCTCGTCCTGGCGGCCCCGTGTTGAGCGTGGGGGGGACCGTCCCACTGCCATCCCTCGGCTCTGCTTGTTCGTTGTGATCGGGGCCTTTCCCTGCTTCCTGCTGCCTCGTGACTCGCTTGCTGTGGAGTCCTGGCTTGGCCACCCCGGGCTTTGTGGATGCTCAGGTGGGAGCCCAGCTCGGTGCTGCCCCTGCCTCTGGTGCCGGGAGGTGAAGCCAGGACCCAGCTGCAGGACTGTTTTGCTGGCTGCTGCCGCCGCCTTTAAGGCTTGATCCTGGTCCCACGTGAGTCAGTGGCCAAAAGCCCCAGTGGGGCGAGCGGGGGGATGCGGATGGTGACTTCCTCTCCCTGCCTAAGTGGGGAAGGGACTTCGCTGCAGGCAGGAACGCCAGGGCTGCCCACACCATTAGCCTGTCGCGCCGGGCCCTGGAGCTGCCTCGGGGTGGAACAGCTGGGCCCGTCCTTGACGCTGGACTGGTGCTTGGCTATCCCGGTGCCACACTGCTGTGCTGGGAGGCTTGCCGTGGGGATCTATCACTGCCCTGAACACAGCAGAGATGGGGCTGGGGGCTGCACAGCCTGCCCCCACGGTGCTGGCTGGGTCATACGGGTCTCCCAATAAAGCACTGGTTTGAATACGTGCTCGAACTACCTGCGTGCCAATGTTGTGACGGGCTCTAGACATGTGCGAGGGGAGAGTGGGGAGGAGCTCGGCTGCTCCAGGGCTCGCCTCTCCGTGCCAGCCCCGCGTCTGGGGACACTTGGCTGTGTGACACCGAGGGCCTGCATGTCCGTGCTCTTGTGCAAAACCTCCCCACTCACTGGGTTCATCTGAGGCCGAGCCGCGCTCTGGGCCCAGGGGCCCTGCAGCTGGTGTCCCACGAGCAAACACCATGGCCTCTGTGCTCCTCATTGGGCTTAAACTTCGAACAACAGGGTTAAGGGTTGGAGGGATTTTTACATCTGGGCTGCAGGATTCCCTGGGGACTCGTGGGACCCTAGAGAGCGGGTCCCCTGCCTTCCCTGGGCGGTTACGGTGGTTTCCTGAGCCTCGCTGCTGCCTTTCCTCCTGTGCTGCTGCTTATAAAGGCAGAGGCAGGACCTCTTCAGTGAGGAGAAAGCGGAGGGGCTGACACGGGGCCCTGTGGACTTGGACCTGTGGAAAGCTCAGGGCTAGCCCGCACGCCCGGCGGGAAGCTGCTGGCTGGCCCGGGACTTTTGCCGGCAGATGGGTCCGTGGAGCAGAGGTGCCAGCCTCGCCCGCAGGCTGTGGCTGCTCCACCTGGTGCGGTGTCGTCTGATTTTGCAACCCTGGGTTTCTGGCAAGTAGCTCAACCGGCCCCTCCTTTGCGGGGCAGGCTTAGCAGCTCCGTGGGGTGGCGGGCACGCCCCGGGCATTCCCCGCCTGCCTGCAGGCAGCGATGGCAGCCACCCACCTATCTCCCCACTCGTTTGCTGTGCTCTACAGGGTGGAGAGCTGGGTTTCTTCAAGGGCGGTGTGGAGCTGACACGGCACAGGGCAGGGCATGGGGAGGAAAGGGCCAGGAAAGCCCCATGATGAGCAGGGCTGAAGCCGCAGCGGGGTGGGGCAGGGAAGTGCATTCCCCAGCCGTGGGGGAATCCCTCGGCACCGGCCTTGACCTTCGCCCTGGGAGATCGCTCCCTGCCCAGGCCCAATGGCGGTGTCCCATGGGGTCGGGATTAGCAGCACTTCCTGCTGGGAAGTTCCCTCCGCTGCTTCCCGCGTTGCTCCATCGCCCCTGGGAGCGGCTGCGGCATCCTGCCGGCAGGGCCGGGAAGTCTGCGCTCGGGTCCTGCGCCCTCCCAGCGCTGCTGCGCGCCGGAGGAGGGGTCCGAGCCGCGTGTCGTCTTCCCCTGACCTTCCTGGGGGCTCGTAGCTGGTTGCACGGGGCTGAGCGCGTGGCCTGGGGGCTCGGGGTTCCCTTCCAGCCGCACCTCCGTGCATCTGGGTGTCGTGTGGGATTAGTCGTACCGAAGCACGCCCACGCTTCCCCTTGTCTCAGCCCCCGACCGCAAGCCTGGGCGAGGGGGACGCTCGGTGACTCCTGCTAGCCAGCTGGCATCTGATCCAGCTGCTTGGGAGGAGGCAGGTCCCAGCACCCACCAACTCCCCAGTACAGTCAGGATCAGCCCTGACAAACCTGCTTTTCTGCTGCCTCCCAGCCGGCTGCATCCTGCCAGTCAGTCTCCAGCCAGAGCCGCGCACGGAGCTCGCGGCAGGTCCTTGCCCGGACAGGTAGGGCTACCCGCGCTCGCTCCCCCAGCGCAAGGGGCCGCACGGAGGGTGGCAGGTCCGCTGGGCACGGCTGGAGCTCGGGGATGGGCCTGGGTCGTGGCTGCTGGCGGTGCCAGGAGTGGGGGCGCCTGGTCTCCACGGCGTGCCCTGAGCATCACCCCCCTTCTGCCCCCGCACCTTCTGCCGGCACACATGTCCCTGGGGGCCTGGACGGCTGTTCGCGTTTGGGGGATGCGGGGTGGCCCAGTACCTTGCTAGTGCTCGGTGTGACGTGGAGGCAGAGCTGAGAGCGTCCACGTGCCGGAGCAGAGGGATGTAGCCAGGGGACCTGCGTGTTTGGGAAAGCTCGGGGAGCTGATCCCGCCGCCGGGCCCCTTGCTCCCAGCGGCCCCGGGGACCGCCGGGGCTGCGGAGCAAACTTCTGAGCCTCGGGACCTGAACCGAGCGGTCCCTCCGGGAGCTCGGGGCAGCGGGGGCCCCGGCGGGCAGCTGCTTCTGCAACGAGGAAGCAGGAGGTGTCGGCCACGGCGCTCCTGGGCTCTCGCTCCTTCCTGCCGCAAAGAAACAGCAGAGCAGGAGCATCCCTGCTTGGCTGAGTCCCCGCGGGAGCCTGGGGCTGTCCCGGGTGCTCCTATTGCCGAGGGGCCATGAGAGGTGGGCTCGGTGATACAGGTGCCCCTTGGCCCCGACGTGCAGGCAGGTGCCCGTGCACCGCCAGCCAGGGCTCCCGTGTACGAAGGTTTCTGAATCGTCCCATTTCCTGGGGGAGACTTTTCCCCCCCGTCTGCCCCTTCCAGCTGCCTGGACTTTGTGCCCAAGGGAAAACGACCCTGGCACCAAGACCTGCCGTGGCCCCTGAGCTGGAGCACAGGGGTTCATAGATTTCATAGACATCAGGGCTGGAAGGGACCTCGGGAGATCATCGAGTCCAGCCCCCCGCCCAAAGGGCAGGAAGT
>NW_017728928.1:462615-475072 GCF_001723895.1 Crocodylus porosus
CCTGCAGGACCGGACCAGCGCGGAGTAATCCTCCTTGGAGGTGAATCCCGTCCTCCATCCTTTGTAGGCTTTCCTTTTTAGCCACAGGAGGTCTGCTAGGTCCCTGGAGAGCCAGGGGTGTTGGCAGGAGGGGAAGGGCCGCACCTCCGGTCTCCCAGGCGTGGGAAGGGGCTGCCCTGGTCCTGGCACTGCCGTGAGCTGTGCAGGGCAGGAGGGGATGGGCCTGGGACCCTGGGCTCAAGGGCGGCATGCTGGCCTCTTACAGCAATAAGGGGCCTCTTCTTCTGCAGCTTTCGGGGCTGCTCCCTCTGCCCGCCAGACACCTCCATCTCTTCTCTTCTCCGCTAGGAGCCCGCCATGGCAGCCGCGTGCCAGGCCGACACGGAGCTCCGGGACCTGGACGAGGAGCAGCTCTGGGAGATGCTGGAGAGCCATCGCTACCGCATCGTGCGCGGCGTCTGCCCCAGCCGGCTCACCCCCTACCTGCGCCAGGCCAAGGTGCTGGACCAGCTGGACGAGGAGGAGGTCCTGCATGGCCCGCAGTTCACCAACAGCGCCATGAGAGCGGGTAAGCACAGGCAGGCGAAGGGGTGGCGTTAGGGGACTAATGAATGAAGCCCCTGGGAGCGCGGGTGGATGCAAACCTGGGAGATGCCCCACCGAGAGCAGGCAGGCAAAGTCTTGCCCCCGATCCCATCCGCTCTTCCCTAACCTGCCCCCAGGCCACATGCTGGATCTCCTGAAAACCCGTGGCAAGAACGGCGCCCTGGCCTTCCTGGAGAGCCTCAAGCTGCACAGCCCCGACACCTACACCCTCATCACGGGCCTGGAGCCCTCCATCGACCTCAACAACTTCAGCGGTAAGTCTTCCCACCCCTGCCCCGGAGCCGGGGTCGGGGTCAGGGGCGGGGTGGGGGTGCCGCCAGATGCGGAGAGATGGGGGCGCGTGAGCGGGCAGCGGGGCAGAGCCGAAGGGCAAGCAGCTTTCTGGCAAACAGTGCTGATTGCCTGGTCTGCTCCCTGGTTTGAGGGTGGGAGGGGGCTGGATGTGCCAGGAGCCAGGGCATCACGTGGTGGCACCCGAAAGCCTCCTGGAAAGAGCATGCATGCACCATGCAGCACCTAGCGCAGCGGGGTCTGCCCCTGGACCGGGGTCTCACGACTGCTTCCCTGGTCCCTCGTGTTCCCCGGGAGCTTCGCCTCGCCCTGTCTCTTTGGGGAGGTCCACCCGTGGATGGGGCAGGCAGAGAGCCGGGGGGCTGGGGCCGAGCCAGGGCACGGCGGGGGCAGTGGGCTGGGACATGGCGGGAGGGAGCAGGGTGGGTTCCCCTGGGCACGAGCCGTTCCCGCCCCGCCGCAGGCCTGGTGGAGAGCTCGAAGCTGACCGAGTGCCTGGCGAAGGCGGTGAACGGGCTGCAGGAGGCGGTGACGCAGGAGAAGCAGCAGAAAGCCTCGCTGGTGCACCGCTGCCACCAGCTGCAGGAGCGCCTGGCCCAGCTGGAGGCCGAGGGCCAGCACCTGCGGGGCCTCCAGGCCGAGCACGACCGCATGAAGCGGGAGCTCAGCGCCCACTTCCACGAGGTGCTCAAGCTGAAGGACGAGATGTACAGCCTGTCCATGCACTACACCAACGCCCTCAAGGACAAGGACCTGGCCATCACGCGCTGCCGGGCGCTGCAGGAGGAGGTAGGGGCGAGGGCGAGGGACCCCGCCTGGGGCTGGTAGCACCAGCACTTCCTTGGGAGGCCAGCTGGCCCCTTCTGCGATGGCTCTGGCCCTCTGGGCGCTTGGAGGCATCCCCAGCGGGTCTGCGGCTGCAGTCCATGTCTGCACTGGGACGTGTAGCGTGCCGGAGGGCGCGGGCTGCAGCTCCCCCCGACCAGCGCTGCGGGTGCAGGGCTGGCCTCGGAGGTCACCTCGGTGGCCCGTGAACCCTGGATGCTGCTGGCTCGGGGACGGACGCGCTTTCCTCCCTGTGCCAGCACCGAGCAGGGTCCGCGTGCCCGGGGAGAGGGCGGGGCGTGGAGGTGGGCAGCGTCCTCCATGCGCAGCCTGCTCCCGTTAGGTGCAGGCCACGTCCTAGAGCCGTGGCCAGGTGTGGCAGTGGGGGTAAGGTCTCCGCTCCCTGTGTCCACGCAGCTCTACCTGATGAAGCAGGAGCTGCAGCGCGCCCGCGTGGAGTCGTACTGCGAGCGGGAGCCTTCGTGGCGGAGGAGCAGCGACCTGCAGCCGCCGGCCGACGAGGTGCTGGTCCTCAGGGAGGAGAACGAGAAGCTTCGGTCCATGGTGGAGCTGGAGACGTTCAGCCTGGTAAAGCCGACCCGCGCCTCGCGCCTCCAGCGTTCGGGCAGCCGGCCCTGCGGGGCCGGGTGGGAAGGGGCTCGCCAGCTGCTTGTCCGGCCCAGTGGTCCATACGTTGACCGCGCCATGCCCCTGGCGCAGGTGCAGAAGGACATCCTGGAGCAGAACCTGGATGAGGCCCTGGAGGGCAAGCAGGAGCTCCTCGATCGCATCCACTCGCTGCGGGAGAGGGCCGTGATTGCCGAGAGCCAGCGCAAGCAGGTAGGAGCCCCTGGTGCTCCCGGGCTGGAGACGCCAGCCTGCCCGCAGGCGACTCCTGCGCTGGGCAGAGGATGAGCAGACTGCCCGAGGTCCGGAGCGGCTTCTCTTTGCTGGCGCACAGGATGCAAACCCTGCCCGGGGGGGTCCTCCGATCTGGCCTGCCTGGAGGGTCTGGCTCTGGAGCTGGGTTCGTGCTGGAGCCCAGCTGCCGCGTCCGCGGCCCCGGGCACAGACCTGTGTCCTGCCGGGCTCCGACCCCTCGGCCGGCTCCCTCCTGACCTGCCTCTGTCTGTCTGCCCAGTACTGGGAGGAGAAGGAGCACACCCTCTTCGAGTGCCAGAAGATGCGGGTGGATTGCGAGATCTACAAGGAGAAGATCAGTGCCTTCCAGGCCCAGGTGGCAGAGCTGCAGAAGGAGCGAGACCAGGTGTGCGTGCCTGCGGTGCGGCCAGTGCACGCACATGCACGTGTGCACATATGTGCACGGCGGGCGGGCAGGGCCCTGCTTGCAGCCCCGGATTCCCGGTGCTCTTCAGCCCCCGCCGTGGGACGGAGCTGAGCGGCTCTGTGCCCTGGCCACACGGTACGTGCCTGCCCCTCCTCCCGGATCGCTTTGCTCCAAAGGCCCTGACCTGTCCCCCTCTTGCCCTGCACCCTCAGGCATACAGCACAAGGGACACGGTGCAGCTGGAGATCTCTCAAAACCTGCTGGAGAAGGATGCGCTGCGCAGGAAGGTGTTTGAGCTGACGGACCAGATCTGCGAGCTCAGGAAGCGTGCCAGGGAGCAGCAGGCAGAGCTGGGCTGCACGGTGCCCACGGTGAGACCCGGGGCAGCCGGTCAGCGTGGCGCAGGGGCTGGGCACGGCCCGGGGGGAGGTTGTGGCACCGGGAAATCTGTCTGTGCGCCGTTGGCTCGGCAGGTGCAGGACGAAGCCCCCGCCAGCCTGGAGCCTGGGCAGCTGTGCCTGCGCAGGAAGCAGCGGCTGGTGCGTATGCACGCCATCTGCCCCAGGGACGACAGCCGGAGCAGCTCCCTGAGCACGCTGGAGGTGCGGGGCCCCTCTCTTCCCCACCGGGGATCCCCAGCAGCTCAGGGCAGGAGGGAGGCCAGGGCTCGCCTGGCAGGGCACTCATGCCCCCGCGCCTCCCCCCGCAGCTGTGGTCGGACCTGAGTGCCCGGTGGAGCGGCGAGGTGGCCGACAGCTTCCGGTCCTGCAGCCCCGTCCCGCCCTGCAAGCACTCCCTGCAGCGGAGAGCCACGCAGGACTACCTGGAGGGCTCCTTGTCCAGGAGGTAGCTGGCCCGGGACACCCCCTTCCTGGGGCCACTGCCCCCTGGGCACTGCCGGGTCGGCACATCTGGTTCCTCCCTCTGTCCAGATGTGCCTTGCGACCCGAGCAGCAGGGTGATGGGGAGGGGGGGCTCTCTCTTCCGCTGCCTCACCGCCGTTTTCCCTCTGCTCTGGGCCCTGCAGCAGCTCCCAGGACTTCCTGGAGGTGGATTTCAGCCTCTTCCCTGGGGAGAAGGCAGAGGACCCCCCGGTTGAGCACGAGGCGGCTGAGCAGCACGGTGGGTGTCCCCCTTGCCCCAAACCTCTGCTCCTGGGGTGGGAGAAGAGGGCATCCCGGCTCCCAGTAGGATGGACAAGCTGGGCTCGTCCGTGACCTGGAGCAGGGCCTGCCCACCCAGCATCGCTCGGCACGAGGCATCTCGGGGAGCGATGCTGGCAGCAACCGGGGACATGGGCACGGGGAGATCCGAGTGCTGGGCTCGTGGGGGAGCCGTAGTGGGGCAGATGGGAGGGGAGGGAGACTTGCCCCTCTGTCCCCACCAGATCACGCTCTTTCCTTTCAGCTGGTGGCTCCCCACCACCCAGCCCAGGCCCCTCCATCTCCGAGAGGTACGTTGCACTCGGCCCTGGGGCAGGCTCTGTCTCTGGAATAGGGCAGCACCCCTGGGCGCTTGTACACATGGCGAAAATTGCCCTTTTTTGCAGTTTAATTGCATCACGTTTTACACATGCAGGATTTTTTTTGAGATGTGAGTGTTGCAGTGCAAAGTACACCGCATCCCGATGTATTTTAGTTTGCATCAACGCAAGTTGCAACGATACAGGCATCAATCTGTCACATGTACACAGTAAGTCGTGTACACGGCTCAGCTGCCCCGGGCAGAGCGCCCCTTTGGTCCCTGGCATTTGGCCTCTGCCAGACGAGCGGCTGCCCCAACCCCTGCGATGCCCCCGAGGGCTGAGCTCCATCCTGCCTACGCTGGAGCCTGCTGCCATCTCCTCCTCCCCGCCTGGCGTTGCTGCCAGGTTGCAGTGGTCACCATGCAGGAGCCAGGGACCCTGCCCGGGTCTGAGCACCGAGTGCCGGCTGCGGTTTCTCGTGCTGTCCTGCAGACTCCAGCGCTTTGCACGCGACGCTGCTCGGGCACGCCGAGCCTGGAGCTGAGCCAGGCTGCGCCTCCGGGACAAGGGCTGGCAGCCACGGGAGAGCTTCGCGGCTGCCTCCGTGCGGCCCCGCGCCGGCCCAGCCCCGAGGGGACGTCCGCGGGCCCGGGCGCGCGGCTGGGCCCTGCGGGCGGGGAAGCTGCTAGAAGGGGTCTGCAAGGAGCTGACGCTTGGCTTCGGCTGTCTCTGCTGCTTCTCACGAAGGCCCCTTCCCCCAGCATGCCCATGCGCCGGCGGCCCGCCCGGCGCATCCTCAGCCGCGTCACCACCATCGCCTTCCAGGGCACGGCCCTCCTGGACCAGATCAGCGTCATCGGGGGCAACCGCACGGGCATCTTCATCCACCGGGTCACCCCGGGCTCGGCTGCCGACGAGATGTCCCTGTCCCCAGGCCACCAGATCATGGTGGTAAGGCCCCGCGCTCCCCTTCCTCCTGCCCAGCCCTCGCCCTGTGGCCTGCCAGTCGGGTTTGTGGGTCCCGCTTGGTCTCGGGGGGCTGCAGCCCGAGCGAGTCCATCTCCGTGCCCTTGCAGGTCGACTACGAAGTCGTGGAGCCGGCGTTCAAAGCCGTTCTGGAGGATGCCACGCTGGAGGAGGCACTCTGGGTCCTGGGGAGGGTGAACGGTTTCTGCTGCCTGTCTGTCAGGAGCAACATGGAAGGTAAAGGCCGGCTCCCCCAGGCTCATCCCAGGCACTTCCTGGGGGTCTTCGTGGTCCCCGGGCCAGCAGGCAGGAATCCTGCTGCTTTGCCCTTCCTCCCGTGCCCATCCGCTGCTTAAGTAGGGTCTGCTAAAGCCACCCAAGTGGTGCTGCGAGCATTGCCCCTTTGTCCCTGAGCAAATGGAGTGGGGGACTGCAGCCTCCTGCCCCACTGTTTGCATCCCCCCGGGCTGCCTCCCTACTGCCCCCTCTCTCTCGTTTCAGGCTACAAGAAGCTGGTGAACGACCTGGAGGAGAAGGTGGTGACCTCGGGCGACTCCTTCTACATCCGGGCCAACTTGGCGCTGGAGGGGAAGGTGACGGGGGAGCTGCAGGTGCAGTGCGATGACATCCTGCACGTCACGGACACCGTGTTCCAGGGCAGGAGCCGGTGGGGCGCCAGCCGGGTCAACCCCTACAGCGTGAAGGACGGGGACGCCGGCACCATCCCCAACTACTACCAGTGAGTCCGCCGGGCACCGTGCGGGCCTGATAGCCCCCTGCATGCAGGCAAGCGCCGGCAGGGAGAGGCCCCATCCCACGCTGCCCAGGTGCAGCCAGGAGATGCCTCTCCTCCCAGCTGCACGGCTGTGACATGGCTTCCAGGGCATGCAAGTCCTGGCTTTCAGCTCCAGCACTGGTCACTGGCATCTCTTGCAGTCATGCCAGAGATGGGCACAGCCCCAGGTCCTCCATGCGCCAGGAGGTAGGAGTGATGCTGCCAGAGGGCCCAGGAGGCAAAGCTGCAGCCCCCGGGGAGCTCATGGCTGCCGGCAGTCTCCTTCCCCAGGTTGTGGCTAAGACCTGGCGCGGTCTTGCAGCCTTTGCAGTGCCCCGAGGGTCTCAAGGCCTCTTTCTAGCACAGCACGTCCACACCTGGGGTCTGCCGGGCGCCTTTCCAGCCCAGCCCTGTCTGTCCCAGGCTCACTCCCTCCCTGTCGGCACCCGTCTGCAGCCTGGTCCCCACGCCTGCCGCGGGATTCCCGTGGCCCCGGGGTGCCCAGTCCTGTCTCCCACATCAGCTCTACTGCCTTAATGCAGCCATGGCGCTGCTCTCCATCTCCAGGGCGCAGCAGCTGCTCATCGCCCTGATCCGGGACATGACCCAGCCCAGCACGGCAGCTCGGAAGGTAACGGGGCGGAGGGCACCCCGGGCACAGCCTGGGGGGAGAGGTGCCAGCCGGCCCCTGGGCAGGGCACTGCACGGGGCTGTGGCCGAGGGAGGAACAGCCACACCTGGGCTGAGCGCCGGGATGGGTATCGCAGGGCGGCCCGGCGGGCGGCGAGCTGCCAAGCAGCTCGTTTGAATTGGCCGGGGGCTGCCCCGGGCTCTTGCATGAGGCCTCTCGCCTCTGCCCCCAGCCGCCCGGGGTGCAGGCCAAGCTGGTGCGGATCGTCAGCACGGACAGGAGCAGGATCAACCCTCTCTGGTCATCCATCAACTGCAGCACCGGCGACCCCAGCAAGCTGGACGGTGCGTGGGGTGGGCTGGGGCCGGGGCCGGTCCCTGTTGGCATAGTGCTTGGCAGGGATTGGGGCCCTCGGGTCGCTACCAGCTGCCGTGATGCTGACATGAGCGGTCGGCTGCCCACGGTGCCCTCAATCCTGCCGGCAGCAGGGGATGCCCTGACCGCCCTGCTCCCCCGTTATCACCTGCGCAGCCAGCCCCAGGATGTGCCCCAAGGGAGGCAGCTGCTTCACGCTGATGCCCTACACGCTGGTGAGGCCCCACAAGCCG
The DNA here is from genome assembly GCF_001723895.1 of Crocodylus porosus. Lineage (NCBI taxonomy): Eukaryota > Metazoa > Chordata > Crocodylia > Crocodylidae > Crocodylus > Crocodylus porosus. The sequence goes on from NW_017728928.1 coordinate 470,071, forward strand.
GCGTGGCTGCGCCCTGTCCTCTGCGTGCCCACGCTGCTGGGCCAGGTCCTGAGCGACAAGCTGTGCCTCACTAAGACCTTCGAGAAGTGTCCCTCAGGTATGGCCTGGACACCTCCTCGTGGCAGCAGGTGCCCAGCACCAGCTTGTCGCTCCCGTGCCCATCGCTGCCGCCTGGGCGGCTCGGGGAGCAGATCTAGCACCCACATGCTCTGCTTCTGCCCTCGCAGAGCTCCCGAGCAAGGCCGAATGCCTGGCCACCCACAGAGGCATCGTCCAGGGGAAGAGGGCACTGACCGGCCACTGCGGCATCACGCGCCAGGCCCTCGAGGTGCTGATGGAGAAGGTAACGGGGTGGAGGTGCAGATGCAGCAGGACTCGGTGCGTAGGGGGGAGATGGTCGGCACTGTCCCGGGGCAGGGGAGCGAAGGCCTTTGGGGCTGGAGGCAGGGGTGCTCCTTCCTGCTGCCCATCTCTCCATGGGCTGGCGTCCGTCCCAGGGCACCAGACCAGGCACGCTGGTCTGTCATCAGGGTCCCTCGCTGAACCCCGGCACGGCTGCTGTCATCTGCAGGGGCAGCCCCCTGCCCGGTATGTCCGCGTGGGTCTGAGCCGCTCTTGCCCTGGCTCCCTCCAGAATGTGCACGGCCTGCTGGACGTGGGGCCGGAGAGCGTGCGGGCCCTGCATGCCATGGACACGTACCCCATCATCCTCCTCATCGCCCTCAGTGAGAAGAACACCAAGAAGCTACGGTAGGTCCCTGCCTCCGGCCCCCGCGGCTGCCTCGCGCCGGGAACAGCACGGCCCAAGGGGCTCCCCCAGCCCCAATCCCATCATGCAGTCAGGGTGAAACCTGAAGCAATGGGGAACACTGATCCTGCTCCGGACTGGGCGCTCGGCCGACTGCCCCTCTCTGCTTCCGCTCCAGGAAGGCCTTGCAGCGCCACGGGGTGACGGAGGAGCAGCTGCTGGAGGGCGCGCGGAGCCAGGAGGCCCAGCTGGAGAAGGCGCCCTGCCTCCACAGCACCATCACCCCCGACAGCTGGAGCGACGTGGATGGCTTGGTGGGGTGCCTGTGCGCAGCGGTTGCCAACGAGCAGAAGAAGGTGGTGTGGATTGAGCCAGACCTGCCCTGACCTGGCGAGGCAGCTGCAAACCAGGGACTGGGAGGTTTCCTGGGGGCTTCTGGAGGCTTGTTTCAGAGGAGGGTGAAGGACCTGTTAACTACAGGGTTAAAGGGTGTCGTGTTTGCACCCCCTGCTAGTGCTGGGTGACCCCTCGCCTGGCTGCTCTCTGCTCCCCGTGGCAGGGAGCCCCCCATAACTCTATGTATAGAGTGTTTCTCACTTCAGCTCCGCTCCCCTTTCATGTGTGGGGGGTGGGCACCTCGGCAGTGGTGCCCAGGTGCCAGGGCAGGACCTGGCAGGAGCGGGGCTGCCGTGACATGCTAGGTCTGGACCTGGCTGGCCCCGGTGCAGCCAGGCTGTCCCCTCCCATGGCTGGGGTCTCACCGTACTGGGTATCCCAGGTTCCTCTGATCCCTGCCGCCTGGGCCCGTGCACATCAGAGGCTGTAAGTTCTGTTCATTCTCTGCATTAAACCTCGTTACTGACCACTGCTGCAGGCCCGTCTACGATGGCTGGGCCCTCGACCCCCAGCCCACGCACCCGCCTTGGGTGCGGGGGGCTGCAGGGGCTCCACTGCTGAGGCTGGGCCGGCTCCTAAGAGCCGCGGCACCTCCCCCTCTCAGCAAGAGGCACTGACAAGTGCACAGCAAGGAGATGCAAGTTGCCCAGAACGGATCTGTGTCTCTTTTCCTTCTGGGACTTTATTGAGAAGACCTCATTACAGCATGGTCAATGCCCAGCTGCATGCAGCACCGCACGCTCAGGCCCTTTGAACCCGACACGGTTTTGGTAGACTGTGACCCAGCTGTGGCATGGGACCAGCTGCACCCTGTCCCCATGCAGTGCCGGGGGGCATGCACCGAGCTCTGGCGCGGCGGCTGAGTTGGGTGCTTAATGTTTCTTTGGCAGAAGCTAGGAGCAGGGTTTGGGCAGAGGCACCAGGTGAGCGGGGCCCGCTGGGGGAGCCGGGGCATGGAGGCAGATGGGCTCTTGGGGGGAGCCGGTGGCTCAGAGCTCATTGTAGAGGGGCTGGCACGGTGGGCTCAGCTTCTCCTCCAAGACGCCGTCGGGGGCACACACCCACGGGTCCTGGGTGTCCCACTGCCACTTCACCAGCTGGGCTCGAAGCCCCGCCAGGATCTCAGCGTAGCGGGGGTCTGCAGCCAGGTTGCAGCTCTCGGAGGGGTCATGGCTCTGGTCAAACAGCTCCCAGCGGTCCCGGTAATAGTACTGGTGCAGGGTCTTGTTCCAGTGGGTGGGCTGGCCGGCCCGCGTGCGGCACAGCAGGTCCTGGAAGGTGGGCGAGACGTAGAAGTCCTGGTCGATAGGGAAGGGCATGCGGTAGTGGAGGTTGTGGACCAGGCGGAAGTGCCCGTGCTGCACGGCCCGCATGGGATAGTGCATGGTGACTTCGTGGAGGCTCTGGCTGCTGAACGCCGTCGCCCAGGCCGGCTCCGATGCCAGGGCTGGCAGCAATGACTTCCCGGTGAGCTGCACCCGTGCAGTGCCGAAGATGCTGTAGCTGGGGTAGGGGATGGAGAACCAGTCCAGGAGGGTGGGCGTGAGATCTGGGAAGGGAGACAGAGGATGAGTCTGCTGTCAGCCAGGGCGGTGCGTGGCCCGGCCAGAGCCCAGCTCCAGGGAGCGGGAGCCCACCGGGGCTCTGGTGTGGAGGCCTCGGGACCTGCCAGTCTTACCCAGCAGGCTGGCATAGGCCTGGCTGACCTGCCCCCAGCGAGCAGTGTGCTTGGGAGATGAGATGAGCAGGGGCTCAGCTGTGCCCGAGTGGTACAGGTTGGTTCTGCCGCTGGGGAAGGGGATGCCGTTGTCCGAGGTGTAGATGACCAGCGTGGAGTTGAGGAAGCCAGCGTGGCTCAGCTCTTCCAACACCAGCCCGATGCCTGCGTGCAGAGAGCAGAGCTGAGCACGCGCTCCACAGCGATGCAGCCCCCACCGCCTTCCTTCCCCTGCTGCTGAGCTGAGGATGGATGCGCTCATCTCTGCACAACAAGTCCCAGCCCTGTGTGCCCCGTGCCCAGGCCCACTGCCCACCTTGGTCCATGCGCCCGATGGTTGTGTACTGGGCGGCCAAGTCCGCGCGAGCCGCAGGAGTGTCTGGAACAAAGTAAGGGACCTGCGGGGAGGAAGCAGCATGCAAGGGCTGGAGATGCTACAGGAAGCAGCATGGGGGAATTAGAGCCAGCAGTGTGGAAGTGTGGACAGAGCCCCTGCAACCCAGCAAGCTTGGCGGGTGTTGCCACCTCCCACCCCCGTCCTTTCCGGCATCGCCTCCCAGCAGGAGCCCAGCCACATCCCAGAGGGCAGGGAGCCGGCGTCGGGGCCGCTCCCGACAACCTCGTCCTACCTCCACGTCCTCCGGGCGGTACTGCTGGGGCGTCCAGTCGGGGATCCAGCCCATGCCGCTCTCGCCGTTGCCGAACTTCTCGCAGAAGGGCCCGTACTGGGGCTGGGAGTGGCCGCAGCGGTGGGGGTCGTGGAAGGCGACGTACAGGAAGAACGGCCTGCACGGAGAGCGAGGCAGTGCTCGTGGGTGATGGAGGCCCACACGGCGCGAGCAGGGCCTGCACAGCCCCAGGCCAATCCTGACCCGGCTCCAGCCGGCTTGGGCCACCTCTTCATGCAGATGCCAGCCTGGGGCAGGCAGGAGTGAGTTCACCTGGTTTGGGACGTGCTAGGATTTGGAAAGAGGCTTTCCCACCTGTAAAGTTGGGTCCCCTGTGCCCAGCCGAGCTGCTGCCCCTGGCTTTCCCCCTGGGGCGCGTGCTGGGACGTGGGTGTCGGGTGCACCCTGGAGCAGGACACAACGTCTCACCTCTCATCCTGGCTCCGGAGGAACTTGCGCACGAGCAGCTTGATGCGGGTGATGTTACGGCCCACCTGCAGCACGGAGCTGTTCTCCTCGGTGTAGGCAAAGTCGAAGGGGTACACTGCCTCCGGCCCCACGTGCTTCTTCCCGATGATCCCTGCAGCAAATGCATGAGCCCGTGGCCGGAGCACCAGCTGCCGCCCAGCCTCCCCTGGGGACCAGGGAGGCATCGTCTCGCTCCGAAGCTGCAGCGGTGGCTGGCAGACGCCCTCCAGCTATCCAGCCCCAGGCTCTCGAGCAGTTGAGCAAGAACCAAAGCACCTGAATCTCTTCTCCCTCTATCAGCCTAGGACCCTCCGCTGAGCGTGGCCCTGCTGCCCCCCGCCAGTGGCTGTCATACAGAAGCAAAGCTGGAGTTGAGCACAGGACCGCCCAAGGGCAGCCGGGCTCAGACACCGGCCTTGCCCTGCTGTCCCGGAGCGGAAGCCAAAGTCGACCTGACCTGTCCAAGGGCAACAGAGGACAAACACCCCCGCGGGGGCCGTGCACGAGCCCGCGTCTGGAGGGGGCAACCAGCCCGCTGGCCCCTGGCTTGCCGAAGCCTGGCCAGGACTCTGCTGTATTTGGGGGCAGGAAGGCGTTTTACCCCTGCCACAGCGGGGCTTTAGGGGCACGATGCCTCGAGTATAGAGAAGCAGGACGTTGCCTTCCCGGGGGCCGGCTGCAGCGCGGCGTCAGGGCTGACGGCGGTCTTGCAAAGCATGTAGAGCGGGGGCTGGCTCGCCTGCGCCTCAGGCAGGGCGGCCCCTGCACCCCGCTTCCAGCCCCGCGGGCCGCCGGTTACCTGTGCGGATCCGCGCCTGGCGCAGCAGCAGGGGCAGGCTCCGCACCGCCTCGAAGGAGTTGAAGTGGTGCACGTCCTGGTGCAGGCCGTACATCCCGCTCTGGTGCTGCGAAGGCCAGGCCCGAGGTCAGGCCCCGGCCCCGGCCCCGGCCCCGGCCCAAGCCCGGGCCCCCGCGCGGCCGGGGCCTACCTGGGGCAGCCCCGTC
>NW_017728928.1:475253-484197 GCF_001723895.1 Crocodylus porosus
CGGGCGCTGCCGGCCGCCGGGCGCGCTGCGCTGGCTTCCCCGCTACTCCCTGCGCTGCCTGCGGCTCGACCTCGTCGCCGGCCTGACCGTGGGCCTGACCGTGGTGCCGCAAGCCCTGGCCTACGCCGAGGTGGCCGGCCTGCCCCCCCAGGTGAGCGGCGCGCGGCCGCCAGCTGCCCCGGAGGGCGCCTCGCGTCCGGCACAGCCGGCGCGTCCCCTTCGCACGGCTTCCCTCTCGCCTGCCCGCTCCTGCGCCGCCGGGCGGGCACGCCGCGAAGCGTCTGGGGCAAGGCGCGGGGCCCCCGCCGGGAGGTGACACCATGGTGGCAGCAGGCCCGGGGGTCAAGCTTGGAGGCTGGCGCTCGTGTCTTCCTGGAGGCGTTTCTGAGAGCGCCGGTGCAGACCGCGCGCGTTGTAACGGGCGCGCGACTTTTCCTCTGGTCGGTTACGGCGTGTATTCAAGGCACGTCTGTGAGGCGTAGAAGACCTCCGTACCTTACGCACACCGTAGCGAGCAGCAAGGGCCCTGGGACGCCTCCGCGCCTGGCGTGTCCACCAGCCCGAGCCCGGGCCCTGGCAGGGCTGAACGCTCTCTTTGTCCCCGCACAGTACGGTCTCTATTCCTCCTTCATGGGCTGCTTCGTTTACTGCCTCCTGGGCACGTCCAAAGATGTGACGCTGGGCCCCACGGCCATTATGTCGCTGCTGGTCTCTTCGTACGCCTTCCACGACCCTGCCTATGCCACCCTGCTTGCCTTCCTGTCGGGCTGCGTCCAGCTGGCCATGGGCCTCCTGCACCTGGGTGAGACGCGCCAGCCCCCACTCTGCCCCCGTTTCCATGCAGTGCGGCTTGTTGTTCTGTTCAAGCCACACGCTTGCCCCATCTCTGTGCTGTCTAGCTACGGCTTGCAAAGCTTTGCTCTGCACGTGCGTGTGTGGGCGCTCTGCGTTCAGCGCCTGAGTCCTGCTCACCGCATCCATCCGCATCCGCTACAGGTTTCCTGCTGGACTTCGTTTCCTACCCCGTCATCGCAGGCTTTACAGCGGCTGCTTCAGTCACCATTAGCTTCAGCCAGGTCAAGGTAGGCCTTTTGCCATGGCTGTTCTTTGGTTTAATTTGCCTAGGAGCTCTCTGGCAGCCATGCAAAATCATCCTCGGAGCGTGCACGCAACGTGGCGTGGCCAGCCTGCCCCACTGCTGGTGCCTCCGAGCTCCAGGCTGCCTCCATCCTCCCTGCTGGTCTGCGGGTGCACGAGGAGGGCACTTCCATGCACGCGGGTGGACCGGGTCTTGTGGCTGGACCTGCTCCCCTTGGAAACGGCCCGTCCCCTCCGGCAGGAGCAAGGAGAGAGGTTGCGCCTGGACAGATTTGCCAAAACTCTCAGGAAAACTGAGATGCCGCTGTCTGATTGTAGCTCGCCTGTGGTGGGGTGTGATTTGCTCTGAGGCACTGGGATTGGCGGCGAGGTTGGACTGGCAGGCAGCTGGGCCAGTTCCCTTGTGCCTCGGGTGGTTTTGCGCAATGCCGGGTGAGGCGGGAAGGGAGCGTTTCCTTTGTGGTTGACCACAATCAGAGACGCAGGGCTAGAAAACAGACGGCGGCTAACATCACGTGGTTGCAGCTGGTGCTGCTTGTAGTAGGAACCGCTGAGCTCCGTCGGCCTCGTTGCTCTCATGTTCCCATGATAGATGAGGCATGGGGAGTCTGGGGGTGGGTTAAATTACCTGCCTTGGATTAAATGACCTTTAGCAGGGCGGGTTTTGCCAGTCAGGCGCCCGGGGGGTGAGGGTCGGAGCCTGTGAGTTGGTTCCCCTCTGAACCCTGGGTCTGGGTGGCACTGGGAGAGGGAAAAGTCCTTGATCGGGGCTTGCAGCCTGACAGGGCCCTGGGGGCTGTCACGGGGCTCTGCTTGTTTGCACAGAACATCCTGGGGCTGCGCGGCATCCCACGGCAGTTCTTCCTGCAGGTGTATGAGACTTTCCGGCGCGTCGGGGAGACCAGGTCAGTGCCCCCTTTGCCTACACCCTTGTCTGTCCCTTCCAGCAAAGCCCCTCGGAGCAGGGAGTGCAGCTGGAAAGCTCTCCGCACCCAGGAAGGCCAGAGGCATCCTCTCACCCTGGGGAGCTAATTCCTCCGGACGCTGCCCCGTGTCCCATGCTCACACAGGGCTCGTGCTCTCTGCAGCCAGTTGGACTGGTCAGGAAATGGCCTTCCCAAAAGGGAGGGATGGAGTCAAATTATTTCCCGTTGCTCTGAGCTCACGGCTGGCTCTGAGCTCAGCCGCTCATATCGCCCCGCTGTGGTCACAAGCCTGGGCCGAGTGGGTACAAGGTCTGCTCTGTGCCCGCGGGACCAGGGGCACAGGCACCTCTCTGGGGCAGCGGGAGGTTGAATCGAGGACAGGCGCGGTTTGCCTTGGGATGGCTCCAGTTGGCAGTGGCTCCTGCTATACCCATCCCTTTGCCCTCGTTAGCTGGGAGTAGCCTTCTCTTGTCAGTGGGAGAAGCTCCCGTGTCTTTCCAGCTGGAGCATGGGCCATGCCCACTGTCAGGACATCTCCACTGCTCGCAGTGGGGCCTTGGCGGGGTTCCCCCTTCTCAGCAGGGAGAAGCCCTTGCAGCTGCGATGGGTGCAACGGCTCCCAAGGTGGGCACTGAGCTGTGCTGTTTGTAGGGTCGGGGATGCCGCCCTGGGGCTGGCCTGCCTGGTCGTGCTCACGGGGCTCAGGTGCATGAAGGGCCACGTCCCCCAGAGCTGCTGGATGGAACCGCTGCTGGTCAGGATGGGTCATCTGATCGTCTGGGCCGTGGCGACAGGTTGGTTGGGTTTGCACATGCCCTGCAGCAACGTGCCGTGGGGCCAGGGCCAACGGAGTGAGGAGGTGGTATGCGCAGCACCGGGGTCCGGGGGCTCTGGGAAGAGCGATGGGGTTGGGACCTTTGCCTGCCAAGCCTGGGTCTCGCCCAGGGGCCATGAGCTGTTGTAAGAGGACGGCTGCTTGGGGCCCTGGTATGAGGTGGCCCTGCCCGGACCGTTGGTGCCTGCCCCTGCCGGACCAGAGGCCCCTGGGACCTGCCCTTAACGGGCATCGCCTCCTGGGCTAGGATGAGCTGCCAACGCACATCTCTCCCCTGAGCCCACCCCAGCAGCCTGTGGCGCAGCGGGGCCCGGCACGACGCCTTCACTCTGCTCGTTCCCCCGTCTGCAGCCCGCAACGCCCTCGTGGTCCTGTTTGCTGGCCTGGTTGCCTACTCGTTCCAGGTGACAGGCTCCCAGCCCTTCGTGCTCACCGGGGAGACGCCCAAGGGGCTGCCCCCCTTCCAGCCACCTCCCTTCTCCAAGGTCACGGCCAATGGCACCGTCCCCTTTGGCGAGATGGTTCGGGTGCGTGAAGCAGGGGGCTGAGGTGGGGCTGGGGAGGGGGGCTCTTCCCAGGCGTGCTTCTGTTGCGCTGCGCCCTTGCAGCGGGAAGAGGCAGAAATCCACGTGGGAGTGGGGGTCTCGCCCCTTTACGCGACCCCCTGTACCTGGGGACTGGTGGAGCCTTGGGAATGCTGCCAGCAGCTCCAGTTTGGCCTTACCTGGCATGTGGTCGGCTCTCCCTGCTGCTCTGGGAGATGACGCGGGGTGGGCTTCCTCACCTGGGCACTCCGCTCTCACACCGCTTCCTTCCCTGGCCCAGGACCTGGGAGCTGGGCTGGCCGTGGTGCCACTCATGGGCCTGCTGGAGACCATCGCAATCGCCAAGGCCTTCGGTAGGGCTGTGCCAAGCTCCCCCCCGGGGGGGGGGGGATGGTCCCGGGGACGAGGGTCTGGGGTCTCGGCACAAGGGAGAACACTTGCATTTCCGTCCTTTACTGGATACGCTGGGCACTTCCCTCCTTCCTCTCACCTGCTGCCCCAGGAGCACGGTTTCTGTGCATCTGGGTGGCGGAGAGGGGCTCTCCCCAGGTCTGTCCAGCCCTGGCTGCTGCACCGGCTGCATCTATGTCGGGGTGGGGGGTCTCCTGCCCAGGGGAAGTGGGTGAAAAGGCCCAGAAAGGTCTGTGTTTTGGGCAGCCATAGGGTGTCCCCCCCCCCCCCACGCACACACACGAATGGCTTTCTTACTCCTCCATGCACCCTGTTTGCCTGGGCATGGAGGTTGTCGTGCGGGCCCCAGGTGGGATTCGTGGCCGTGGGCAGCTGTGGGGTACCGAGGCGATGCCTCCCTGTCACTCCTTTCTCCTTCCAGCCTCGCAGAATAGCTACAGAATCGACGCCAATCAGGAGCTGCTGGCCATGGGTAAGAGCTCAGCCCGCAGGGGTGCCAGGATGGGCTGTGGGGCTGCTCCAGAGACCCAGCCAGGGGTTTGGGGTCCTGCCGCCCTGTCTTCTGTTTGCTCGCTGGGGGTGGGAAGAGTCTGGGAAGGGGTTGGGGGAGACTGGCTCACCCTGTCCCCCCAGGCAGCGTCCCATCTGGTGACTGCACCGCTCAACACCGCTTCTTTTCCCTCCATCTCCCCCAGGCTGCACCAACCTCCTGGGCTCCTTCGTCTCATCCTACCCGGTCACGGGCAGCTTTGGGCGGTGAGTAGCCCCTGCGAGACGGGCCCGGCTGAGCAACTCGGTGCTTGGGGTGGAAGGGGCCACAGCAGGGTCTATGGTACAGGGCCAGGGGAGCCCAGGCTGGCCTGTGCGGGTCGCATGGGGCTGAGCTGGCTGCATTTCCCCTGCTCCCGGCCACTGAGGGTTTGCTTCTGCTGGGCGGTTGGTGCCTCCTTGCCTTCGGCCTGTAAAAGTCCACGTGCTTTGCATCCCAGGACAGCGGTGAACGCGCAGTCCGGTGTGTGCACCCCAGCCGGGGGGCTGGTCACAGGTGGGTGCTGGCGCTGCCCTACACCGTGGGCCCCTCATCCCCATGCCCTGGGCCTGGATGGGCAGCCCCTCGGGTGTTAGTGAGTCCTGCTTTGGGGCCCCATGAGTGGGGGTGAGGGGAGGTTATAATGGCTGGGGCTGGGGCAGCCGTGCCCAGTGGCTTGGTGCCATCACGGCCATGTCTCACCACTTGCCTTGTCCCCGCAGGGACCTTGGTCCTGCTCTCCCTGGCCTACCTGACCTCCTCCTTCTACTACATTCCCAAGGCGGCGCTGGCTGCCGTCATCATCGGGGCCGTGGCTCCCATGTTTGACGCCGGGATCTTCAGGACACTGTGGCGTGTTAAAAGTAGGGGCACGAGCCACCAGCGACACGCACTTGTCTGGGTCTGGCCCACTGCCCTCCCTGCCTCAGCTTGGTGCCCCGCACTGGGTCTAGGGCAGTGTGGATGAATGCCCTCGACCAAAGCCGGGCCCATCAGGTTGACTGCACACGTCTTGGTGCACATGCAGCTGGATGCAATCGTGATTCATGTGTGGGAGCTGCCGGTGTAGGAGCTGCAGAGAACAGTCCTGGGCGTGACATTCCCGTGTCCGAGCGCCACGCTGGAGTGGTGCCTGCTTACATCCGTGTGCTCTGCACCCTGCTGGGCACCCAGGCTGCTGGGGTGCCCCAGACCAAGCGGGGATGTTTGCCCCGTGGAAGCCCCTTGGTGGCCCAGCACTTCTGTCACGCTGTCTCTCGGGGATGCTGCCTGCTGCTTTGCCCCTTGCTTTCCTCCAGAGACTAGGCCTTTGGCCCCAGCCTGCCGTCCCTGCAATCCCGTTGCATCAGTGGTCCGCTCGGGATTGAAGCCAGAAGGCTTATACCAGCACCAGACCCTGAATCATCTGAATAGAGACCAGGGGCTTCTCCTCCCGCCCCAGGCTCTGCAGCTGCGTCAGCCCAGGTGTGAGAGGGCAGCGTGGGGCAGCACCTGGCTTCTGTCTTCCAGAACTCGACCTTGTGCCGCTGTGCGTGACCTTCGTGCTCTGCTTCTGGGAGGTGCAGTACGGCATCGTGGCCGGCATCCTGGTCTCGGGGGTCCTCCTGCTCTACACCATTGCCAGGCCCCCGATAGAGGTTCGGTTCAGGCCTCCTGCAACATCGGGAGGGCTTTTTTGTCTGCGCAGGTCTCTCCCCCCGGAGCGGTGGCTGGATGCATCGTGGTGCCTCCTAATGTTGCTCCTGCAGCCTTCCTCCATGTCACCGTCTCCGGTCAGACATGGGGCCGTGAGGACGGGAGAGAGGGATAAGCCCACACAGCCCTGAGCGGGGTGGGTGCTCTCTTGGCACTGCCGACATGCTCTCAGTGCACACAGCTACAGGGTAGGAGATGATGTAAGGTGGGAGATGGGGTGAAGGCCCCATTGTCTGCCCCTTCAGAGCAAGGCATAGAGGCTTGCAACCCTATGCCCATTTCTCTCCAGGATAGGAGGGGGAACAGAGGCCATCACGGCGTCCTGGGCACGTTCCAGCCCCCTCTTCTGCTCTCTCTTCTGCAGGTCTCCGAGCAGGGGGTGCTTCTCCTGCAGCCTGCGAGCGGCCTGCACTTCCCAGCTGTCGAGCACCTCCGGGAAGCCGTGCACCAACGGGCGTTGGCAGGTACGGGGTGCTGTGCTGGGGCTGGCAGCCTGCCACTGGGGGCTGGCAGATCCTCGAAACGCTGCAGGACGATCCCACCGTCACTCCACACATGGCCCAGTTCATGCTACTCTTACAGGCCAAAGCCTGGGGATGTTGCACCCACCTGTGAGCAGCTGGCTGTCTCCTAACCACCCCCAGAAACCCTCCTGCCTACAGTGAGGCTGCGAAGGCACAGCCCTTAGGCTGTAGGTCTGCAAGGGACCTCAGGTCCCCTTCTTGTGATCCAATGTCCCAACCCCGTGCATGAGTGAGGGGATGCTGCTGCCAAGCTCATCCCTGTGCCTCCTGCCCCGTAAGGCCGCTCCAGGTGCTGCTGGGCTTGCTGCGAGAGGCCCACGTGATGCTCTCCCAGCAGGGTCACCGGCGCGCTGCGTCGTCCTGGACTGCGTGCACGTCAGCAGCATCGACTACACGGTCGTGCGGGGGCTGGCGGACCTGCTGCAGGAGTTGCTCAAGAAAGACATCTCCCTCGTCTTCTGCAGCCTGCAGGTGCGTGTGGGCTGTGGGCAGCAGCGTCAGCTGGCCCGGCTGGGGGGCACCGGTACACGCGTGCTGGTGCCGTGATCTGTAATAGCATGGACGTGGCAGAGAGGCTCAGCTCCACTTGTTTCTTTTTGGGGGGCTGCAGTTGCAGCGTACCGAGCACCCGAGCCTTGTCCTGGCCACGGTGCAGCCAGGTGTGGAGAGGACAGGCCTGTGGGGGCTTGGGCCAGCCCTCTCCGTGGCTGCAGTCGAGATGGGGGATGCTCTGGCTGCAGGCCCTGGGGGTCACCGGGCGGCACCAGGTGTGCATATGGGGTGGGGGCTGCAGCTCTCACCTGTCCTGCGGTTGAGTTTTAAGGGTGGGTTTGGCCCATCCTTCAGGACGAGCCATCTGGGGGCCCTGGCAGGCTCCGAGCGCCGTGACACCCCTCTGCCCTCTCCCCCCAGCCTCATGTTCTCCATGTGTTGCTGTCTGCGAACCTGGAAGGATTTCGGCATTTCCCCAGCCTGGAGGAGGCAGGTGAGCAAGGCCAGGGTCCTGACCAGGGCAGGGACAGTGCCTTGGCTCAGTACCTGCTAAGACATCTGCTGTGGTCTTCTTGGGACCTCTCTGGGTGCCAGCCTTGGCTCCTGCAAGGTCCAGTACGGAGCGGTGGCCTCCAAAGGAGTGCCCCAAGCACCTGGGCCAGGAGCTGCTGCCGACTGGGGCTGGGGGAGGCCCCTAAACGGAGCCCTCCCCGAGCGTGCGGGCATGCAGGCGCATGGCTTCGCAAGGCTCTGGGGCCCTGCACCGGCCTAAGAGAGGGCTAAGTCCCAGCTGAGCCAGGCCTCGACTTTCAGCATCTCCTGTTCTCCCCTCCTTCCTCCTCTCCTCCCCGGCCCCACCTCACCCATGTCTCCAGCAGAGCAGGAGCTGCAGGGCAGCCATCGGGTCCTCTTTCTTGCTGCCGCCGAGACCGCGCTGCCGACGCCAGGGCTCATCCAGTGAGGGCATGGCTCTGGCCAGCCCGCCGTCTGCCCCCGCTCCCAGCCAGGGCGGCAGAGGGGAGCTTTGGGTGGCTCTGGAAGATGGATGCGTGCCAGCACTCCCGGTCTGCTCCTGGGGCACTTCCAGGCAACACAACTGGAGAGGAGGGAGGCAACACTACATGTGACCGGAAGAAAACTCATCTCACCCAGCTGCGGCTCTCGTTTCTCTGTTCTAGGAGGCACTGAGAGCCTGGCGCTAGCTGGGGCTGGGGCGCGTAGCCCTGCCTGGGGCCAGCGTAGGGGCACTGCCTTGTGCACACTTTAGCGTCCCCCTCCTTTGGGGGATGGTGGGGACGATGCCTGAGAATGGTGCAAGGTCCTTGCAGGGAGATGCCAGCCCCGCCGCCTGCGGGCTCGGGTTGGTCCGCGCTGAGACCTGGCGCCAGGGGCAGCCAGGCTGGGCGCCCTGGCCACGGCCCCACGCACGTGGAGGGCGCCGGCCCATTGTGGACAAGCAAGGGGACTGACGCCTGGGAGCGAGCTGCTGGGCAGACGGGTGGAGGTGGAGTGTGGCGGGTTACAGGCGAGGCTTTCGGGCACCGTGTGTCGGTCCCAGGGGTCGGCTTCCCCTGCACCGGGCCGAGAGGAAGGATGCGCTGGCCTCCTGGCTCCGGCCGTGAAGCCGTATGCGGTCGCAGGAGGACGCCCCGTCCTGGAAGAAAGTCTTTAAAGCGGGGGAGAGGCCGCGCCTGCTGTGCTCTCCCCAGGCCGGAGCTGGCCCCGGCGCGGCAGGAGCGCTCGCTTGCGAGGGGGGAGAAGCCTGTGCCTCAGGCCGCGGGCCCGGCTGGGCCGGCCTCCGGCTGGGGTCCGCGGGAAACGAAACCGAAAGCAGGCGGGCCGCGGCTGTGCTGGCTTCGGCTGCCCCGGCCGTCTCCCCGGCGGAGCGC
>NW_017728928.1:484297-509474 GCF_001723895.1 Crocodylus porosus
GCAACCCCTGGGCGGGGCGGGGCTGGGCTCGGGGCATGCACCCCCCCCACTGCAGCGGCCTATGCTTGGGCCCCAGCTGGGGGGGAGGGGTGCGAGGCATGCTGGGACTTGTAGTGAGGAAGCGTTTGCATGCCGTTGCTGAGCCCCCGTTCTCCTTTGCAGGGGAAGGGGTTAAAAGGCGAGCAGCTGGAGGGGCTGGAGCTCATTTGCATGCCAGCCCCGCCCCTTGGGGCACCCCTTGCACCCCGTCTTGCAAGGGGACTGGGTAGGTGGGGGGCTGGGGGCTGCTCTGCCAGCCGGGACCCCCTTGCACACAGGGGTGCGCCTGGGGTGGGGGGCACGGCTTGCAGATCTTCTCCTTGGCCCTACAAGCCTCGCAGCAGTCCCAGCTCCCCAGGCCACCGTCAAGGCCCCCGTCGGGCTCCAGTTTAGGGGGCAGAGTGAGGGCTGGGGGCTGCCCTGGGCTTGCTGCGGGGCGCGGATGGGCCGGAGTTTTCCAAGCCCCTCGTCCGCGGGAAGGGGAAGTTGGGGCTCTGCCGCTGGCGGCCTGGCGGCTGTTTCCTGGCTTTCTGAGCGGTCCCGTAAACGGTGAAAGGCAACACGGGGCGTCCTCGACCTGGGAGAGGCTCAGGGATGTGCCTGGAGCCGAGACCAGGAGACGCTCGGGGGCAGAGCAGGGAAGAGCTGGAGCCAGAGCCCCCCAGCGCCCGGCAGCGTGACGGGCTGTGGTGGCACGGCGTCCCGCTGGGTCCTCGTGGGGCACGGGGGCCTGCCGGCTCAGAGCGACTCTGCTTTAGTTTGCAGTCTCTCCCGCTTCATTGCGTTCCTGGTATAACAAGGGTGCGAGCCTCAGTCTCCCCGACTACCTCGTGGTTAGGGTTAACGGTCAGGGAAGCGGTTAATTGTGTCCGGGATCTGGGCCGCTCCTGGTGCCCGGAAGGGGCGAGATGAGGCTGAAGAGGGAGATGCACCTCAAGCTCCGTGGCCTGGGGCAGGGCGGGCTGGCGGCCGTGGGGCACCTTTTGCGGGTTTGTCTCCAGAGGGGAGTTCCTCCCAAGTAGCAGGGTCATGTGACTAACGAGCATTGTGCTGCAATTTTTCTGGTTTATTGTTGTAAATGCTTCTTCCTGCCCGTACAGGCTGCCTGCAGCTTTGCCCCGAGGCAGGGGCGTGCAGGCATGGAGTGCCCTCGCTGCCGCTTTGTTTCCCAAGATGCTTCTCCCAACTTCTGCAGCAACTGTGGGCACCCGCTGGCACCTTCCCTCCGCACAGGACCACCCCCCAGGGAGAAAGGTAGGAGACTGGGCGGGGAGGGGGACTGCAGGATCCCTTCCCCCGCTCTGCCCCGGCCTGGGGCTGCCCAGGTGACCCTTTGTGTTCAGGTGGGTCATGTGACCTGGCCAGATAAAACCCCTGGAGTGGGGGGGGTTGCCCTCTTCTTTCCCTTGTGCGGGTGCTGGGAGGACCGCTCCTCTGGCACGGGCAGTGTCTGCAGAGGTAATGCAGAGTTAACTTCCCGCTTCCACTTCCAGCGGGCAGACCTGGGCTTTACGTCCGCTCTCTGGGAACGGGAGACGCCTCCCTAGCTCGCTCCTGCGGCCGTAGGGCCGAGCGCGGGGGCATCCAAGTCTCCGGGCTGGGGCCTGCACGTAGGACGCCCGCCAAAGGGTTTGGAAGCATCTGAAGCCCCAGGCGGGGGGAGGATGTTTGCCGGGAGCAGGGTCACACGCAGTTCTTGAATGACTCCGGGATTGGGAAGAGATTCGACTGGTTTGACTTGTAACCCGAAACATTTCACTTAAAAAGCATGTACTCCAGGCCTGTTGATTGCTGTAAGGAGTAAGCTGGAAACCTGCCAGGAGTTGAGAGGGATGTATAGGCACGTCGGGTCTTAAAAAGGTCACTGGACCCAATCCTAGCAAAGACTCCAGTTGCTTTGGTTTGCTCAAAGTGTGTTTGGAGTCGCGCCTCCTCCTGGGTGGGGTTAGTGTAGGTCCAGGTTTTCCCAGACGGGTCCTCCTTTCTGGCCCCCTGTTTGCGTGTCCAGGCAGGTTTTTGAAATGCGAGCGAATGCGCAGGTGTTTGCTTTGTCTCTGCTTTCCCGCGCTGGCTGCTTGGGGCTGGGAGCAGGGGAGGGTGTCTGGCTGTCCGGCCCCCTGCTCCTGGGTAAGAGACGCAGATGGTTTGTGTGTGCACGCGTGCGCGCTGCGTGGATGGCACGGCTGGGGGTGGGGGTTGCGGGTCAGGAGTGAGGGGCCTCTGTGTAGAGTGCCCCTACCATGCCGCCACACGCAGGAATGTCGGAGAAAGGTAGGAGCCCCCGGGAGTCACCTGGGTGGGGACAGGGGGACATAGTCAGGACCTGGTGGGGTCTGGTGCCCGCCCCTTTGTTCCTCAGCTACTACTTTCTTGTTCCTCCCCCTTCCTTTCTAAGGATGGAGCTAGCCAGAAAGCAGCTGATAGGACACTCTCCCTATGTGCCGACTTGCACGCTGCGGCTGCCTGCTCCAGTTGCTTTTGGTACCTGAGGGCGTCTCTGGGGCTCAGCCGGAGGCAGCTGCAAAGCCATGGAGGGGCAGGGTGTCATGGCTTTATTACTGGAGCATCTGGAAAGGCTCCATATATGCTGGGTGTCGTGCAGGCGGTCTCTTTGGGAGCTGGATGTGTGCCTGTCCTGCTTTCCGTAGGCACAAGGGGGGCCCAGAAGGAGGAACTGTGGTGCCCTGCCTTGGTCAGATGTGCAGCAGCAGTCGGCTGGTGCAGCGAGTGCTGCAGCCCAGCCCCTGGCCCGGGCTGGGAGAACTCAAGACTTTCCTCCCTGGGACAGGCAGAGGCACAAAGTCTGACTTGGGACGGGGGGAAAGTGGGGCAAGGAGAGCAGCCACGGGAGCTGTTATCATGGCAGTCCTTTCCAGCTCAGCTTGGCAAAGGCTGGAGAAATCCCTCTCCTCCTCGCTGCCGCGCTGCCCCAGCCGCTGTGCGGTTCCCTCACATCTTCCCGTTGAGAACGGCGCTTTCGCCCTCTTCCTTGTTCCCTGATGGGGGATGCTCTCTGAGTTGCAGGAGGTAGCGAGGCCAAGGAGATGGAGCTGGAGCTGGAGCTGGAGCTGGAGCTGGAGCCTGGACGATCGCTGAGGGTAGAGGGTGCCCCCTCCTCTGGGCCAGGTGCTGAGACCAAGGATGCGAAGGGGAAGCCAGAAGAATCGCTCACGCAGGGTGCCGGGGCTCAGACCCATGGCTCCAAGAAGAAAGTGAGTACAGCCGAATGTGACGGGCCAGACTTGCCACAATTCCCCAAAGGCCCCGGATTGGGTAGGGCTCTCACGGCAGGTGCCGAGCGGCGAGCTCCTTGGCTCTTTTCCGATGAGACCCTCTCATCAGGAGCGCGCCACGGACAGCCCCGTTGCTAAAGCTTTCTGCTGGCGCTCTGCAGCTGTTAGCCCCCCGCACCAGGAAATCCTCTCTCTCGCCCAGCGCTGTGCATTTTGTAGCCGGCAGCACCTCCGTGCAGCTGACACTGGATTACGCAGCTACCCCAGCAGCACCTTTCCCACAAGAAGGGAAATAAGAAATGTTCCAGGTTAAAAATCAACCTGACCAGAACAAATATCTGCTGGGTTCGCACTGCCGGGTTGGTGCCGTGCTCTTATCACCCTGCTGAAAACGTGGAATCTTGTGGACTGCAGACATTGCAGGGCTTCTCTGGCTACCTGACCCTGAGGTCCCCTCCAGCCCTATTTTCTCACTGATTTTATGATCCACAAAATAATCTCTGCATTGCAGCTTGAGAGAGGATTTCACAAGCTGTTCTGGGGTGCCCCTGTCCTTAATGCTGGACACGAACATAACAGCTTTACTAAGACTTGCGAGGCTCTGTTGACATTCCCCACAGCTGCTTTTTTGGTTTTCTTTTTAAGCATAACTCAGTAATTTCCAGTTGCTAACGGGGTCTCTCACCAATATAGGAAGCTAGCGCAACTAACGAGACCAGACTCTTCCCATTTTTATTTTAACTAATGCTTTGTGGCCAGTCTCATCCAGCTTTCAGAATTGAGGTTTGTGCCTCGTGCTTCAGTCCCAAATAATCGTACAACAAAAAACACTTACTGGGCAATCATCAGTAAACCACAGCGTGGCATTATGTACAGAACTATGTGGAAAGAGGGACAAGGAACTTATTTTGGTAGAGGATTTCTGCCAAATTGCCTATCAGTGCTATTTTTAATGCAAGCTTTGCCTTTCCTCTGTCTGTGTGTGCACAGTTCAGTTAATCCTGGCATCTGAACAGATTCCAGTAAAACTTGTGATCTGTCCGTTTGCAGATCTGGGCCCTTTGTGATGCTGCGAGAGGACAGATAGGCTGGCAGTAGAGAGTGGAGTTCACTTCTGAAAAGGGCTAGTCTAGCACAAAGGCCACAAAACCCCAAATCTGGATTAAATCCGTGGTGTAAACTGGCTTTGCAGACGGGGGCCAGTTTCGCTCCATCTGAAGGCGAGGGGGTGGCCGGTGCTGGGAGATGAGTCACTGATTCCCGGCTTTTCCACTGTGAATAAAACCTCTCGGGCTTGCCAGCACATGGTGTCTGGAGGCCTGGTGCTGTGCCAGCGCTGGAACAAGGAAGCCGTTTTGAGGAGGAGAGGTGGCCTTTGCTCAGCAGGTTGCACATTGGCCCCACGACCAAGTGGCCCAGGGCCTCGGTGCCGTGCTTTGCAGAGGCTGGCCCTGTGCTGCTGCGGCTCTAGGCTGCTTGTGATGAAACTCTTAGGTGATGAACTCTCATGAAGTACGAGGGTTGTTTCTGTAGGGCCCACCCAGCATCTCGGCGTTGTAGGGTCTGTGGGACCTGAGCAATAGCACCTCTTGCTCTGTTGCAATCAGATGGGCACGGTGTCATGTTCACTTACTGTGATTTTGAGGTGGGGGAGGCAGCATTGGCAGCCCCAACAGTTTGGTTATCATGGCCCCTGTAATTCTATAAAACAAACAGAGGCTGCTGTCAAGGCGTTCATAAAAAATGAGGGCTGGGAGGGACTTCGGGAGGTCATATCTAGTCCAGCCCCCTGCTCCAAGCAGCACCAGCCCCAACTCCATCATCCCAGGCAAGGCTTTGTCTACCTGGGTTTCAAAAACCTCCAAGGATGGAGATTTCACCACCTCTCTGGGTCACCTGCTCCAGTGCTCCACCACCCTCCTCATGAGAGAGTTCTCCCTAATATCCAACCTCAACTTCCCTTGCTGCAGTTTGAGCCCATTGCGTTCTTGCCTCTCCCGTTCCAGCTGCAGCCTGGAAGCTGTTTTCATCTCTGTAGACACTTGGGAGCAATCTTTCCCTCCGGTTTAAACTCTTGCCTGGCCTTGGCCAAGGTGCCCTCTTTATGATTCCCCCTCCCTGATGTTGCTTCTGAAACAGGGCCTTCCCCATAGCCTGCACGCGGGCACGTTGGTCAAGGAAGCCCTGACCCGAGCTCCTCCAGTCCTTCTTTCTCCCTGGCCTTGTATAGATTGCAAAAAAGCAAAAGCTCGCAGTGCCTTTTGGAGGCTACCTCCAAGCAACGAGCACCTTCAGAAGCAAAAGCAGCCTGGGGTCCGGATGCTAGGAGCAAGGGGATGGTCATGCCCTATCCCCACATGTTAAGCTTCTAGCTCCTGTCTAACTGCCATCCCGTCGGCTATCGTACGGCCAGGCAGATGGCCATTCACTACCAAATGCACGACGGTGTTCTAGCTAATTGTTTCCACTTCCTAACTCTGGTCTGTGTGCGAGTGAAGCCCTTTTTCAACAGGCAGTACAAGGTGAGAGTGAGGTAGAGGCTGCCAGCCCTCCTGCCAGAAAGAGGAGAAAGTTGAAGCCAGGCTCGCCTGAAGGCCACAGCCCATCTCTCGCAAGCCCATGGCAGGTAGTTCTCCTGGTACTTCTTGTATCTGGAGGAGTCGACACCAGTGCCTTGCCCCGAAGCCCCGTTTACCAGCACGCGGGTTTTTTCTGGGTTGACCTGGAAGTGAGCAGGGCAGGCCTGGGCTCCAGCCTGCTGTCAGCAGGATGAGACCTGCCCCATGGGGGTCTGGAGAGCAAGTACGTCTGCGCAGGGGCAGTTCTTAGCCTAAAATCCCTGCGGTTCGTCTGTTTTCTTACAAACTCCTCACTGGCAAATGAGGCAGAAGGGGTTGCTGCGTGCATGTCCTTCCAGCCAGCGCCCGCGCTGCTTTGTGCATAGCTTCCCATTCCTGTCCACGTCCACCATCGCTCTTCCATCGTGGCTTGTGACCGGGCTGTTGTGCGCATGGCAGGGGGCAGGGAGGGGCTTACGGTCAGAAGAACCTCCACTCCCTTCGGCCCTGCAGCCCTGTTTGTATTTAGCATCTGGGACGGGGACCCCTCGCTAAATGTATATGCTGTAGGACTCTGAGCACCACTCTTCCCTGCGGAGTGCCTGGCCTCGGGGGATCTGTCCAGCTCTGGTGAAAGAAGTGGAAAATGGGCCTAAACTGTTTTCTTGAGGGCACCGATGCAGAACGTCTGTCCCGTCCCCGCCGCCAAGGACTCCCTTGGAGAAAATCGCACATTACAAATGCTGAAATGCTTCCCCCCCTTCGTTGTTGCACTCGTCTTTGGGGTAGAAAGCAGCAGCCAGGGCATGATCACACCTGCACAGATGGAGGCTGCTCAGGGCATCTCCTTGTCCTGTCCCAAAAGCACTTTACTTGTTCAGTTTTCCAAGGTAAAAGACTCCCCGTGACTCGAGTGGTGCCGTCTCCTTTTTCACTTGATTCCCTTTGTCTTTACAATAGAAATTTGGGGTTGTGTTAGCCATGATTTCATGGGCAGGGGTGAGACTAGCTTAATACATCTGCATCTGCAGAGAAAGAGTTGAGGTTGAATGGAGGGAAGCAATGAAGACAGCTTCTTTACTGAAAGTAATTGGGCTTCATTTCTCTGCTCTGTTGCACAGAAAAAGAAGAAGAAGAAGAAGAAGAAAGGTGCCCCTGACACGGAGCAGCCGGACTCCTTAAAGTCAGATGCACCTAGCACAGATTGTTCTCTGGTTTCGGAAAGATCCTGTGATCCCTTTCCTGCATTGGAAAGTGCAACCCAAGAGGACAAAGTGGCCAAGCCGGGCACTGCGCTGCCTTCTGGTCGCGCCACAGGTGAAACAAAAAGCAGTGGTTCTTTGGGCCCCTTGGGAGAGGAGAATAAAAACACAGAAAAGGCTGTGGGAGACCACTGCGGCAGCGCCAGCGCCAGACTCCAGGATGATGCTTGTGGCAAGACGGCTCAGCCCACAGGCTCCACAGCTCCACAGGAGAAGATGGAGGATGGAAATTCCAAAGGTGACGGAGAAGAGGGCAGAGACGAGAGGGGATCTGAGAAGCAGGAGGATGCCCGCAGCCCTGCTGAAACGGAGCGGCCCCTGGGAAAAGCATCTGATGCCCAAACTTCAGGGGCAGACGGAGGTGCACTGGGCTCC
This sequence comes from Crocodylus porosus, assembly GCF_001723895.1. Lineage (NCBI taxonomy): Eukaryota > Metazoa > Chordata > Crocodylia > Crocodylidae > Crocodylus > Crocodylus porosus. The sequence goes on from NW_017728928.1 coordinate 491,765, forward strand.
AAAGGAGCTGGAGAAGGGGACTCCCCAGGGCTTCCCACCAGTATGGAAACGCCGGAGAATGAAGAAGCTAGTCCTTCTGCAGAGGCTGTGAATCAGAAGAGTAAAGTCTCACCGACTGAGCCTCGGGACACACAGAGCAGGGAAGGGAAGGTGGAACGAGAGTCCAAGCAGCAAGCACACGCTCCAGTGTCCAAGGCAACCAGCCAGGTAAGGTGCTGAGGTCCCTCTGGGTATATTGGGGTGATGAGTCTGACCTCTCTGCTCTGCAGTTCCCACCGGTAGCCAAATTAGAGCCACGTTTATGGTGTCAGTGCTGATAACAGCTGTGACCCATGCTGCGCTTCTTAGTCTAGAGAGGACCGTGCTGTACAGCAGCCACAAAACAACTCTCTCTCGAACCTAATGTCAGCTGCACAGTGATGTGCATTTCCTCCTACTGCAAGTAAGCAAAAACAGTCTTGGCCAAAGCAGGATGTGGCATCTCTACAGCTTAACGTGAATCATGACAGCAGCCTGTTGGTCTGGGGGATTCCAGTTCATTGCATGCATGATTATTTATGTTGCAGACGGTTGTAGGAGGGCAGCAAAAGGCAGCAGGAGGGCCACAGGAGGCCCCGAGGGGGACAGCGGATAATAAAAAGGGACCAAAGGAGGCTGACCACCCAAAACAAGACTATGCCTCTGTTGCAAAGACCAGTATCAAAAAGGAGGAGAAGCAGCAAGCAAACCAGAAGGCGGGCAAAGAAAGAGAAGGCAGAAGTCAAGCCCAAACAAGTGACATCCCTGCAAAGGGTGACGTCCCGAGCAATTGGCAAACCAAGCAGAAGGAGCAAGACAAGAAAGCTGCTCCGCATGTGGTTAAACCGAGGTACGGTATGAGTTGGACCAGTTCTGCTCAAGGTAATGGAGGCTGAGCAGCACCTGTGCAAATGCCTGGTACCTCTGGCCTAGAGGGCACTCTTGGGACACAAGGGCGTTGTGGTAATGTTCTCACTGTGGGCAGGGATTAGGGAATTAAGTGAGTTTATAATTGTGGTCCATGTTGGAGGGCGAATACAGCTGGGCCATGCAGGAGCCTCAAGGCACGGGACTTGTACTGTGCTGAACTTGAGGTCTTGTTGTGGCACTGTGGAAGTTAAAATATGGCCCGGACAAGGGGAAGAGACCCATGTTTTCCTCCTGAGCCTGGGCAGGGAAGTCTAGCTGTGTGATAACAGGGTCAGGACTTCCTTGCCAAGAGCAGCTTTTTAATGTAATGGGTGTGGATGAAGATGGATAAGCCACTTCACGGGTTCTTTGCATTGCGCAAAACCATGCACGATATTTCTGCTAAAACGATTTAGCAGCAAAGTAATTGATGGTGAGCTGGTTTAACTGTCCTTACAACTGCTGGCTCCCTATACAGGCATACCTTGTTTTATTGCGCTTCACAGATATTGCGTTTTTTACAAATTGAAGGTTTGTGGCAACCCTGCATCGAGCAAGTCTATTGGCACCATTTTTCTATCAGTTAGCATTTTTTAGCAATAAAGTATTTTTTAATTAAGGTCTGTACATTGTTTTTTAGACATAATGCTATTGCACACTTAATAGACTACAGTATAGTGTAAACATAACTTTTATATGCATTGGAAAACCAAAAAATTCATGTGAGTCGCTTTATTGCGATATTTGCTTTATTGTGGTGGTCTGGAACCGAACCTGCAATATCTCCGAGGTATGCCTGTACATGCAGTGTGAACACTTGGGGGTAGAGGTGGGAGAGTGGGGAGGATTGCAGAGCTTTTAAAGGCTTTTTTAACCATTTCCTTGCAGCCAGGTGTCTCCTGAAGAAGGCATCACAGTGTACTTCCATGCAATCATCTCTAAAGATTTCAAGCTCAATCCTGAGCAGCATAAAGTGTTCATCAGGGGAGAAGGTATTTCAGGATATGAAAAATGGAGTGATAATATCTGTGAATTGCACTATGCAAAGTAAGTACCGCTAGATAAATACCACCTTATCTTAAATGTGAGACAGTGAGATTCATTCGGGAAATACTATAGGACCTGGCTGCGTGCCCACATCAGGGCTGACCCCAAATTCTAGGAATATTTTGATGGATCTAAATAAGAAAAGGATACTTTCCTGGGGGGAAGGAGAACAGTGGAGAGTATGCACTTGCATGAGAGCTGCAGGTCAAAGCAGGGAGGTGAAACTAATTTTATGGTGGTCCTCTAATACCCGCGCCATCTTCCATCCAGAAATGTTTATCTTGAATTTCACATGCATGTTACATTTTTGTGAAATGGCCAAACGGCCCTTTCCTGGCATCCCCTGCCAAGTTTCTTGACATGCCGTACCAAAGCTAACGTATGCAGCCTTCCAGCAGCCCAGCGAGGAAGGTTTGTACTCTTTGCAGTTTACGGCAACGCAGAGGTGAGAGTGGCTGGTCTAAGCTTGGACAGTGGAGAGCTGGGAATCCTCTTGTTCCTGTTCCCAGCACTGGACAGCTGGCAGGATGCTAATAGCTGACTAAGCTGCAGCACTGGCTTTTTGCTCTGCTTCCAGTGGCTCCTATTGGTTCTTGACGTCTCAGGCACTTCACAAGCAACCCAGCACCCTACCCACCTGAGTACGAGCTCCCCACAACTTACAGATTAAACAAAACAGGATTTGCTCTGGAGCTGGGTGTTTCCATGCCACACTCTAAGTCTGGCTTAAAGGACAGTCTAATATGCGAGTGTGGTGATGCACAAGAGACTGCTGACCACCTCCTCGCGTGTGCAACACACCCAGGGTGAGGACCTGGCAAGCGTCAGCCATAAAGCAGTTGTTGGGGCTCCATCACATTAGTGATGTGTAGAGGGGGAAATGAAGTTTACAAGAAAAGTGGCTCCTGTAGGTGTGTAGCTGCTCTGGAGGTCCCAAGTGGATTTTTGCCTTAAACAGGAGGAAGCTGGAAGTAGCCTTTCGGAATTAATTTGCCAGTGGGACTGCTAAAAATGAAGTATTAAACCAGTGTCTGTGATCATTCTTCTTTGCAGCTGCTTAATATGTACTGTAATTTCTACTAAACAGGGACCTGAAAGAGCATGGACACCTCGTAGAAGGATGTGTTCTTATTTCCAAAAAAAACTTGAATAAAGACATTGCATACAAATACTATATAGATGGTGAGAAAGAGGGAAAGTATGAAGTGATTTACAAGTCTGGTGCTCCAGGTGTTTACATCAATCGCTACATGCGCATAGCTTCTAATCTCTGTTTAGAAGGTAAGCTGGAGTCCAGTGTGTGAGAATATGTAACCTGGCAAATAGAAATATTGATTTGAAATCGCATTGAATGCATCTTCTCATGCGTAGGCTACACCTTTCTCCCCTAAAAACTAGTTGGGGAAAACTGGAGGTGGGTATTGTATGTGAGGAAAACAGATCCCCTGGGTCTGGAAACTTAGCAGTGGGAGGAGACAGAGGTGGCAGCATTAAATGCTGTGGCTCTGGAAGCCATGGCAGTTAACTTTGCAAACCCCTGCCCCCACCACATTTCTGGCCGAGTGGGTGCGCCCCTCGCATCCATGCACCAGATTGGGTTGGCGCACAGGTTGGTCTGTGACCAGACCCAGCGTGCGGAGTCGGACCTGGCGCACCGAGTCCAGGACTGCATGCTGGCTTGGGGCTATGTGCTGGCATGGACCTGGTATGCTGGGTCTGGGCTCCAGGGCTTGGCTCCAGAGCTATTGCCACTTCCTTACCTTAGTCAAAGATCCTTTACCTTCAGAATCAAGGTGCATACTAGATACGGGGGTGTGCTGCATGTGAGGAAATACGGCAAGGTTTAAACCAATGTGCACCATTGCCATCATGGGTTCCTAAGCTAGGATAGTCGTAGATGGCTTTAAGAGCCTTGGAGTGCTGTCTGGGTAGGTTTAGAAATGGTATGATTGATGCTCGTGTTTTGCTTTTTGTGTCTTTCTGTGGCCTCCTTAACAAGCTCGAGAGCAGAGGCCTATAGCTTCCAGGAGAGCATGCCTGTAGCATAACTAACGCACCTCTTCTCTGCTTGCTTTATGACGTCATCAAACAAAACAATGCCATTTTTATTTTGGCATTAGAATGGCATCAGTATGATGATATAGTGTGTGCCCCACCTGATGCTTCTATGGTGAACAAGATCAAGGCTTGGTTTAAATCGGATGATGTAAAGAAAAAAGTTTCAACGGGGAAGATTATAGCAGGAGAAATCATGTTGGAGACCATCTTCAGCCTCCTTAGCACCTGGTCCTGCATCAACATAAGGAGCTTTTTCAGCCAGTTGCATCAGTTTTATGTAGTGACCAGCAATCCAAGGGTGTACCAGGGAAAGCCAGAAGAGTGGACATCACTAGAGTTTGGAACAAAAGAGGTATTTGTTTTAACTATAATTTGCATATTTTTTTTGCATGGATGGCTAACAGTCTTACTTTAAATAAGTAACTTAAAAGTTATCTCTCCCTCTCTCCTTCCCTTGTCTGTTTTCAATCCTAACTTTTAAGGAATTGTATACCTTTTCTTGCTTTTTCAGTCTGTAGTGTTGTTTGGTATGAAGGGGAGAAGCAGATACTTTATATGTGGACAGCTAACGACCAAGTGTCGTGTAGTTTTTTTTTGTGTTTAATTTGTGCAGAAGGAGATGGTGAATGAGGGCCCTTTCCTCATTCCTTTCCCAAAACATTTTATCCATGGAAAATAGCTGTGTTTCCCTCTTTTCCTTCCTACTTCAGGTCAATGAGCTGCTTCTGAGGTATTTGAGAAAACTAGGCAAGCCATTTCTTGATAAAGGTGAATCTGCTCCACCAGAAAACTGGCCGGTGAAGAGTAAACTAGAGTTGGGGCTGATCATTCTTGCAATAGGTGAACACTATGGACTTCAGACCTCAAAAGAGGACCTGACTCAACTCTGCAGCCTCCTTTGCTTGGAAGAAAAGCTGGGAGACAATGCTTTCCACAAAATGGGCCACGTTCTAGAGGCATTTACAGAAAAGCCACAGTATGTTTTTTTGTTTGTTTGGGCTGAGGGGTTAATTTTGCATCGGGGTGCTGCCCCTCCATTCAGACTCCAGTGTGTAAGGATGAAGGGGTGCAACCAACACCCCCTGCCTTAAAAAGAGACCCCCCAAAACCCACTTAATTCTGGAAGGGGTGTGGGAAGTCGTGTAGGTTGTGCAGTGTGCTGAACAGAGCTGGAGGATCGCTGTCCTTGGCTTGCAAGCGATACTCCTGTCAATCGCCGTATGCTGTTGGCTTCGCAATGGGCACCCTGTTGGCATGATCTCCTCCTTGCTTGAGGAGAGGCAAAAGTGAAGAGTGATAACGTGGGCTGCCACCTCGCTTTGTTTTCTTTCTAATAAAATCTGACCAGTGCAAGTGTCCTTCCAGACACTAGTGCATCTTGCTTTTGACCATTTAAGAATGAAATCGGTTTGCATGTCACAATTTTTGAAATTCCAAAGGTATTTTAGATGTTGCCATGAGGGTAAGTGCCAACCAGAAGGCCTAGAAGCATTGTGATGCCCTCCTTATTGGGTGGGACATTTTTTAGGGTAGAAGGGGGCAGGGCTTCAAGTTTTTGAAGTAGTGAATATCAGCTAAAAAGCCAGTTTGTCTCCCCAAGCAGCCTGATCCTACCATCGGGGAATGGAAAGACTCAAGGGAGCTGGAAATTGGAAGATGAGGGGTCAGAGCTTACACCTCTTCAAACAGACTTCCCTCTTCTGCAAAGTGCTTTATTGGGCTTGTCTTGGGCGTTGTAGTAGTAGTAGTTGTATAATAGTAATATTTATTGTAACCATGTATTGGCATGAGACTCTACAATACAAATAAGCAGAGAAGGCTCCTGCCATGAAGAACTTACACTCTTAGCTTTGGCCTCTTCTTCTCAGGAAGTAGGAAGCTGAGAGGTATTAATGCCAACAATGTGTTTTGTTGTAAAAAGGACAACAGGAAGCTGGGCTCTTGCTAGGAGCAGCACTTACAAATCAAGAGAGGCCATTCCCCTGTTCTGTTCAGCACTGGTGAGGCCTTGCCTGGGGTACTGTGTCCAGTTTCGCACTTCAAGGAAGATTTGGACCAATTAGAAAATGTCCAAGGGAGCAGCAAAAATAGTTAAAGGGCTGGGAAATATGACTTATGAGGAAAGGCTGAAAGAGCTAGGGTTACTGGCTGGGATGATGGAGTTAGGACTGGTCCTGCTTTTAGCAGGGGGCTGGACTAGATGTGACCCCCGGAGGTCCCTTCCAGCCCAAATTGTCTGTGATTTGATGATTGAATAGGGGGAGAGAAGTCTGAGGGGAGATTTGACAACATACAGGACGGGTGGTCAAGCCGTGGGTGGAGATGGCCAGTTCTCTGTGGCCACGAGGGGCAGCGGTGATAGATTTCATAGACATTGGAGCTGGAAGGGACCTTGTATGATCATCAGATCCAGCCCCCTGCCCCAAGGGGTAGGAAGTCAGCTGGGGTCAAAGGATCCCAGCAACATAAGCATCCAAATGTTTCTTGACCATGTCCAGAGTAGGTGCTTGCACCACCTCTGGGGGGGGTCTATTCCAGGCCTTGGGGGCTCGGACAGTAAATAAGTCTTCCTTGTGTCCAGCCTGAAAGGGTCTTGGAGGAGTTTGTGACAGTTGGACCTTGTCATCTCTTGGGGTGCCCTGGTGAACAGATGTTCCCCCAGCTCCTGGTGCACCCCCATGATGTACTTATAGGCTGCCACCAGCCTGCGCTTCTCCAGGCTGGAGTCCCTTAGCTCTCAGCCTCTCCTCGGAAGACCTGCTCTCCTGCCCTCTGATCATGTGTGTGGCTCTCCTCGGCACTCTCTCGAGCTTCTCCACATCCTTCCTAAATTGTGGAGCCCAGAATTGGATGCAGTGCTCCAGCTGTGGCCTCACCAAGGCCAAGTAAAGTGGGAGGACGACATCCTGTGTCTTGCTAGGAATGCAATAGTAGATGCACGCCAGAGTTTTATTCGCGTTGCCAGCTGCAACGTTGCATTGGTGGCTCATGTTTATCTTGTGGTCACTCGTGACCCCCAAGTCTCTTTTGGTAGTGGTGCTAGCAAGCATAGCATTGCCAAGCCTATATCGAACCAAGGGAGCTTTCGATGGGATATTAGGAAGAACTTGCTCCCTGAGGGTGGTTGAGAATTGGAGCAGGCCACCCAGAGAGGATGTGGAGTCTCTATCCTTGGGAGTGTTTAAGCAGATTGGAAAAATGCTTGACTGGGTGAGTTAATAGGGGATGATCCTGCCCTGAGCAGAGGGTTGGACTAGATGGCTTCCTGAGCCCTATTTTCCCATGGTTTCTAGAGCCACATTCCCAGGTGCATATTTGTCCAAGAGGCCAAGTGCACAATTTTTATTTCCCTTTCCAGACTTGGAAGGGGAAGAATCTTCCCTAACTCTCCGTCCGTCACTTCAGGCGTCTTTCTTATCCGTTGCAGCATGAAGCAATACCTGATCCATATGTGCGAGAGATGTATGGAAAGTCAAGTGGGTCAGTGGTTGTGGATCCTTCCTCTTCTGCATTTCTTCGCTCATCCTTTTGACCCTGTCAGACGCTCTGTAGCAGACTCTTACCAGAAATCTGAAGAGGACTGGGCAGGGCTAGAAGGCCTGGCATTCAATGACTTCAGAAAGAGCACGTCTTCTCAGGGGTAAGTTAACTTATTCGTGAATAGCTCAAGCCTGAATATTTGCAGGGCTTCTTGTTCCCAGCCCTGTTTCACCGGCCCTCGCAATAATCCGAGCGTCTGACAGCCCTGCTGCTAAATGTACTACTACTCAATTTTGCAAATTTTTCAGGGTGATGTCTGTGAACTCAAACTTTGCTCACGCTGGGTGCCCGCCCGTGTGGGTCACCCTAGGGAGTGGGGAGACTTTTCTCATCATTGGGAGAATAAAGTAAAATGTGTTGGTTCAACCATCTCCTTTCTATAAATTCACTATAGAAGGACCTAGAAAATGCAACCTCTTCCTCTGTTGGTTATAGGAATGGTGTTTTGTGCCTGAAAACTTTTTCCAACTATTTAGTTGGTCTAATAAAAGATACCACATTTACCCAAAGAACCTCATCTGCCTACATCTTCCTCTTGCATTTTGTGTCCATTGAACTTTTTTAAAGATGTGAAAGTGCATCATATGTATACCCACATGTGCATATAAATGAAGAACTGAAGTCAATCTCTGGGTGGAGCGAGAGGTGGTGGATTGGGTCTCTTCTGCATGCTTTCCATGCCTCTTGTGTGGGGGTCTAGCATTTCTGATGTTTTCTGCTCTGCAGGAACCAGCTGCTGCAGCTCATGGACAGAAAGAAATACCTGCTGCGAACAGACGAGATGCTGGGCCGTTCCTGGTTCTGCTTGCTGTCCCTGGATGTCTTGGGAGAATTTCTGACCCGTTTACCTATGCATTTGTTGGATGCTCTTGTAGGAATTTACCATCGACTACAAAGCACCGACATTTCGTATACCGCAGCTGAGGTTTGTCTTTGCTAAGTAATCTAAATCTGTAAATTTTCTGGCATACCACATTCCCCACCCCTCAGATAAAGCACCCGTGTAAGAAAAAGCACACATAAAGTGGATGGAACCTAAACTTCAGCCCACTTACCCTCCCTTTCCTGCTTAATCAAAAGCTGAAACCCTACCTGCTGCAGAAGAATTGTCTCCAGGGGTAAACCTGCAATTCTGAAAAAAGCTCAAAAGCGTTCAGGGCTGCAAAATAGGGGGAAGTGTGTGTGGTATGCAAATAAACATGGTATTTGACAAATGAGTGTGGTAATTTTTTCCTTCCAGCCATTTTATTTTCTCTTCATAATTCATAACCATATAATTGGAAAATATTTCAGCAACTTTAAGTAGCTCTTTTCAGGAGTATTGACTTAAACTCATGAGCGGAATTTGGAGTTAAGTCAATAAGCAGAAGACTTGACTTCAAATAAATGATTTCAGTCTTGTTTTGTATTTGTACTTCAGTTTATTTTCCTAAAAGGAAGTTGTTTCTCACTGTTTGCCACAGCAAAGGGTGTATACAAATCTGACCCTGCCCTAGATGGTGGGTGCATATGCATATCTATAGCTACTTGGCCACAAGCTAAGGTAAACGTTCTTGGGTGAACATAACCTTTTTATTCTGCATTCTTTATTTTTTGTGGTTTATTTAAAGCTTTTTCTCCTTTTTTCTCAGTCAATAGAGAATCTCCTGAAGAAGCTGATAGAGCTTCTGGATGATCACCAGAAAAGGTAAATGAAGCCCTAAATCTAATTTTCTCGCTGTGCTGAAACATGCCTTTGCCTGTGGTTCAAGCTACACCCAGACTGGTGCAGTACCAAGCCCCTCGTTGAGTCTGCAGGGCATGCTAGCCTGCTAAAAGCTTGGATCTCAATGGCAGCCAAGGAAAAGGAGGTGTTCAGTGAAAGGAGCAAAGCTTGTTGCGTTTGTTCATTGTGTAAAATATATTTTCATTGTGATAGAAAGATGCAATTAATTTCCATAGTGGGTCCTAAATTGTTCTGCTGTTTCTGAGATGCCTCAAGGGCAATTCTGTATACCATGAATCCTCCTTAAACCCCCTGATCTTACTGAACTTTACCCTTTCTCTGAAGTTGTTGAAGTGTTTAGACTTTTAAAGAACTGGATGCGTTTTTATTTCTCTCTAGACCCCTACCACAAGATGTCTTGGAGGCCTGCTTGATTGTCTGCGCTAAACTCTATGACGTCGTCTGCAAAAAATCCAAGTTCGGGTTCTACCCTGTACTCCCCACTGCTGCAGCAGCTATGATTGTTTCCAGAGTTAGTGGCCTTACATCCTTGGAGGTAGGTATTTGCATAATTAGTAGCATTCATTATTTAACGTCAGGGATGCGCTTGCTTCTGTAGTTCCCTTCGTTTCATTCTAGCTGCTTATCTCCCTTCCTGCATTGTGCCAGGGAACTAATGTAAGACTAATAACAGTGATTGATCTCCAACTTCATTCAGCTGTGTTTCACTTGCGTGGCTTGTTATATTAAAAATACATTCTGTTGCAAATATAACTGAGACCTAGATCTGAGCTTCCATAGTGCTTTTTTTTTCTGTAAAAAAGTTGTAAGAGGTAGGAGACTCAGACCTACAGAAATTGCATATGCAAAAAAGCTGGCTCCTGGGTGAGTTGCAGGTGTTTGCAGTCAGAGACTGAGCACCTACTGATCTCCTTTTCATGGCATTGCCTGAAGTCCTTCTGCCCAAGGATTGATGTGTATGGGATTGCAGCCAAAACAGGAGCTCCTGGTCCCTCTCATAAGGTTTCTGAAATCTCTCCAAGGCCTTGTGACAGCTGAGGTATTTATTATTTCTGAGCTATTGGTTTTGTTTCCCTTAATGTAACATTAGATTTCAAAAGATGCTTCAACAAGTGGAAGTAATCCGAGTATGTCAGTGATGGACATCTTGAACAATCTCCTGACCCAGACAAAAAACTGGCTTCGAGATTATTTAAGCAAGCTGTACTACAATGCAAATGGGTCCACTCTTCATGAAGAGCTGCAGGTATGTATTCTTGAGTTATGTAGCTGGGGAAAAAGCTTCCGATTTTACTGACTGCCAGAGTCTCCAGTCTTTCCCCAACTTTTGTCCTTGTTTTTTTCTTTTCCAACCTTACTTGCAAAGAAGAAGGCTGCTATGTTGGGTGCCTAAATATTGAAAATGGTTGGTATTGATGGTAGTTGGACTCTACAGCTTATACCACTGTCCAGAACAACTGTCCTCTCTCTAGTGACTTTTTTCTGTCTTCGTTTTCTGACGTGGACTGGGTCACCCACATCCTCCTTTAAATTCAGATTCCAGGGACTGGAATAAGCTGTTCTAGAAATAGGGCATGCCACGCTCATCAGCTAAACATATCTGAACTTTTGGCATGTCTCCCAGAGTGAATCAGGATGACAGAAATAAAACTGTGTCTTGCACTGTGTGCATGCCACTGTATTTGGGTTTTTAAATGATGCATCAGGAGCATTTATTTGTTAGTAGCACCATTCCAAGTCTTCCTCTCTCCTTAGGTCTGGGATCAGTTCGTGAGGATAAACTTTCCTGATGAACAGTTCACCGAGAAGTGGAAGAAAACTCTAGTTTCTGACCTGGAAGGGAAGATTAAAAAGGTACCAACCTTGTGCATGTGTGCATCTTGTGGATTGATTTTAAAGTGGGTGCCTTTCTCTCTCGCGGGGCGGAGGGGGGGATGTTTATAATTTTATTCTTAAATGATTTTTGCACCAATGGAAGTTTCTGTGGGAGAGAAGCAGTAGTGGAGGTTCATTCAGCTGCTATTGAAATCAGAAGAAAGGCTCCCATTAACTTCAGTAGGAGATGGACCACTCTTTCCATGATTAAACAGCCTTTTATGATGGCAAAAGTCCCAGCCCTCATTTATAAAACAACTTGCTGCTTCAGAGCCTCTCCTAGACTGTAGGGCTTGATTTTTTTTTTGTTGTTGTTGTTGTTTTTTCACCTCTTCTCTCTCCATTTTCTGATCAAGCAGCTGCTTTTATCTTGCTGTGAAGGCGTGTTGCTAGTGCAGCTGGGCAGCAGCAGCAAGCTCTCCTGTGACAGGCAATAACTTTTAGGCTCTTCCACCAGGGAGAAGGCAAACAATCCTTCTCAAGTTCCCCTAGCTGGGTTCAAGAACTGTGCATTTTATACTCCCTTCCTACTCTTACCGATGGATGCCTTCAGCTTTTTCTGGATCTTTGAGAGGCTTGGCTAACATCGCTGTGTTTATAGCCAAAGCAGAGTGAGGGAAGGGTGTGGTGCGTCTGAGTTGTCTCTATTCTGTATTGTGCTTAAAATGCATGGGGCAGGCACTACAATCACCATCTATCCTCATCCGATTCCTCTGGAAGATGCATGGGGTTTGCCGTATTCAAGGCTTTCTGGGCCCATATGTAAAGTGTTGCACGTGGAAGATGTCTAACAAGCAAACCCTGAAAGGTCTTGGGGACCAGTGCACTCAGGAAACATGCAGTGGTACAATGTCTTCATCCCCCTGTGCCATGTTTCCTTGAGGAGGTGCTTATTCCAGGCACTGCTCCTTAAACAGGCCCAAGGACCTAATCTGTACATAACTGAGATTTCTGAGTGTTTCACCTTTGACTCGCTGGTTGGTACTTCCCAGTCCCACAGACTAGAGGAGATGGGAACTGCAGAAAGAAAGTGACTGATTAGCAGACCTTCCTCTCTTTTCTTGTCTTCCCAGTAGCTTCTCTTGTGTTGTCAATAGTCATGTGCCAAGTTTGGGCCATTGAAGTGACAGCATAAATGTCAAAAAAAAACCCAACCCTGATTTCACACCCCCCTTTTCTTAATTTCTGGTTTAAAAACACTCCCCTCCCTTGGTTATTCTTTTAGAAAAATAACTCTTTATCACTTTTCCAATAGAAACATCCCATTCAACTGATCAAAGCCTACTGTTCACATCATGATGAGTTCAACAAGCTGGACTCTTCCATCGGGAAGTCCTTTGAGAACTGTGCTATAGAAGCTGTTAACATGGCGTGCCAGGTAACCTGTGCTCCTTTGAGTAGAAACCCCATCTGAAGTGGTCTTTATACCTTTCCAGTCCCTCCTGGTTGCAAGGGGAGAAGCAATGATCCTGATTCTTTGACCATCCAGAAACAGATTTTCCACTTTATCTCCACTCTTTCCCATCTAAAAATCAAGCATTTGACCTTATGGTGGAGATGTGATCTGTTAACCTTCACAGGAGTCCTGTATTTTATAAACTGCAGACAATTGCATGTTGGCTTTTTTTTTTTTAATTTTTTGTCTGCCTTGAACAATTAGGTTGTGTTTTTGTTTTTTTTTTCAAATCAGAATGTCAGGAATTGGGAATTTATGTAGCGATCAAGGAAGAAATACTTAACTTTCTTCAATGATGCTTAATACCTACCGTAGTGTCTATGCCAGCTACTTTACATTATTATTGGTTTATAGGTTGATTTTAGAAATGCCCTGTGTCTCCATTTTTTTAGAGAGTGCCCACTCAAGTAAGATTGAACCGGATTTTTGGCTTTGAAATCCTGGTGGATAGCAAAAAGACCCTTATGACATCAGTGCATATACAAAACAAGTGTTGCTGTAATCCTTACCTCCTTACCTCTCACCCTTGTTTTTTGCTTTACAGTCTCAGAAAAACCTCTTGGACATGCTGTCACCTTACAACCTGAGCAAATTTGGTAAGCTCGTGTCAGCTGTGATCACAAAATCCTGGATCCCTGACAAAAATGGAAGGCCTGTGGATGACTTTGATGAAGTCCTACTTCATTTACTTACATGGCCAGACATCAAGCATCTTTTCCACTTCAACGGTATGATTGTGTTGAATTTGTATGAGAAACTGTGATGGGCGATAGCTTTGCATGTGCTGCTATGCAGGGAAGGAAACTTTTTTTGCAAGGAGCTCAGGCTGGGGCAGTGATAGATCTTAAGAACTAGGTCAGCTGCTAGAGTTTGAAAGGTATATAGAGTTTCACTTGGGAATTTTTACCAGGTAAAAGCAAAGGATTTTTGTTTTTCCTTCGTAGCCAAACTATAGTTTATGCTGCAAAAGGGAATCCCAGCAACTATGGGGAAAATGGAAAGCTCTGTGCATTTGGGGATGCTTGAGAGTGGGTTTGCAAAACGATGAGGAGAAGAGAATTGCTGAAGAGTAAGGCAGAGCTACCCCATGCTCCTAGAGCCCTGTTGACCTGGAAGGTCTATAAATTTACCATGTTTTGTGTGCGCAAACCTCATTTAACAGTGTTTAAACTAATAAAATCCTGCAGCTAATGTGACTTTCGTGCCATCAGCTCTGGTTGTACATGACGTACCTTCTTGCCCCTCTTCCTGTTCTGTCTGTTTAGACTGTCTGTAAGATCTCTGGGGCAGAGACATTTGCTCTGTACAGTGCCCAGCAGAATAAGGCTTTCCTCTCTGCTGGGATACCGTATGCTCTTGTAATCTAGGTTTATAACGGTACTAGGAGTGACAGGCTGGGTTACCCGAGAGGTTTGTCGGATTCAAGGGCAGGCTGAAGACGTAAGTCTGAAGCACGGCACCTAGCCACGTAGCAGAGATTGTTTCCAGTCATCACCGAAAAAGGTGATGGCAAAACATCCCTGCGGTGTCGTGCCCAGAATCGGATGGCAGAAGGCATGATTCGACGCTTACCTGCCTGCTTTTTCTGACAGGAGCCGATGGGCAGATCCTGGATCAATTTACTGATGAAGCCAAGCAGCTAATGGCCATGGCTGACTCGGTTTTCATCCACATCAATGAACACATCAAGAATGGAGAGATCCTAGTTAAGCGCTTAGACCTCGTTCTAAAGCACGAGAAACAATTTCTCTGCATATGGGAGCTGAGTGAGTGTTCATGTCTGGGCTTTCAAGGAGGGTGGAGAGGGGAGTGTTACTCTTCTGGATGGGACGTGGGCCTGCTGCAATGCATGACTGGGGCGATGTGGAATTGCACCTTCCGTTCGCCTTCATTGGTTGCTGGTGCTGCATGTTGGCACCATTGTTGCCTAGTGTTTTGAGGATACAGCTGTTGAATAGACCAGCCCTGTTCCCATTTACATGAGTACCAAGGTCAGGGATGTACTTTTCTTAATAACCATCGTCCATTTTAATTTCAGAGCATGAGCATCTTTCATCCCTGGAAAGAACAAAGTTGAACCATGAGCTGAAAAAAATGCTGGTGCTCAGGAAGGAAGAAATGATGTCTGTAACGAGAGAGAGGAAGAGGGTGACAGTGCTCCTGGACATGTGCAGGATGGTGCAGACAGTTGTAAGAGGTATTGTCCAGTGAAGTCTCTAGGGGGGAAGATTCTCCTGCAGCGACGATTTTGTTTTAGCAGCAACTTCATTGCAGCAGCAGTGGGCAATGAGGCAAGGAAGGGCAAGATTGGGAGGGGATGGAGGCAGGGATGGAAAAAGTTCAGTGAAAAAGCTGTCATCACTTGAGGTGGGGAGCATTAGCTAACCTCAGGCTTCCTAGGATTGTATGAGGTGGGTGTTGAGTGGTTGTGGGTTTCATTGTCTGGTTAAGAGATCTTGGAAGTGGGAATAGGCTAAAGCTGGTTTCAGACTGACGTTGGGATTTCTGTGCTGTGACTTCGCTTTTGTGTTCAGTGGATGCTGCTAATATGGAGGAGAAACTTCAGGAGGAGCTGGGCACAAAGGGACTCTCTGAGGTTTGTGATGTGAGGACACTGGATTCCCCCAGCACAGGTCCCATAAAAACCTATTACAATCTGAGCCCAGAACTGCAGGAGGTGGCTGAGGTTATGTGCACCTTCAAGAAGAGCAGTGTCTTCCAGTTCTGCTGGAAAAAGGCAGCGGAAGAGCAAATGGAGGAGCAAGAAGATCTGGATGAAGGAGCCACCCCCACGCTACCCCTCGATGAAGTGTACAACTCTCTGTTCTCTCCTTGTTACCGTGAATATCAGAAACTCCATAGTGAGCTGATATCGGGAGAGCTGACTTTCGCAAAGGTGGATGATGTCTTCAGAGACTTTAAGAACCATTACGAAGGTCTGAAATCCGACCTCCAGCTCATGTGCAAACTGCCAAAAAAAGATGACGGAAAATGGATCGATCTGCGTCTTCAGCAGATCCAACAATACCACGAGCTGGACTTGGCTATGGACTCTGCTGCAATGATTGCGAAGATCAAAGAGGATTTAAACCTCTCCGGTGACTTCAGCAAAATCCACAAGATTCTGAACTTTGTAAGTATTTATGCTTAAAATGCTGCCTGGGAAGGCCATGTAAAGCAAGCATCTCCTTGCTTGTCAGGATTCCCTGTTAGTGAATGGTCCCAATAAAGCCGTGCAGTCTCCTAGAGATGTTACTTTTTGTATAGGCATCCAAGCACCTTGGAAAGCTGGCTAGCCATTTATCAGTCCTATTAGCGAAGGAATGAACCAGTGGCAGAGTAACATTAACATACAGTGGGATCAATCTACAGCTACAGTTCTCTGTGCGTTTAGCAGCCAGTCCTTCTGAATATCAGTGTCTTACACCAGAATTGATTACCAACATATTTTGATCGCATTCACCATGGTGTGGTTTTGGCATGTACCTTTGCTTATATAGAGTATCTAAAAGAGACACTTGGCTGTTTTTTGCATGTGGAGCTTGAATATCAGGTTAGGCATGAGCAGCTATGCTATGGCTGTGCATCTTTTCCATGGGGGAGGGGTTATAGGAGCCTTGATCCTACCCTGGCTGCTCTTTCAATTCCTTTGCACCATCTTCCTTTGCAGCGCAACCAGTTGGAATCCATAAAGCAAGAGAAGCTGGATTACATCAGCCCTGACCTTATGAAAGCCAAGAAACTGCTGGAAGAGATCAAAGAGCCCCTTCGGAGGTGCCTGGAGGAGTTCACAGTCAGGAAGGACTTTGTCAACTGGGTCAAAGAGGCTTTGGAAGGTAAAATAAAGGTTGCCCTCTCTCTGCTGCTAGGAACTGGTGGGGTGCAGCTGGGGGGTGAGGAAGGGAGGATGCGGTCTCACTGGCATTTGGGGCAGATCAGTCCCACCTGGTAACAGGGAGCTGCCTTTTTGGGTCACTTCTGCTCTCCTGTTTCCTTCTCTACTGTAGTATCACTGCAATTGCAGTGCTAGAAAATTGAGGACTAGTCATTTCAGGTCAGTGGGAGGCTTACTCAGTGAAGCTGATGTAAGTGAGAGGTCCCACTAAAGGGGCTGCCAGAACCCTTTTATTAGCAAAGGTGAAGATGCAACTGCAGGAAACCCACTATGAATTTTCCCCCAGATGTAAATGAGCTCAAGGTGTTCGTGGACCTGGCCTCCATCTCAGCGGGAGAGAACGACATGGATGTGGATCGTGTGGCCTGCTTCCACGATGCTGTGCTTGGCTACTCCTCCCTGCTGTACGAGCTGAAGCGGGAGTCAGGGTTCAATGACTTCATGCAATGCCTGAAGAAGCTGGGGAAAGCGCTGGAGAGTGACAAGAACCTTCCCAAGAAGCTGGTGCGTTCTGCCATGCCCACCCCTCCACTCGCAGTGTCGCCCTCCTGCTTTCTGATGGGTCCCGACAGTTGATTGAGAGAGCAGCGTTCAGGGTTCAGGTGCTGCATGTGGCTACAGGGGCACTGCAAATAAAAACCCCAGCATTACAGTTCTAGACTTAATTTGCTAAGGCAAAGCCACCCTGGTCTTTCCTTAATTTGCTGCAGGCTACCCTAGTAGAGCAAGAGGCTTTCTCACACAGTGCAGGCACTTGGCTACGCTGTGAGATGCTCTTGGGCCTGTGGCCTGTGTGGTGGGCCAGTAGGGGGCGCTCCTGTGTTGAGCTGCCCACCTCCCTGCGCCCGCCCACCTTCCAGGCTCCGAATGCCTCCCTGGGGGCGCCTTATGCTCGGCCGACCCCTTTCCTGGAGCCCACTCGCTAGTCTGGGGGTAACATCGCCGCCACCACCCCGAGAAGGGACTGTCTTGGCCCTGTGTCCTCGGGGAAACACAGGTCTAATAGTCTGACGGGTACCCAACCCAGTACAGGCACTTGGGGCACTTCCCCAAGTCAGGGGGCAAAAAGCAAAGTCTCCCTTAGTCCGCAGACCTAAGGGGTCTCATAGGCATAATTTAGACCCACCCCTCAATAAGTCTCCCACACCAGTCAAAAAGGGGAACTTTATTGATTACAGGGGTAGGG
>NW_017728928.1:509485-535331 GCF_001723895.1 Crocodylus porosus
TGGGCTTGGAGGATCGTCTCCTTAAGGAGCGACCACTCTCCTTGGACACCTGGCTCCCCTCCCCCTCCGGGACCTCAGCGCTTCCCCAACTATCCTCCTTAGCTCGTTGAAGTTTACCCTCCTGAAATCTAGGGCTGCTGCCTTGCTGCCGGCCTTTGCCACCTTGCACTGGATGGCGAATCCCAGCAGGCGATTATCGCTGTCACCCAGGTGGACGAGCCCCCACACCAGGTCGTCACCCGTGGCCAGCACCAGGTCCAACAAGGCGTCCCCCCTAGTGGGGCGGTGCACTCCTGGGTTCGATGGAGGTCCTGCATTCTGGCTAGGGACCTACGTGAGCGGTCAGACCTGGCTGACTGCTCTTCCCAGCAGATGTCCAGGAAGTTCAGGTCCCCCATGACTACCACATGCTTAGACTTCACTACCTCCATGAGCTAACCTAAGAATTCCTGGTCGAGCTCTTCCCTTTGGTTGGGTGGTCTGCAGTAGACCCCCAATGTTAAGTCTCTTTCCCCTCGACTGCCTCGTACTCTAACCCAAAGCACTTCAGAGTGCCCCTCCTCTGATTCTTTGTTAATTGATGAGGATGGGTATTCCTCCTTAATGCAGAGTACCATGCTCCACCTTTCCTCCCTGTCCTGTTCCTCCTGATCCTTCCTCCCAGAAGCCAGGGCGCTTGGTCTGTGCCCCTCAGTGACCCCACACAGCTCTGGCATCCAGGGTGCTCTGGGCTCTGCCAGTGTTTAGAGTGATCTGGCTGCCTGAATCCCTGGACATAAGGAGAAGTGTTTCCTGGCAGTAACTTGGACTGCGCCTTCCCCTTCTCCCTGCAGCGTGATTCTGCTCGGCACTTGGAGTGGCTGAAGACCGTGAAAGAGAGCCACGGGTCTGTGGAGCTGTCCTCTCTGTCGCTAGCCACCAACATCAACAACCACGGGGTGTACATCATCAGAGCCCCGCTGGAGGGCCAGAAGGTGAGACCTCTACTTGCCCTGTCCATCCACCTCTCTGTCCATCTCACCTGTCTGGCTGCTTTGTCCCTAAGCAAACGCTCTCTCCTTGCTTTGGGCAAGGAGTCAGGGTTTTGGGGATGACGCTGAGCATGGTTTTATCCTGTCTCTGGTGCACAAACCATTTCCAGGACTGGCTTTGGGAAGATCTGAGGGTGGGAAGACTATTTTGAGGCACCGTTCAGCCTCTAGATGAATCCCGGTATACATGTTGCTCTTCCACCACCTTGCCCAGAGCCTTTGGGGGCCTGGCACCGACTTTGGGTAATTGCTGACCCTGGCTGTCCTACTGGCCCCTAGTTACAGCCAGCAGAGAGGAGAGCTACTGCAAGCATTCACGCGCACGGTGTAAAGAAATGAGCATGGAAATCAAGTCTCCTTGTGCTCATGGGGATTTGCTGTTCCCTGACAGGTGTCTCTGGACACGGTGCTGCTCCTGAGGCTCTCGGCAAGCCACGGGGACAGCAACGAGATACGGGAATACTCCTTGGAGGACCTGCGAGAACTGCTGAACAAGCTGATGCTGATGTCGGGCAAGGGAGACCAGAGCATGGAGGTGGACAAGTTTTCGGAGGTCAGGTTCCCACTGCTGCCTTTGTGCATGCGAGATGTTTCCTGGTCTCTGGAGAGGAGTTCCTGGCTGGTGGCGGGGCTAGGCTCAAGCCATTTAGCAGCTGTTTTTAAACAGTTGCTTACGCTTTAAATAGTGGAGAGGAGGGGGACTGTCTGGTTTTGGGACTGACGAAGGGCTATGAAAGATTTTGCCACCCTCTGTTCCCTAGCTGGAGGTAGCCCTGCCTGGGCCTGTGTGAAGCCACCTGGCCTTTTCATTCCCACCTGCCCAGCCACATTGCACCTGACCTGTTTGTCGACTCTTGGCAGAACAGCCAGCCTCTGTCTGGGACCACAGGCACCCAGAGAGTCCCTGAAGAGCAGCTGTGAGCGCTGTTCGGACTTTCCACTTGCCCAGTTTCAGTCCAGTTCAGCTCGTGCACAAGCATCAGAGCTCTTTTTAGATGCTCAGGGACCAGGTAGCTGGGTGTTGATGACCCTGCACGGTTCTGACAATGGCTGCTCTGTGTACTGTCCCCCACAGGTGTTTTCCAGTGTCCAGAGACTGGCGCAGTCCTTTATAGACCTGTACGCGGCAGGGAACATGCTCTTCCGATCCTGGGTTGCCCACGTGTATTGCTCACCCAGGAGCAAGACATGCACAAGCATGGATTTCCATTTGAAAGCCATCCCTAAGCTTGTAGGGAGGGGAGAGGTGACAGCGCTGCTCCCGCAGCTGTGCAGGACGATGGAGAGCTTCCTGGTGCGGTGGAAGGACTTTGTCTCCGAAAAGCGTTCCCTGTATTTCTACCTGAACTACTACATGGCAGAGCAGCTGGTTTACTTGTGCAGGGAAATCACAAAAGGGCAGCCCAGCGAGAGAGCCTTGATGATGCTTTCATTTGTGAAGCAAAACTGCACCAAGAGGGATGTGGACGTGGCTTGCAGACGGGTGGTATCCAGCCACACACAGAGGAGCCTCCCGGACTTGCCAGCATTGTTGGCCACGGAGGACCTGCCTGTCCAACTGAAGCGTGTCTGGGGGTCCTACATGGAAGACATGCGTGCTTTCTTGCCAGACTGCTTGGACATGGATGCTCTGGGCAGCTGCCTTGGCAATCTGGCCCGTCAAGAGAAGCTGCATGTTTGGCGAGCTCTCCCTCAGTGCTTGCAGGCTGGCAGGCCCAACCTCATCACTTGCCCTAGGGCCGAGGTGCTGGCTTCGGCACTGGCCATCTACATGAGTAGCCGAGACCAGCCCCTGCCCACCTTCGACGAAGTGCTCCTATGCACACCTGAGACCAGCCTGGAGCAGGTGGGGCTCTTCCTGCGCCGGTGCCTCACGCCCGGCAACCACGGGGAGAAGATCTACGCCATGCTGTACGCCGACGAGCTGAGCTACGATGTCGGGTGCAGAGCGGAGGAGCTGTTCCGGTGCCTGCTCAAGCAGTCCCACCTGGACAGCTACTGCCTCGTCATCCTGTGCGACTGCGAGAGGGAGCACTGCTACATCCCTTCTGCCTTCAGCCAGTACAAGGTGCATGCCACCCCCCAGGAGGAGCTGAAGGACATCCAGAAGTATCTGAGGAGCCACTTCGCAGTCGCCCAGCCTACCAGGTCGGCAGCCTCCGTGTTCAAGGACAACATGTGTGTTGGGATCGTGTCCTCCAAGAGAGCCGGTGTGGGTAAGATGCTGGGTGTCACAGTGGGTCTGTTCGGGCATGAAAGCACCAAGGCTGAAGTGCAGGCAGGAAAGTGCCGTGCATGTGTCCTTGATGCTGCACTGGGCTCTTCGCTTCGTCTCATGTCTGCTTCTGATTCTGGTCACTGCTCTCTCCCGTCTCGCCCCTGCTTCCCCCTACCCCCACCTGGTGCTAGGAGCCCGGCTTTTCTCCCCAGGGATTACAAGTAATTCAGGCTTGTGCAGCCACTGTGTGACCTGGCCTCGTGCCTCCCAGGCTTTTCCTTTGGGATATGCATGAATTAAAAGGGAGAGGACCTGGCTCATCAGGAGAACCAGGATATCTAAACAGTCCTCCCTCTTTTTTTTTTTTTTGTGGTTCTTATAGCTAACCTGCAGGGTTTTCTTTCTCATTGCAGGAAAATCTCTCTATGTGAAAAGGCTGCACGAGAAACTGGCAGAGTGGTATGACATGACTGTACATCTAGAAACGATCAGGCTGATTGAACCCCAGGTGGACGAAAGCAAAGTGCTGAGATCTCTCCTACCTTTCCTGAGATGGCAGTACCAGCAAAAGCCCATGATATTCCATATTGACATCACCTCTTCGGTGAGTACGTCACAGCCGCTCCCTTTCATGGAGAGGACGGTTGTCCTTCACAGATTTCCTGTCTTCTAAACCCTGCCAGGAGGTGTTGTTCTTCTAACCAAAGGATCCTTAAGCATAAAACAAGACGGGAACATATGTGCCCTCGATGCCCCTTTCTAATTTGACTCTGTACTTGCTTAGGTACGAGGCGGGATCCCAGAGTTCCTCTTCAAGCTGCTAGTTCTGCGGTACCTGACGGACACTGATGGGAACATGTGGCTAAGGCAGCAGTGTCACTTGTATGTCATTGAGATCCTTGAAACGGATCCAGCGCCAGAGAAACCCACGAGGCTGGTACGTGTTTCTGGCTACACCATTTCTGCCTACTTTTGCTTGTCTGTGTGTGGGTATGGATACTTGGATACACTGATGGAGCTCATAGGGGTATACCATATCTTCTCTCATGCAGCATGTACCTTTTTTTATAACCCCAAATTCAGCTGCTGGAAATTAGGGTGCATGTTTATAATGAGGAAATATGGTAAGAGCAGTTTCTGCCAGGGGGAAGAGACAGTAAAGCTCAACGTGTGTGGACTCTGACTTTCATCCCTGGCAGATGCTGTCAAGGAAAGATCTATTTTTCCTCTTTATTCAAGGTGTGTGTGATTCAGAGGGCATGTTTTGCGAGCAAATAGAGCATGCTATCCAGTACTAGACCAGGGAGACTTTGTATTTGAATTTAGGACAATCCCTTGTGCATCTCCAATGAGCAGTGCTAGAGGCATCATCATTTTTATATCACAACTGCAACTGCTCCCAGGATCTCCTTGACTCAGTTGTCAGTCAGTGCCGCTTGGTGCTGGCTGTACTGGCTCTGCTCTAATATTTACATAATGAGATAAAAATGCATACATTTGGGGGGAGGTGCAGAACCTGGCTGACTTTGCTTTTGGATGTAAAAAACAATAAAATAAAGCAGGGCAAGGTTGGAGTGAGAGAAATGGATCTTTCCAGGGGAAGGTCCTGAACAGTCCGGGAGGATACAAAAAGCGGGTAGCAAGCTTGCAAGGGGGAGAATCTGTAGACAGAGATGATGACTATTGCAGGGACTTGTTTGTTCTGCTTGTTTCCCCTTCTCTCATGCCTCTAAGACGCCTGGTTGTGGAAACCTGCAGCAAGTTGCCCCCCCACAGCATCACGCAAATGCTGCAGCTGCCCCGTGGGAGGATGGGGAAGGAATCCTGTAAAAAAAAAAAATAATGCTGCACCTTGACTATGGCTTATTCTTGTCCTCTGCAGGGATTGAAGTACAGTTTCCTGGAGGTCTTCCCTAAGATCACATGCAAGTCTCCTAAAGAAGTGCTGGAAATGGAGACGCAGGGAGGCCTATCCCGGGATGCCACAGAGCCAGGAATGGATCCAGAGGAGTTCTGCAGTGAGGCCTTCCAGAGACCTTTCCAGTACCTGACACGATTTGACTCTGGGGACAACCTCGATCGGTTCAGCTATGACAGGGGCTCTGTCGAGGGGAGTCCCGCGGAGTGCCTGCAGCGGTTCCTCATGCATTGTGGCATGATGGACCCCTCGTGGTCGGAGCTGAGGAACTTTGTTTGGTTCCTGAACGTCCAGCTGCAAGACTGTGAAGCTTCGGTCTTTTGTAACCCTGAATTTGTCCAGGACACTCTGCAGGGTTTCAAACACTTTGTGGTAACCTTCATGATCCTAATGGCCCGGGATTTTGCCACCCCCTCTCTGAACATCTCCGATCAGAGCTCAGGGCGATCCACCTTTGACTTGGAGGGCGTCACGGAAGCAGATCTCTTTCCTTTCCGCATTCGGAAGAAGTGGGAATCGGAGCCCCATCCGTACTTATTCTTCAACGAAGACCACGTGTCCATGACCTTCATTGGCTTCCATCTCGAGGCCAACGCTACTGGTACCATTGATGCCGTCAGTCCTTTGAATGGGAATATCCTCAAAAGCAACGTCATGACCTCCCAGCTGTACAAGGGGCTGTCACTTCAGCGGGTTCCTTTCAACATGGACTTTGACCGGTTGCCCAGACACGAGAAGCTAGGGAAGCTGTGCATGGTTTTGGGAATCGAGTGGCCCATGGACCCCGATGAAACGTATGAGCTCACGATGGACAACGTGCTCAAAATCCTGGCCATTGAGATGCGGTTCAGATGTGGCATCCCAGTTATTATCATGGGAGAAACAGGCTGTGGGAAAACCAGGCTTATCAAGTTCCTGTGTGAGCTGCACAGGGTTGGCTCCAACGGCTCCAACGCAGAGAACATGAAGCTGGTGAAAGTCCACGGAGGCACCAGCGCAGAGACAATTTATGCTAAGGTCAGGGAAGCGGAGGCTATCGCCAAGACCAATAAGGAGGACTATGGGCTGGACACGATCCTGTTCTTCGATGAAGCCAACACAACCGAAGCCATTAGCAGCATCAAGGAGGTGCTGTGCGACCGTACGGTAGAAGGGAAGCCTCTGGACCCCTACTCGGGCCTGAAGATCATCGCCGCCTGCAACCCTTACCGTAAGCACAAAGAGGAGATGATTCAACGCTTGGAGTCAGCAGGTCTTGGCTACCGCGTCAAAGCAGATGAGACCAGAGAGAAGCTCGGCTCCATCCCGCTGAGGCAGCTCGTGTACCGCGTCCACGCTCTCCCCCCCAGCATGATCCCTCTGGTGTGGGATTTTGGGCAGCTGAACAACTTGACGGAGAAAATGTACATCCAGCAGATTGTTCAGAGACTCACCGACTTGGTCCCAGCAACAGAAGATGAACTGAAGGTCATCACGGAGGTGCTCTACATCTCACAAAGCTACATGAGGGAGAGGGCTGACGAGTGCAGCTTCGTTAGCCTCCGGGATGTAGAGCGCTGCGTGGAAGTGTTCAAGTGGTTTTACAACCACAGCGATCTCCTGCTGAAAAACCTGGAGGAGCTCCCCGCGAAGAGGCCTGAGAAAATACCTGTAAAAAGGAACAAAGCCCTCTGGGCTTTGGTACTGGCAACTGGGGTCTGCTATCATGCGTCCTTGGAGAAGAAGAAGTTGTACAGAAACAGGATTTCCAAGGCCCTTCCAAAGCCTTACAACAACCAGAAAGGGATTTTGTATGAGATCTGCCTGATGCAGGACGTCTTTCTGCATGGTGTGCAGCTGAGGAAGACCATTGCCAAAAATGCGGCCTTGAAGGAAAATGTCTTTATGATGGTCATCTGCATTGAGCTGAAAATCCCCCTCTTCCTCGTTGGCAAGCCTGGAAGCTCCAAATCCCTCGCCAAAACCATCGTGGCGGATGTCATGCAAGGCCAGGCCGCTTACGTCGATCTCTACAAGGAGCTGAAACAGATCCACTTGGTGTCCTTCCAGTGCAGCCCTCACTCGACGCCCGAGGGGATCATCGGGACCTTCAAGCACTGCGCTCGCTTCCAGGATGGGAAGAATCTGGACGAATATGTCTCCGTGGTGGTGCTGGATGAGATTGGGCTGGCCGAAGACTCTCCTAAAATGCCCCTGAAGACCCTACACCCACTCCTGGAAGACGGCTGCATCGACGACGATCCGCTTCCACACAAGAAAGTTGGTTTTATCGGCATCTCCAACTGGGCCCTGGATCCAGCCAAAATGAATCGGGGCATCTTTGTTTCCCGCGGTGATCCCGATACCGAAGAGCTCATTGAGAGCGCAAAGGGGATTTGTTCTTCGGACCCGGTCACTCAGAAAATTGAGCAATACTTTCCCCTGTTTGCGGACGCATACAACAGGATTTGCAAGGGCCAAGGCAGGGACTTTTTTGGGCTGCGCGATTACTACAGCCTTATCAAAATGGTCTTTGCTCTTGCTAAGTTCTCACAGAAAGAGCCCACGCCTCGCGACATTGCACAGGCTGTTCTCCGTAACTTCAGTGGCAAAGATGACATCAACGCCTTGGACACGTTTACCTGCATGTTACCGGACAAAGAAGAAATACGTGCTCATGACGTCAGCACCATTGAGCTCGTCCAGCAGAACATATACAGCGACGGTAAGGACGACGAGTGCAGGTACCTGCTGGTGCTAACGGAGAACTACGCGGCTCTGCAGATCCTCCAGCAGGTGTTTTTCACAAAGAGGCAGCAACCAGAGATTATCTTTGGCTCCAGCTTCCCCAAGGACCAGGAATACACCCAGATCTGCCGCAACATCAACCGCGTGAAGATCTGCATGGAAACGGGGCAGATGGTCGTCCTCCTCAACTTGCAGAATCTCTATGAAAGCCTCTACGATGCCCTGAACCAGTATTACGTGCACCTGGGGAGCCAGAAGTATGTTGACTTGGGTTTAGGCACCCACCGGGTGAAATGCAGAGTGCACCCTGATTTCCGTCTGATCGTCATCGAGGAGAAGGATGTGGTGTACAAACGCTTCCCCATCCCGCTGATCAACAGGCTGGAGAAACACTACCTGGATATCAACACCGTCCTGGACAGGTGGCAGAGGGATGTTGTGGAAGACCTGAAGAGATGGGTGAATGATTTCACGGCGGTTGACACCGAGAAGCAGCTCCTGGGCCAGCAGAAGTACAGCCCCTCCGACGTTTTTGTGGGGTACCACTCCGATACCTGCGCCTCGGTCGTCCTGCAGGTGACGGAGAGGCTGAAGCAGTCATGCTCTCCCGAGGAGCTGATGCTGGAGGTGAAAGAAGAGGCCCAGCTGGTGCTACTGAACTGTGCCACGCCGGACTCGGTGGTTCGCCTGGGCAGCGCGCGGCTTGATTCCTTCATGGCCGAGCACCTGGCCAAGGTGTACTTTAAGCAGCAGCAGCACACATCTCTTACAGATTTTGTCTGTGCTCACATCCAGGCACAGACCCAAGGTCACATGGTCTTTACCGAGGTGAGCCCCTCCCCTCCCCGCCCCCCACAACTTTAGGCATCCTCTCTGGAGCAATCCTTTCATGCACAGAAAAGACATGCAGCAGGACAGCATGTGCATCCCTCGGGGACTTGTGTAGGCATGAGCTGGGCCTTCTCACTCACTCCGAGCCCGGGGAAGACTTGTAGGGGTGCAGGGTGTTTTCAGCAGATGCGCTGTGGGCGGTGAGTGCCCAGGTCTCTGAGCATCACTGAAAGGCAGGCAATCATTGCTTTTTGCTCCCTGTCAAAACATCCCTTTCTCTACTCACTCAGCCAGGAAAATACTATGCCAGTGTGGGAAAAATAGAGCTTGGGTAGCCCCAGGGACGGGGATCTCTCCACTTCCCTCCCCTGGGGCTGGTAGGGTGGTTGATCTTCTTGCCATGGCTCCATTGGTGGGGGCTCCCATAACCATTGGTTGCATCTATCTCTGGCTGGTAGGTTTAATGCCCCAGGTGGTACATGGGGCACTAAACTCCAAACACCTGTTTTAAACCAAAGAAAACTTGTCCCTGCCCATAGGATTGGCACGTACGAGGGTAGGGGAAGCATGCTGCAGTTGAGACCCAGAGAGCACCCAACAAACGAGGCTGCAGTGCCTCGTTGCGAGCCTACACAGGCAGGTGCCGTCAGCCTGGTGCTGCCATCCACACTCGCGTCTGAGCTAAGAAATCCCTCGGTGCTTTTCCCTTCAAGGTCACCACTTTCTCGCGGCTCCTGACGGCCACTGAGTTGGAGAGCTTGAGGGCAGAGGTGCAGGGCGAGGTGCAGAGCCTGGCCCTCCTGTCTCTGCAGCGGTTCGACACCGAGCACTCCTTCCTCAAAGAGATTCGGTGAGTCCGCCCTGTGCAGCTTGGAGTCTGGGCTGAGTGCTGGAATGACAGCACCTAGGTTAGCAAATGCCAGACAAAAGGGGGGGAGGGGGGAGGACAGAGGACATGAGGGTTTTGAGCATGGCCAGAGGGGCAGGGGAATTTTTAAACTGGGTTGACCTTTCAGGGTATCGTTCTCTTTGCACACACAGCCAAATCTCACATGAAACAACTTCTGCACAGCCCTTACACATTGTTTGCTCCCCCTTTTCCCCATGTTCCCCCCCACAGGAGTTTCCTTGATGTTATATCTGGGAATAAAATCCTGATTATTCAGACAGACTTTGAAGATGGTTCTCAAAGTGCCCAGCTCATCGCCTCGGCTAAGTAAGTTACTTTTCTGAGGTTCAGAGACTTAGTAGAATTGGTCTTTTAGAAGCAACCACCGACCATGCTTCGGGCAGCCTTAAAGCAAAACCAAGCAGAACCTGATACAGAGCTGGGTTACTTGCTAAATATTGTTTGAGCTAAAACTTGCAGCTGACAGCACCAGGGGATGCTGAGACAGTGGAAAGGGTGCTGGCGGGAGGGTCAGGATGGCATGCGGGAACCACCACCGGTGTTCGTCTTGTCCTAGCAGAGTGAGGAGCGAGGGGGGAACTGATCTTTGAACGGCCCTGGGGCAGGAGGGAATGCGTGCCCTGAAGCCTGGGCGGGCGCTGAGAAGGGCGGCGCTGCACCGGACGTGCCTCCAGGTGGTTTCCCTTCCCTTGCAGGTACTCGGCCGTCAACGAGATCAACAAGGTGGAGCTGGGAGACGTCTCAGTCTTCGTCTACTTCATCACGAAGCTGTCCCGCGTGGAAGGGGGAGGATCCTACGTGGGCTTCCACGGAGGTGGGTTCGGGCATGCTCGGCTTTCTGTGGGCTTGGGAATTTGAGGTGGGATCCTTGAGCAATGGTCTCAAGTTGCAGCACGGGAGATTTAGGTTGGATATTGGGGAAACCTTTCTCCGGGGTGGGGGGGCGCGGGCGCGGGTGAAGCACTGGAACAGGCTCCCCAGAGAAGTGGTGGAGCCTCCATCCTTGATGCTTAAGGCCTGGCTGGATAAAGCTTTGGCTGGGATGATGTAGTTGTGGCCGGTCCTTCTTGGAGCAGGGAGTTGGACAAGATGTGACCTCCTTCAACCCCCATTTTCTATGATCCCGGGAAATACTGTGAGCTGTGGCCCATGCGTTTCTTTGCGCTTTAACACTGGCACCTGTGCAGCGTCCCCGAGAGCACCAGCCCGCAGGGAACCCCAGCCCCTGGGTCCCGTTTGTCTGTCCTGTGAGCACTGCCTGGCTCTGCTCTGAATGACAGATGCACTTTCAGTTTGGACAGAGAGGAACAGGCTCTCTGACGCGGCTCAGGGTGAGAGTACGGCCCCTGGCTCTCTTGTGAATCGCTGCTAAGACTCTGCTTTCAGCATCCCTGCTGAGTCTTGAGGCAATCTCTAGCTTTAATTACTTCCTCAGGCAACCCACGTTATGCCTGCCCTTCCAGTCGAAGACAGCCTTGAGTTACCCCAGCTAGAGCAAGCTGCAGCATCTCTGTAACCGGCGGCAGGGATCTCTGCTCACTGATGCCAGAGACGAAGTCCCCAGACACAAAAATGTGTCACCAGTGCAATTTGCATCGGTTTTGTAGACAACTGTATATTGCATCAAAATCCAGAGCAGACAGCCATGAAGCGATGCCGGGGTAGCTCACCTGGGAGGCTGCTTCTAAAGTACCTTGTCTCTAAGCTGGGAGGGCAGGTAATGGCCCATTTGCCTTTAGCAAGCTGTTGTGATGGGATTGACACTCTGCACTTTACAACTTGTCAAGTTTTACCCCAGTACTGTCAGGGGTAGTTTTGTACTGGATTGGGCACGGTTACACTGCTGTCTTCCCACTACTTCTTTACATAGGTATAACGCTGCTTAGGCTGGTGTGCATTTAATATTTGGTCTGTCCAGGGCCTAAGAAGCAGACTCTGGTTGAAAGTGAGAACTGCTGGACCCTGGAGCCCACCCCTGTTTGTTGCTTGGGCGGGGCCGGGAGATCTTGGAAGCTCGCGGACAAGAAATGCCTTGTTCCCTGTTGCTAGGGCTGTGGCAGTCCGTGCACATTGACGACCTCCGCAGATCTAAGGACATGGTCTCCGACGTGACTGCCCTGAGGAACTTCACCATCAGCCAGCTCTTCCGTGAGGACACAGACGAGTCTGAACGTAAGCTGTTCCAGAGGGCATGGCGGGCGGGCGCTTTAGTTCAACTTAAATACACAGAAAGTAATCATACTTTGCAGCTCTCCCTGTGTTTTCGTTCTTCTCACTGCATCCCTGCTCCGAGTCCAGCTGTGGAGATGAGGCTATTCTTAACCCCCAACTCTGAAATGAGTCTCCTCCATGAGAGTCAGTCTGTTTAGTATCTGGAGCTGTGGTTAGGGCCTGTAGCACTTACGCAGGTGACATGTGGCTCTGATGGAGGATCCAGTGCTCTGGCATGGGGTCCCTGGCATGCAAGTCCTCCCTTGTCCGGTTGCTCCAGCAGTGAGTTATGTTTCTAATCCGATGCTCTGTATTGTGGCTGCAGCTATGATAGTGGAGGGGGAAGAGCAGCAGGAGGAGCGGATGGAGGTGGAGATGGCTGCCTCGGACGCAGAGGAGTACAGCGTGAGTTCCCAATTTAGCTCTTTGCTTAGTGGGACAAAGGGAAACTGCTTTCTGCGGCAAGGTAGCGAGGAGAGATTTGCAACATAGAAAGGGGAGAGAACACACAGCGCAGTGGTGATGCCAGGGCATCTCACTTCCGTTCACCGACAGGCCGAAGTCCTGGGCACGACCAGCCTTTTGAGGAGCTGCGTGCAACCCGCAGTGGGCATGTTGAGGGACGACAACGAGGGCTCCAGTCGGAGCACGAGGAGGGTTGAGATTCTTCTCGGCCTTCTGTCAAATGAGGACAACTTGAAAGGTGCGTGTTCCTGGGCGTCTTTTCTAAGTTGCCTCCGGGTGCCAGGCTTGTTGAGGGGGCTGAGCTCCTGCGACCACCTCTGCAAAAGGGTATTCACGTCCTAGGGACTGGATTCTCTCGGAAGATGCAGAGACGAATCTAGAAACGGGCCTAGAGTCTGAGGTTGGGACAGAGATGAGCCAATAAATGGGAGCAGAATCTTCTGCATTGCTTGGTTTAGGAGGAGCAGTGCCCATTTCCTCCGGGTCATTTGGCCAGGAGGGACATCAGATCCTTAGGTCACCTCTAGGCAAACTCCAGTGAAGTGAGCATCATTCAAGAGACCAGGCGCAAGTGCGAATGGGTCTATCAGCTCTGTGCTTAGCAGCAGGCACCTTGCCAGTTGTCTTAGACTCTGGGCAGCAGTCTCTGGAGAGGCTCTGTCCAGCGGCTCACCTCGTTGTTGGGGTTAGGACCAGAGCAATTTAAGCACCTCTGCAAGTTGCTTCAGCTTTTGGTATTTGTGCTGGGGCAATGGAAAACGTCTGCTCTGCTGCTTTCCAGCCTCCTTCCTGAGGATATCCAAAAACCGTCTCTTCAGCCTTTTGAAGAAGCAAGAAGAGAATTCCTTCCACGTGGGAGACTGGGTGCTCCGGGAGGCTTCCAACCTCAACGCCCTCCAGGAGGCAGGGACTTTCAGGTACAGACCATGACTCAAACCAGCAGCCTTAATAATTAAAAAAAAAAGAAAAAAAGAAAAAGAAGTCTGGACAGCTGGAAGTCCTAAAGCTGCATCTGCAGTTTTGCATGTCTGAATGGGCTCTGGGTTGCAACAGTCTGTGCTGGTAACCCTAATTCTGTGCATACAGGTGTCCTCTCCCTGCATTGGAGGGAGAAGGGCTTGCAGCTGGATGGGAAAGCGGAGCTTTTTACTTAATGGAAGTGACGGAATGAAAGGCACGCACATCAGCCCATGCAGAAATGCAGGACTGGGACTCACTCTGTGCCTTACAAATATAACGTAGTGGATTTTTTGTTAGCAGCCTTTTAAGAGCCACCTGTTCATGGCATCAGCTGTTGTCGCTCTTGGCTTTGGGGGTCTATCCTGCCTTTTCTATCCCCTACAGACAGACCTTGTGGAAGCGGGTCCAGAATGCAGTGATCCCGCTGCTGGCTCGCATGGTGTCTGTCATAGACCGGGATAGTAACCTGGAGTTACTGGTCAAGCCAGACACAGGGGACTGCATGAAAGAACTGTGGATGTTCATCTTCAACAACCTGAAACTTCTGGACATGCCCCACAATGTTGGCAGCCGCAGGTGAGCTGGGGCAAGAGGCAGTGGGGGAGGCAGGGCTGGGGGTAGATGGATCAAGTTCATAGCTTTCAACCTGCCCGGAAGAGCGGTCTGCGTGGCGTAAAGGCTGAACGGAGATGGCTGAGCAGCTTGGATCGACTGGCAGGGTTTCCACGTGTTGCGTGCTGAGCTCCAGGATGGCTCCCTCCTCCCCCTGCTTGTCCCACTCCCCCGTGCTTCCCAGGTAAAGGTAAAATCCTCCTGCTAGGACCCTGGATGGACCAGGCTGGTCGGCACTGCTCAGCACAGCCCATCCTGCCAGTCACAGAATGGCCCTGCAATTCTGCCCCTCCTGCCCACGCCTTTTCTGCCCTGCTCAGACCCTGCTTAATTGGACTTGACTGGGTCTCCAGCATGGTAGCACTGACTCCCCTGTCTTCTATTTTCCACCTGCCCTGCTCAGCAGCCAGACTGAGACCATCCTGGTGCTGAATAACATGAATGTGTCTGATGGCAATAAGATGCCCTTCAGCTGGAGGATAAAGGAGTATTTGGAAGAGATCTGGTTGCAAGCTCAATACATCCAAAGCCAAGGTGAGAGCCCAGCATGAGCTCAGCCCAGGGGATCATTGGACTGAGCCCTTTTTTTGCTGAACCCCCTGGGTTATGCTGTAATTCCTCTCTCTTGTCTAATGACTGGGTCCTCAGACTGTCTCCCTTTCTCATGTGTGACAGCTTTAGCTGAGAGTGTGCAGCTTTCAGTTGTGTTTTTCACTCTCAATCCTTTTCCTCTTGGGTTCTGGGCCTCTCTGCTGATCTTGAAAGATGAGGTGTCAGGGGGGAACCACAAAATAGCCTTGTGCTTGAGCTAGGAGGTCCCAGCTTTGAGTCCCATAGGGGGACA
The DNA here is from genome assembly GCF_001723895.1 of Crocodylus porosus. Taxonomy (NCBI): domain Eukaryota; kingdom Metazoa; phylum Chordata; order Crocodylia; family Crocodylidae; genus Crocodylus; species Crocodylus porosus. Next base: position 524,213 of record NW_017728928.1, read on the forward strand.
TCAGGCCATGTCCATCGATGACAAGACCACAGCACTAAGAGGAGAGGAGGTGCTGCCAATTCAGGCATCAGCGATCTGCATAACAGAAATGCCTAGATGGTAACTAAGCTGCAGAGAAGAGTGGTGGCGTCACTCCTGCTTGCATCTACTGTGCTGCCACAGGGGTGTTAACTGTCCCCCCAGCATCGTACAAAGGGAAGAAGGGAGTCCTCTCAGCATTCCAGCAGCTGCTCCTCTCCCTTTTCAGCCAAGCTGGTTACAACTGGGGCTGAGCAAGAACATCGAGTGCCTAAAAGCTGGCTGCATTGCTTATCCAGTCCCTGCTGCAGCTGTTGCTTCTGCAGCAGAAGCCACTGTGGGAGAAGAGCGGTGTCAAACCACTGTTCCCTCTAGCGTGACACCTTCTTTTGTGTCCTGCCTTTGCAGGCCCTGCAGCGAAGTTTGTGGATATATTCCAGAAGACCCCGCTGGGCAGCTTCATTTCTAGCCTGGCTGAGCAAGACAGGAACCAGCTCTTCCACTTATATGTCATAGACTTCATCCCCCTGACTATGGGTGTGTCCTGTTCCAGAGAGTTACAGGTGAGCATCTGAAACAAGGACCAAAAATTGCTAGCTGTGGGGAGCAGATCTCCCCTCAGACATGATTCAGAGAACATGTTGCAGCATGCATTTGGCCTGTTTTGCTCAGAGTCTGTCGTGGAGATGATTAGCAACAAGGGGCAACAGGCACTTGCCCTAATACAGCTATTACTTTTGCAGAGTCGCATAGTTGCCTCTGCTAGGAGCACCAGTCTGAGAGCATTTTCTCTGCATGGCACTGATTCCTTCTGGAGCTGTTTGTATAGGTTTTGGGAGCAGACGGGATGGGAAAACTTCCTTTTCTTTACAGTTTTCTTCTCCGCTCTCAGGTTCTGCAGACAGCTCTCTTGTCCTGCGTTGAGGAACTACAGGCTGCGTTGCCAAGCGCTGAGAGGATGCTGTCCTTGCCCTGGGTCCACCTGGGATACCATCAGTTCAGGAGCCGGCTGCAGAACTTCTCCAGGATCTTGGCTGTGAATCCCAGAGTGCTGAAGGATCTTGAGGAACAGGCGGTGGCAGATCCGATGACGACACGCTCTGGGATGGTAGGGCTTCCCTTGCATGTTGTGTGATCCTTAGCTATAGGAGACAGGACTCCAATGGGAACAGCTTCCCCAACTCCGAGTCCAAGTCCCTTTGGTTGGTTGTATTTCATTTCAGCAGTGGTCTGCCACTAAACACAGGGAACTAAAGGCCTGGGCAGGACCCTTAGCCTATCATGGGTGCCTGGGCTGTGTTATTGCCTGTTTATCACCTGTCTGCCCTATAGTGATGGCAGGAGATGGATAATGTGTGGCCTGGGTTGTGTGCCAGTGACTTGAGCCATGGGCTGGCACATTGTGTGACTTGGAGGAGAGCATTGCTCTCTGTTAGTGAACCAGTGTGCACAGCGCAGCACTTGTGCGTGCCTTTGCAGTACCAAGTCAGAGTCCACAGCCCTGAAATTCAGCCAGGAAGAGGAGGTCTCCACCCATTGTACCCAGTTCTCTTACAACCCTGTGCATGCACACGTCTGTCTAGGTGCTGGATGTGTTTGCGGCCCTGGCTTGTACTGAGAGGCTGGAGAACGAAGTGCTGAAGTGCAACCCACAGGCTTGGCTCCAGCAGGTGAAGAACCTTCACATGCCCATTGAACTTGTCTGCATGGAGAACTACCTGCAAGGCCACAGCAGTCATTGCCATAAGCTGCTCCAGGAAGTCAGGTAAGTGCCACAGATTCCCTGGGAGTCCTGATCTTCCTCTGGAGGACGCCTGAATGCAGCTATCGTGCGCCCCTCCTCAGACAAAACCTTTTAAACCCATTACCACTAGGCTGGACTGAACAACCCAGCACCAGAACCTCTCTGCTTCACGTGCCGCACTTTGCTCTCTCCCCCATGGGACTGCAAGCATCAGCAAGTCACATTCCCAGCAGGGCCAAGGATGAGTTCAAGTGAAGTCCCCGGGCAGCGACCCTGACCAGGCTGTTAGCTTAATTCCCCATCTCCCAGGTCACATATTTGGAACTGCACAATCCCAGAGAGTGCGGCCTTGGGGATATGGGAGCAACAGCAAGTGAAGAATAACCCTCTGACAGTGGAGCTCTCTAATTAGCACCGTGATATAGGGCTCGAATCTGTACAGGACTGCTTTTATCCCACAACCTGGGGATTTTTGTACTTGTAGGGTCTCAGGACCCCAGTCGCATACGTGGAGCCTAGTGTGATAGGCCTTGCACAGACAGAACAGCTATTGTCTCAAGGAGCTTGTAGTATGAGAACAAGATGGGGGAGAAGCAACAAGGAGCCCATAGGACAGAGAGCAAGGACACCTGGTTGATGTGGAGAACAAGAATTGCAACACATGGGTCTTGCATGGATCTGCCCTTTCCTGTCCTTCTCCCCCTCACTGCTAAGATCAGCCCGTGAGGCTCCCTGTGCCCGTGCTGTAATGGGGCTTTCTCTCTGCAGGATCCGGTGGAACCGGATCTTCTCCATGTCTCTCTTCATGGAGCACGTGCTGCTGGGGGTCCACACCCACCTCCCAGAGCTGTGGGACATGGTGCAGAGACACATCCTGATGCTCAGCAAGGTAAGATCAGGACGCAGGGGCTGGGAGCGAGAGAGCACTCTCCTCTCCCCTCCTTTCTTTCTGTAAATGACTGGTTCGATAACCGACGGCTGCCCCACACCTCCTGTCACATAGTCACAGTCAGGGCTTGGTAAATTGTTCGGAATGGGTGATTCAGGATGTTTTGCCTTGCCTCTTCCTCTTCATGAATTGCCTGTGAGCAGACTGCCATGTCCCCAAGTCCTTCTGTGCACCTCGTCCCCAGTTGTTCTGCTGTGGCCAACCTCTTTGCTCCTGGACTGGGACGGGAACCCACCCTTGGGACAGCTGCCATCACTTCTGTTCCGCACTTGCGCCCGCAGCCAGACCTCCCTTGCAGAGCATCGAAAGCCCTGCTTCAGAGTATAGGAACTTCTGGCCTCCCATGGCTCAGGCATCCTTCTGAGCTGCTCTGCTTCTTGGTGTTAGGGCGAGGCCCAGTCGTGCTTCGCTTGGTTGTGGGGCAAGGAGTCAGCTAGCCAAAAGGGGTGGGGGGAATCCAGAAGAAAACATTGTCTTCTGTATCCTTGTTCTTGTGGCTTCTGCTTGGGTCCTCCCTAGCTGGTGCACACAAAGATGGATCTCACTGATTTCCCTTCCCCAGAAATGAGTCATGGACTTGGGCAAAAGCAACCTGCAACAGCACAGTGTTGACCCATGAGAGTGGCTCTTAAAAATCCTCCTTGTCCTCAGCTCCCATGACTCCTGGCTTCCTGCTCTCCAGTTAGCTGTTTGTACCATGTGGCAGTGCGGGTGGCCCGTGGCAGTGCTAACGACTGCAGAGCTGGGCGGGGCTGTCACAGGGTGGGGGCCCAGGAGCAGCTGCGATCTCTCCTAGCGCCCCCTCCTGTGCCAAGTGGGTGTCCATGCACCCTCGCTCTCGCCCGCCACGTCTTTGATGACAAAAGTATTAAGGGAGGCTGCCTTTTGCCCCCTTGGACACGGTATCCCTGATGTATCCCAGTTTGTGTCCCGTGAATTAAAGCCGCAAGGGCTACGCGTGGCTCCTACCACCCCCAATACCACGCCCCAAGCCTCTCAGATGTCCCGGATGTTGTTTTGTCAAAATCCCTTGCTGCGCCCTCACGGCGCCCCCTTGCTTGCCCACTATCGCCCGCGTCCTTGCGGGTGCCCTTCGGGCTCGTCTCAATCGCCCACCCTGGGGCCTTTCTCCACGCTCCCTGCAGACGCTCTCCGGCCCCCGTCGCAGCCGCGCCCTCACCGGGGCGCTCTCTCTCTCAGTTCTGCCCACCCTGGGGCCCTGCCTCACGATCAGGGCCGAGGTGGCCATAGCCGTGCGTGGCCCCCAGATTCCCCTCCCTGGGGCTCCTGTTCTGGTGCGCCCTCCCTGGGGCTGAACACAAGCACCCTCTGGGCTTCTCGTCGGTGCCCGCTCTGGTGCTCCTCACAACTGGGGCCCAGGTGCCCGTAGCCGTGCCTGGCCCCCAAGGCACTGTGCCCCTTCGCAGGGCTGAGGTCAGTGCACCCCCACCGAGGCTCAGGTGGCCGTAGCCGTGCCTGGCCCCCAGACCCACCTCCTCGGGTCGCTCGCCCGCACCGGGGCGTTTCCTGCACGACACTGCCCTACTGGGGCCGGGGTCGATACACCCCCAAAACGTGGCGCCAGGAGTCCCCACGCTACTGGGGGGCTCCCATGAGGCCGCCTCCAACCCCTGCGGCCTCACCCGGTCCTCCGGTGTGACAACAAAGCAAAACCATAAGCCAGTCGGCTGCAACTCAAAACCAAGCCTCCTGGCTAAAGTGTCAACCTCTATGCCGCCTGGCTACTCAGCAGTCGGCTCCCTGCCTGGGCTTTCTCCTCCCAGTATCCTCGAGCCGAAGCTATTCAGGCCATCAAGCTGCCTGCTCCAGCAGAGCTCCTTCTCCCAGGGTCGTTAGTGGGGAACGGCCTGCTTGGCCTCGGCCTGGGCTGTTTATATAGGCCGGGCCCTGCCCCCTTCCGGTCAGCTGACTGAACCGTGGTTGCCCCGGCAACCAGCACCTGTAACTCCCCCCCCTTAAGCTCATACCTGGCTAGGAGCAGGGCACGAGAGTGTCCTGCGACGGGCTGGCTGTGGTTTTGCTTCTCTCTTCGCAAGTCTGTTCTGAGAAGCAGAGCAAAGCCCGCTCTGATTGTCCTTCTCTTTCAGTGTCTCCAGGGCAACTCCGACCTCAAGACTCAGGAAACGTTCATTGCGGTGATGAAGGTGCTGTGTCTCTGTAAGGAAGAAGCCAGCAAAACGATCTGCAGGTGACATCGTAGGGCTGGGCAGGATGCTGGTATACTTACATTAAGTATTGAGCGCTGAATCTGGAAAAACGTGGCCCGCTGGAGCAGCGGATGAACATCCACGGGTGCAGGCCGGACCTCGCATCCGTGCCCTGTGGGTGGATGGGAAGGAGGGATGCTCTCCTCTGATTTGAGCCCATGCTCTTGTACTGTCCCAAGCTGCTTCGTGGCCAGCTGAAGCTCATGTCTCCCTTTGCTGCTCCTTCCTCCTCCAGCAGGTAAGAGGCCTTTCACGGACAAGCCTCCCAGATCTGGCAGAGATCACATGGAAGCTGCTGTTCTACTTGGAGGTGCCTTGTCCACCCAGGGTCTGCTCTTGGGATGCATGTGACCTGAGTGTGCAAGGCAGAGTGCTCTTGGACAGCAGCCTCCCATCTGGCCGTGCCAGTGCCCCTTGCACCTTCCAGGATATTTTAACCAAAGGGGCAGAGGGGCTGCAACCACCACTCGCTTCCTTCTTGCGGCCCGGGGTGCCAGCCAGAACACCAACAGCATCTGTGATCCTTGCAGTGCAGCTTTTCTGACCCTGGGACCCTGTCTCCTTCTAGTCTCTAGATTCCTTTATGTAAAAGCCCTTTCTGCATCCACTGGACAAAGAAAGGGAAATAAAAACACTCAAGACTTGTTCTTTGTGGGAGAGGGGCACACTCCAGGCCTCTTCAGTGTGCCGTTTGCTTTCTGAGGGGGCCCTCAAGAATGGGGAGGGGAGGGCGCATGGAGTGGCAGAGGCTGGTGGTCACAGCTGCCCAGTCTGTTATATCCTTGGCTATGGTTGTCTGGAGGTTGCGGGGCCTATGGGCTCAGCTTCAGCAGGAGCTGCTTTTCCAAAAGCCTCCAGTCCCACTTGCATGGGACGGGTGCCCCAAGAGTACGATCTGTGGACAACACCTCTGTAGGAACTGCGGTTCCTGTAGGCAAGTAGCTGCTCTTGCTTGTAGGTAGCGGTTCAATGCACCAGATTTATTTGCAGCTCTGAGAGGAGCTGGCAAGACCCAAGCTGCCTTCTCTCCCCATTCTGAGCTGCAGTAGGAGACTTGGAGGCTTGTGCCTGGACTGCTTGAGTCTAGCCATGCTGTGTATTGCAGATATGGTCTGATGCCATGTCCGATCTGCCTGGGAGACCCCAAGGATCCCGTCAACCTGCCATGCGATCATGTCTTCTGCCAGAACTGCATCAAACAGTGGCTAGCACCAGGCCAGATGATCTGTCCATACTGCAGAGTCAACCTCCCAGATGCCTATAATATAACCGTCTCCAAGAAGCTCAGGTATTTCATCTGTCCCATAAAAACCAGTGTCATTCCCCCTGTATCAACAGACACGTAGTCATGTTGAGAGACCCTGATCTTCATCCCCAAAGAATGGTCTAGCTAAGGCTGTCGTGATCGTGATTCGTTTTCCTCTGCTGTGGATTGTGAATTCTCTTGGTCTGAAACTTGGATTTGACTGTGGAGAATCCCGTGTTGCCAGTTAAATTCTCCCTGCTCCTCATGTTCGTCGTGGCTTTACCCACGGTGTGGTTAAACTAGGCCTGCGGTTGTCTGGGTATCTCGGTGACCCTGTTTCTCTCACCCTTTCCTCAGTGACGCTATCGAGAAGAACGCCAGGTTTCGGCAGATGTGCAACAGCTTCTTCATAGACCTGGTTTCCACCATGTGCTTCAAGGACAATGAACCGCCAGAGAAGGACGTGATTGAGGGGCTGTTACGGCTGCTGTTTGCTCACCGGAAGCCTTTCAGAGTTGGTATGACAGGTAAGTCCTGTCCTCTGTGCTGGGCTCAGCCCCCACACAGAACATATTTTCTCACCTTTCTTGAGCCCACGTGACGTGCTCTTTCTTTCCCCTGCATGCAGAGCACCAGGCCGTGTACACAAAATCGCTCTCCCCGTTCGACGACGTGGTGGACAAGACGCCCGTTATCCGCTCCATTGTGCTGAAGCTGCTATTGAAATACAGGTGAGGGCTGTGGGGTGGGTGGTGGGTGTGCTCAGACTGCGCGTCTTCCTTCTCTCGAGCCAGTCCAGAGCCTCCCGGGTTCTCACGTGTTGCTCGCAGGGGGGTGGAGCGCTTCAGTCGTGCTCTGCGGTTTGAACCTGCTCTGGTGAAATCCCATCTGTGCCTCTGAGGGAGGACTTGACCAGGTTACTCTACATCCAGCCGGTCCTCACCTGCCTGTCAACTACATGCACATGCTCGTGGAGTAGAAGAACGATGCTGACCGCATCTGGATGCACAGAGAAACATTCATAACTATGGCAACCCCCCCTCTGACACACACGGACGTTGAATACTGCTTCCCGTTTTCAAACAGATGTTTGTTCTTTAAGTGCCCTCTGTGGGTGAGGCTCCATCTGGCCTGTAAAGAGACTGCCTCATTCAGAGGAGCTGCCCTTTGATGGCTTGGTTATGCCTGCCAAAGACTTGATATGGAATTTATCATATGTTTGCGCTGAGCAACCATCTGGTAGGCAAATGTGGTGGGTTACGTACAGAAAGGAGGGATCCTCATTAATAACACAGGAGCTGACTTCTCTAGCACGGGGAGGAGTGAGAGGGCTTTTCTCTAGGCAGACTCCAGCCCTGAACATGCCGCATGCGACTATCACAGCCTCAGGCTCACGCTCTGTTCTCTCTCTGCCGGGTGCAAAGCCCTCTTTGGTGCCCTAGATTTGATCATGCCTTTGGAGGTAGCACAGGAAGCCTAGATCTGAAGGTCGTTCAGCAGCTGAATTTGTTGAGTGATGGTCCCTAACCCTCGTTGGCAGCTTGCTGGCTCTCGAGGAGGGTCTGATAACAGCAGCTGACTGAAGTTATATAGGAGCCTCCTGGTGTCTGGTGCAGCCCTGGTGCTCGCAGCTCCGCAGTGCCCCTTTGGATGGGTCAGAGATGTCTGTGTCCCCTGCCAAAAGCTGTCGCGGCCACCCTCTCCATCCCAGCAGTGCCCTGACGTGACTCCATGTGGACAGGCTTTAGCAGCTCGCGTAGGATCTCAGCAGGGTGCAGTAACGCTGGGTCGCTGGGTTGGTAAGGGGAGGTTTCTTTGTGCCGTAGCTTCGAGGAGGTGAAGGGCTACCTGCAGGAGTACCTGAGGCAGGTGGAGCAGAACCAGATCCTGGGCAAAGACGACAAGTCGGAGCTTTACGTGCTTTTTGTCAGCTGCTTGGAGGTAGGCTCATTGGCTCCCCTTCCTTTCCCAGGGGCTGGGTGGGGACATCTTGGCCTTCAGGAGTCCCATGTAACACAGACCCTTCTGGCAGCCTGGGGGGCTCCCATCCACCATGTGCTCGCTGCCCTCCTAGAAAACACAGGAGAGAGTTAAGTCCTAAGGCTCTTTCCACCTGCACCCTGCAGTGCCCGTTCCCCATTCGCTCTGCACTCGAGCGAGGCCCCGTGTTGCAGCATTACCGGACCTCTCCCCTGCTCCCTCGCTTCCTCCCTCTGCCCCAGCACTCTCCACGATCGTGCAGAAAGGCTCAGATCGTAGCACAGACCTAAGCTGCAGCGGCCAGGGGCAGGGAAGGAACAGGGTGGTTTCCTCCTCATTCGCTCCTTCTTTTTCAGGATTCAATGTACGATAAAACTGGAGCATGCTCTGGGAAAGAGCAAACCCACTCTTTGCGGGAAGGGGTGCATTTTCTAGAGAGATACCAGAAGAGCAGCCAGAAAGCCCGAAGGGAATCCTCCATTACACACCTGCAAGCAGTGGCCAAGGTCCGGCTCTGCCTGGATAGGGCTGCAGAGCTGCTCAGTGAAATGCATGGGTGTCAAGGTAGGTTGGGATGGGCGCGGGTGCCGTCAGCTAGAAGTGTGAGCAGAGCATGTAAGCAAATCTTAGCTCAGGATTCAGCTGTATTTTAATCCTTTCTCTCTCTCTCATGTGAGAGCAGGGCAGGGGAACGAAGGCATGCCACATTATTGCAACAGGAGCCCATTCAATCAGAAATAAAACAACCAATGTAATCTGTCCCGGGGGAACAGCTTAACAAGACGTGAGACTCTGAGCTCGGCTATATTCTCTCCACAGGCCAGGCCTCAGAAAAGTCACAGTACCTGCAGGCGGTAATGAAGTTTTGCACGCACGCTGAGAATGACTGGTACCGCATCTACCTGGTCCGGAGACTCGCCAACCAGTACGGGATGGAGTGTGCCCAGCGGCTTGCCAATGAGGCTCAGTCTGGTTGGATATTTCCCGAGGAAATTATTCAACAGCAGGTGAAGCAGACCCATCTCCTCTCCCGGACTGACCTTCCTGCAGTGTTTGTGTCCCAGGGGGAAATTCCCATCCATTCTCTCAGCTTGTTGTCCCTGGGCATGATGTGTTTGGTCCTGTAGTTGCCGCAGGGCTGGGGCAGCTCTGAGTGCAGCGATCTGCACCTACCTTTGGAGAACAGCTTTGCTTCTTTGTGCCAGGACTTGGTTTCTGGTGCAGCAGAGCTGCTTTCCCAGTGCCACAAGTATCCAGGGAACAGCGTTCACTGTAGCTAGGTGGGCTGCCTCCCTCTGCACAATGCAGAATCAAATGAACTGTTCCCACAGGGCACTTTTGCTTTTCACAAGCTGCCCCGTGTTCACAGCTGGGTGTTTTGTTTGTGACCGCAGAGGGAACAGCCCAGCCAGATCGATCGGTACCTGGTGTGCGGCGAGAGCTACCGGGTCCTGCGCGATGCTGTGGGGAAGGCGATGCTGGGGTGCAAGATGGAGGGCATTGCCGCAGCCCAGGAGGTAAGGCAGTCCTCTGAGAGCACAGTGCTGCTGTCCAGGCGGAGCTTATGGGGACCCTTCGTAGGTCAGCAGGGCTTGACTTCTGGGGGATCCCACAAGCCGTTCTCACCTGCCTCTGCTGACTTTTCTTTGCTTGCTGGGAGAGGCAGGTCTCTCGTCCCCTCTGACACTATATCATGCATTGTATGCAACTTGTAGACTATCCCTGTCTCCTTTCCTGTCTGCCAGACACCTCATCCTTGCCACTGCCGACCCCCTCCTAGCTCATCCTGTACAGCCCCCCTGGGGTAACTGGTACTTCCTGCAGTCAGCTGGCAGAGGTGTGTTCTCACACAGGCCGCGCATCGTTCCTTTGTCTTTCCAGGCTTGCGCACCCTTGTCTCTTACCAGGGCACCCCAAGAAACTTATTTCCTTGTTTTATATTTTATCCTTAAATGTGTCTAGGTGGAGAAGGGGGTGTTTACCCTTGGGTGTGACAAAAATGGGCTGGTTTCTAGATTCGTAGATGTTAGGGTGTCATGGGGCGGGGTCCCAGGAGCAGCCGTGATCTCTCCTGGCGCCCCTTACTGTGCCAAGTTGGTGTCAATGCACCCTCGTTCTCGCCCGCCACGTCTTTGATGGTATAAGTGTTATGGGAGGCTGCCTTTTCGACCCCTTGGACACGGTACCCCAGATGTATCCCCGTCTGTGCCCCATCTTAACTTAACTATCTCCGTGCACGAAAGCCTTAAGGGCTACACGTGGCTCCTGGCACCCCTAATACCATGCCCCAAGCCTCTCAGATGTACCGGACGTTGTCTAGTCTATTACTGTTGCCCACACCCTTGCGGACGCTCTCTGGCTTCTTTCCTTAGTCGCCTGTGCTCCCCGCAGACGCTCTCTGGCCTTCCTCACAGCCGTGCCCACACCCTTGTGGGTACCCTGGGCTCGTCTCAATTGCCCACGCCCTCACAGGTGCTCCCTGGGCTCGTCCCACTCTCATGGCCCACACTAGGGCCTTTCTCTGCGCTCCCCACCCGCACTGGACTTAGCCTCACGCTCCCTGCCCGCACTGGGGCCTCATCTCGCAACTGGGGCCCAGGTGCCCGTAGCCGTGCCTGGCCCCCAAGGCACTGTGCCCCTTCGCAGGGCTGAGATCAGTGCACCCCCTCCTCGGGTTTGCAACCCCACCGAGGCTCAGGTGGCCGTAGCCGTGCCTGGCCCCCAGACCCACCTCCTCGGGTCGCTCGCCCGCACTGGGGCTTTTCCTGAACGACACTGCCCTACTGGGGCCGGGGTCGATACACCCCCAAAACGCGGCGCCAGGAACCCCCACGCTACTGGGGAGCTCCCATGAGGCCTCCTCCAACCCCTGCGGCCTCACCCGGTCCTCCGGTGTGACAACAAAGCAAAACCATAAGCCAGTCGGCTGCAACTCAAAACCAAGCCTCCTGGCT
>NW_017728928.1:537536-557545 GCF_001723895.1 Crocodylus porosus
TTTGACCCCAGTATTCTTTCCTGCCATGGCAGGGGGTCGGACTCGACGATCTGCTCAGGTCCCTTCCGACCCTAGAAACTATGAAACTGCGGTTGCCCCAGCAACCGGCACCTGTACCATTTCCTAGGAGCAGACACCTCGGTGCCCTGCGACATAGGGGCTGGAAGGGACCTCTCAATCATCAGGTCCAGCCCCCTGCGCTTGGGCAGGAAAGACTGCTGGGGGGCAGATGACCCCAGCAAGGTGGGCATCCAGGCGCTGATGTAGGACATGACTTTCCTCCTGCTTTGGCCTTCCTATACTTCTCACTGTCTTTGACTACGAGCTTTCTAAGGAAGGTGGTGAGTCTTCCTCTGTCAACGTAGCACCTAGCATCTCGGGCCTCTGCCTTCTGCAGGAATGTAAATATTTAGTAGTTTTCGGGCTTGAGTAAATATTGGGACAGGAGACGAATGGCAGGTAGACTGAACCTGCCAGGAAATCCTTCCGGTGAATGGGAACAAGTCAGCATGACTGGTGTTTTGGGTGCCCGGTGATGTTGTCGTGGGCTGTGTTGTGGGCCTCCAGCAACAAGGAACCCAAGATGACATCCACGCAGTCCTCCAGCGGCAGAGAGGGACTTCTCAGAGCCTGCTGGGCCAAGACACATCGGCCCACATGCAGCTTGCGCTCATTCCCTCGCACACCAGCTTCTGTGGCAACGGGTGATCTGTGCCTGCCGGGGCTGGTGGGAACACGCATGAGAGAAAGCTACAGGTGCAGCTTCTGCATCCGCTGCCTGACCTGCTGCTTTTCCTTCTCAGGCATGTAACAGCCCCAGACCTGCACAAGCCGTTCACCTGCTCCTGGCCATTTTCCGAGAGGTCACAGTTCTGTATGGATGCAAGGACCCAGGTCTCCACCCCAAGCAGGAGGTGAGATGCTGGCTCCCTTGGCAGCTTGCAAGGGGGCAGGCAGTGCACTTGGCTATTCCTGGGCTGCGGGGGCAAACTCTGGGTCACAGTCATGGGAAATGCCCTCTCCTTCGCTGCCCCGCATGTCTGAGGGCATCTGGGCAGAGATGACTGCCTGATGAGAAATCTGAGCACTTAGGAGGTTACTTGGCTCCCATTCCCGCTGCGTCCTTGCGGTCTTGACCACGTGTAGAAACCCCCCCAATGCCCGCACCAGGTAGGGAAGTGAGCTTACTGCCATTTGACAAGTGGCAGATCCCAGAAGGTGTCTGGGCCGGTAGGTTTGGGCACCTAAATGTCTTTCTGGACCTGGTCCTTGGTGACTTGCCCAAAGTTGCATGGGAAGCACGTGGCCAAGCAGGGGGCTACCCCATGTCTCCCCCTCTGAGCTGATAGCTCAGCCCTAAAGGCATGTTCCCCTCTGCGGTCTGAAGGGTCAGCTATAGAAGATAGAGTACCGTGTCCTCCTCATCCCAGAGCTGTCGCGCCTGATGGTACAGTGCAGGAAGCAGCTGCCGTCTTGCACTTACTTAGCTGCTTGTCCACACTTGCCTTTAGCAATGCGACGCTCTGACCAAGTTCATCCAGAGCTGCGAAGCCCTGGCCTCGGCAGAGCAGAAGGAGTTTGCAGCTGCCCTGGTGCTGAACAAGATCCCGTCACTGGCCCTGAACCCTCCACGCTTCACCTACGATGGGACGCTGATCGAAATGGCCGTTCACACGGCTGCCGTCCTGCTGTGTGGGCAGAACCCGATCCTGGAGCCCCTGAGGAACCTGGCCTTCGATCCCAGCTCAATGCAGGTGAGGGGAATGGGCTGGTCTGGAGCTTTCCTTGACCTCCTAACTTGGGGCTCTCACGCAGCCTGCCCCTGTATCAGGTGGTTTTATACTGCAGCCGTGTCCCCCGGGATCTGAGCTGTCCCATTCATCTCACCTCTACATCAGTGGTCAGCATTGACTGCTGCTTATCACGGCACATAAGAAAACTGTTGGAGGATTGTCCTGGGGAGAGCTGAAGTTCAGGGAGTGATGGCTCATGGCAGCAAAGAGCAGGCTGGGGCCGGGGGGGTCATCATTTCTCTCCACCCCACAATTAAAAAGGATGCAAGGAGCCTGGCAGGGCCCCCCAGGCATTTGAGCTGGAGCAGTGTTTGGTAATGTGTTTGCTTCAATCCTCAGCATGCTTTCCTGCCTACGATGCCTGAAGACCTGACAGACCAAGCCATGAAGTGGGAGGGAATGACCCAGCTGCGCTGGTACAGTGAGTATCCCCAAACAGCTGCTGGAGCAGGGTAAGATTCGATCAGTTATTAAAATCTGGGGAAAGGCCAGGCTGCCTGGGAGGGGTTGCTCTTGGGAGAGTCCTGTCCCCCAGGCAGGGATACCTCAGCTGTCTGTGGTGTGACTTGGGCCATGTAGCTCAGGGTCAGTTATGACCACATTGGCCCAGGTGCGGACAGGTTTGAGCACACGCTCCCTTGGATGCCATCATGCAGAAGTGCAAGTGACTCCCGAGTCTATTAGCTGCACATTGCCCTCCTGGCTCATTGCCATCACAGCTTGGAAACAGAACTGTATGTCTCTCCAAAAGCTTGCCAGGCCCTATTGCTTGGGCTTGCAACGCTCTCCAGGGCTTCCTTCTCCTTTTTTGCTCCTGTTTCTGTTGGTACCAACAGAAGCACTCCTGGCTTTGGGGCGGCAGCAACATGATTTGTTTGTGCCCATGAACGAGATCCCCACCCGTTGGAGTCGGCCATCCTGGCTCTCCGAATACAAGTGCATGTAGAGGGCAGTCGTTGGGCTCACAGTACCATCCTGTTGCTCACAGTCCCATCCTGTTGTCTTCTTTTTCTCTAACAGCATGCCTGAATGGCCATCCATGCACTATTGGAGAGGTAAGAGGTTGGGGCGGACAGTAGCTTTTTTTTCTGTAAAAAAAAACCAGTAAGCTGGTTCTTTAAACACTACCCATGCTGGCTTTCATTTGCTGTTAGTTGTAGCCCATTGTTTGCTCTTGCAGACTTTACCTTTACTAATATTAGCAGCTTTTAGAGCATTGCACAGTAAAATGGCCATTGCGCTGAGCCTTGCAGTACAGCCTATATCAGCAGAGAGTAGCTTTCTAATTAATGGGTTGCATGTTGGATTTGTCCTGGAAAGGTGCTTCTGCCTTCAGAAGCAAGTCATGATTTTGATGGACAGACATGGATTAGGGTTCTTTTTATTAAACCACTGTCTTGCTTTTCACAACTGTCTTATTTAAAAAAAAAAGCAATAACCCACGTTAACCACGTCTCCACACCATGATTGGGCTTTGTCTCTATTCACACTGTGTCCCTACATTGGAAATGCTGCTTCCCTGCATGTGGCTGGAGTGTTGTTCATGTGTGTCCCTTCACTTCTCTTTGCCAGTGCGGTCAACCCATGGAGGTCAGTCATTGCATCGAGTGCAAGGCTGAGATCGGAGGTTTAAATCACAAGTCCCTGCAAGGCTTTCAGATAATTCAGTACGTTTTGATTTCTTTCACCTCTTTAGCATTGTAAGATGTGATGTATTTTATGTTCCACTTTTCTTCACCAGCCATAGCCTGACCTTTCAGTATGGAGTGCCTGCCTTCCCAGAACATGCTGGGGCTGGGATTTGCCCTTTCCCCCTTTGGCGCAGCCTGGTTGGCATTTCCCAGCACTTTAATTTTGGGCAGAAGGCATTCAGAGAAGCATGTACTCTTGTTGGCTACAGCCTGCTTTATCAGGTGCTACTGAATGGACCTTCTAATGCGGACAGCACAGGTCTCTGACCTACCTGGAACATAATGACAAATTGTGACTTTTAAGCCAACAGCTGTGTGGTACTTCTGCATGAAAGAGGCTTTGGGCAGAGGTGCCCTGGGGGAGCTGGTAGCCCCCACCTGACAGATGAAGGGAATTGGGCTATCCCAGTGTGAAATGTGCTGGGGCAGTAAATCTGTTGAGACCGCTCTGCATGTCTTCTTCCCACCCCTTTCAAGGGCAAGGTGCTTACCTGGCAGCAGGGCCTTGGTAGCACAGGGAGATTTCCAGCCAGTCTTGCTCTGCTTGTGCATGTGTCTAGATGCAACATTCACTCTGTATAATTTCCTGCAGGCACAGGACTGACCGGACTCAAACTGGCCACGTGCTCGGAGACCCCCAAAAAAGAGACGTGCTTGGGGTGTCTGAAAGGGCGCTGTCCCCTGTTGTCTGTCTTGTCATCCGCTTGCTCATGCACTCGGCGATGCTGCTGGGAGCCACAAAAGACCCCCAGGTATGAGACACTGTTGGCGATGCCTTCCTGCATAGAGGAAATGACAAGGGGGAGTTTAGCAACATCTCTTCCACCAGTCTGTGCTGCCGCCACCTTCCAGCATTGGGTTTCTGGCAGGTGGTCCTAGTCTTTGCATAGGCTTGGCTGAAATATCGTGTTTCCAGGCTGGATTCATAAAATAGAAGCAGGTCCCCCATGGACCCGATAGCTTCGGGGTTAGGGGATTCATGCAGGATGAGAGGAGGAAGCTGTGACCCCCCTCCTCAGCTTGAGGGGCTTTCAGCCTGCCTGCTTCCCTCCTTAGGGCTATGGCTGATACTATTGCACTAGGTAGGTAGTGAAGCAGACACTCTGTGGATGGGTGTCCCTGCCCAGCAATGTGCCTGCTATGTTTCAGCCACAAGCTGGGGCTGGGGACAGGATTGTTCCCGTCTCCTATGATGGGTGGAAACAATCCCATTGGTTTGTTGGGAACTTTCAGACAAGCAAAGTCTTGTATTCTGAATGGTTTTGCAATGCCATGAGGAGGAGAGGGCAGAACAGCGCTTCCAGGGCAGTGGCTTTCCCCGGTGTTTACTGTGATTTGACTCTCACCTAGGTAGACCCCAGCACAGGCCTGCTCAAGGGCTAGGCTCCAAGAGGAGTGACTGATGCAGCACTGAAACTTTGCGTCGGACCAGAATGGTGCACTGGTCACTCTCTCACCTTTGTCTCATTTTTGTTCCTCAAGTCCCTGGAAAGGATCGTTAAGCCACCCACTCCAGACCCAGTGAGTTTCTTCCTGGCGCACATGCAGAAGGACTTGACCCAGCTGATCAAAATACTGGGAAAGAGTGCCGATGAGACTGTCAACGCAGTGCACATCATCCTGGGCAGCCTCTTCAAGGACCCTCACCAGCACCCAAACCAGTGTAAGGGAAAGAATGGGCAGCAATGTGGAGGACTCAGGGAAATGTTTCAAGCACTGCATTTATCTGGCTTCTCCACCAACTGCATGAGCTTGGGTAGGGATCTGGGGCTTTCTCTGAGACCAGGTCCTTGGTACCCGGTACAGGGCTGCTGGTTGCTTCCCTCTCCTTTTTCCCCAGTTGCCCAGGGCTTAGGGGGACTTGTTAAATTACTACTTGGGCTTGTTGCATGCCTAGTTGCACACTTTCCTGAAAGGGCCTGGAGAGAATCAAGAAATGCAGCAAGTTGCATAAGTCCCAACAGGTCACACATTGTGATGTACATACCTCCTCCGAAGTAAAAGCAAGAAGCAATCTGTGGAGGCAGCTGATGAAGGGTGATCTTTAGGAGAATGTGCATCTCGGGTCATTATGGGCTAGCAGTAGATTGCAAAAGCAAAACCTTAGTGCTGGAGCCCAGGGCTGTGAGTCCAGGCTCCACCATCTGTGCTTTGCTTCTTCCACTGTCTTATACAGCGACCTTAGCAAAGCCCCTTAACCTCCTTGTATTTGTGTGGCCATTTGGAAAACGTCTGTATCCCTTTCAAGTGAAACAGGTGGACATTTCTGATGCC
The DNA here is from genome assembly GCF_001723895.1 of Crocodylus porosus. Classification (NCBI taxonomy): domain Eukaryota; kingdom Metazoa; phylum Chordata; order Crocodylia; family Crocodylidae; genus Crocodylus; species Crocodylus porosus. The sequence continues at coordinate 543,295 of NW_017728928.1, forward strand.
CTGTTGACTCTGCAGTATTGTGCTGGCTGGATCATTTGGTGGGGTCACACCTGTCTAGGTCTCAGGGCCCCTTGTACTGTTAGCGGTCCTCACATGCTGACTAGCTCACAAGGATGCTGTGCCCCTATGGGGAGATCCTGGGAGTTTGAGATGCCAACCTGTTCCCTCCTGATGCCTTGTAATGGTAACATGTGGTAAATGCTCCTCTTGCAGGGCCAGTTGGCTTTGACAGCACGCTGTCCACCAAGCAAGCGAGAAACACTTGGGAAGGAATCATTGCAAACACTGTTGTTATTCCTGAGTTAAAGGTGAGACTTGCTTCCCATCCCTGGGTGTCCATCTTGACATGCACCTGAGCTGCTTGCAGGGTATTCACAACTCGAAGCCCCTGCCAAATTACAGACCCACATCCAAGTAGAAATCCAGCCTGCTTCTGCCGTTTGGAAGGCACAGAACTGCCTGCCCGGGCAGGAGAGCCGGGTTGTGTTCAGCCAGGTCCTTGCACACCTTTCCTCTCCTGTGGTATTTGTCAGGCAGCCACGTGGGAATGGGGCAGGCAGTATCTGGGATGCAACTGGGATCTGATGGCAGGAAAAGAGGCATCTTGAGCCATGCAGGGAAGTTGGGGAGTCAGGTTAGCTGTGTGGCAGCCTGAAGTGCCCTCTCTGACCTTCCCTGGGACAGCACATGGGGAACAGGAGACTGGGAGTGGGGGGAGAGTGAAGGGAGTCAATGGGTCAGTATCGGGGGGGTTGCTGCGAGTTTCTGAGCCTGTTTAGGGTGACTTCCTTCCATATCAACAGCTGTTGAGCCACCAGGGAGAAGTGGTCTTTCCCCAGCAGCTCAGGCAAGCAGGATTGTTGCAGGATTATTTCTCTCTGCAGAGGAGCCAATATCAATCTGCCCCTCTGGCCAGAGACACCCAGGGCTTCACCGGTCTATATTCCTCTGCTCTTCCTTGGAGCAGACAGGCAGGGGTTTGATGCACAGTTTTCTGCTCTGCAGTGTTTGGACCACACCCTTCAGGATTTAAACAGGCAAATCAGCACAGATGAGAGGATCTGCTCCAGCCCGGTGGTGAAAATCGTCTACGGCGACCCCACAACCTTCCTGAGCCGGCTACCCACGGACAGCGCCGTGCACTGTTCGAAGATGTGGAGCTGCAGGAGGAGGATCTCGCTGGAGAACCTGGGGCATGTGGTGCAGCAGCGGGATGGGAGGGACACCGTGCCCCTGCTGTGGAAGTTCCTGCAGAAGGTGAGTGTGCCTGGGTCTGCGCTCGCGTCTCTGGAGATGCAAGGGGTTGAGACCCAGTCCCTCATCGTTAACCAAAGGGAGGCAGCCGGCAGCACGCCACACCTCTCCTCTCAGCTCTTTGATGACTGTTGGGCTTGATCTGGAGAAGGAAAACTGCTGTCAGCTCCTCGTCAAGAGCAGGGGAACATCATTATGCATCAAGGCTCATGGGCACTTTGAAGTGCCTAAATCACAGAGAAAGCAGAGGAGTGTTCAGTGTCGATGTCTGCTAGACAAAGGCATCAAGGGAGTGGAAACTAGCCTGCCTCCCCAGCTCTCCACTCCCTCTGGTTTAGTATGAAACCGTGGTGTGTGAGCATGCGTGTCCCTTTTAAAGAGGGAGCGGGGAGAAGGAAAGCAGAAGGCACCTTTCCTGCTAATAGTACGGCAAGATGATTAGACATGCAGTCCCTCTGCTGAGACCTAGGCTCTACCAGCATGCGCATCCCTGTGGGAGGCAGCTCTGCAGAGCATAAAGCAGGTGCCTAGTACTGGTTTGAAGGCAGGCTAGGACCGGGCACTGGAGACGGTGCTCGTACGGGATGCAGGATACTGGGGCAATAAGCCTGCCCCACAGAGCAGATGTCGCTGCAGGCAGGGCCCGGAGTAGACTGGGGAGCCATCAAGGTCAGCTCCAGGTGCCGTGAGTTGCCAAAGTCCCTTTAGAGGTGATACATTCTCCACCCAAGAGACAAAGGTGCAGTTTCACTCCCTGTGCATGCTCCGTATCGGAGGGCTCCTGGCTGGTGCCCTCTGCTTCCATCCGTAATGTCGCAGATGAAGGCTGCAGAGCACAAGCCAAGCCACCTGAGCTCTACCCGGAGACCTTTGCTCACCTGCCCTGCCCTTGGTAGTCTCAACCCCCAACCCCAGGGACAGCGGCACCATCTGCTATTGATCACTCTCACCTCTCTTTCCAGGAAGGGGAGCTGCGACTGGTGAAGTTCCTGCCAGACATCCTGGCTCTGCAGAGAGACCTGGTGAAGAGGTTCCAGAATGTCACAGATATGAAATGCTGCACGATACAAGACTTCCTGAGAGAGTCCCACTCGGGTAGGGCTCTGCTCCAGGCTGGTTGAGGTGGAAGGCTTCCAGGGGGTAGCTAGCAAAGCACAGAGTACGGGAGAAACTGCAGGCAGGGGCTGGCAGCCCTGGGCATTTATAGGGTGAAGGTGGATGGTCCTAAGCAGAAAAGCATATCATAAGCCCAGTAACATGGACAACATGTCTTGGCCCCACAAGGCTACTCGCCCTTTCGCTGTCCTGGTGCCTGGAAGAGTCGTCATGGCCTTGAGAGGACAAGAATACACGTGACTTGCAAGCTCTGTGTGTGGGCAGGCCACAGATGTGGGATCTCAACCGTCGTGATGGCCAACACCTTCTAGCAGAGAGATTCTAACAGCCACAGCTATTGCTATGAGGAATGTTGTCCTCAACTTTTCATGTAGTTTTAGCTCTGCTTAGTTAGCCCATGTCCCCTAGTGTGCTATGAGAGCCTAGGCAGGCAGGATGGGGAAGCCTGGCAAAGGCCAAGAGGAAGCATGCATTGAGGTTTCCTCTTCCTCGTGTCCTGTAGATGTGATGAGGAATCTGCTCCAGAGCCAAGTGACCATATTCCTGTCAGTGTGGAATAAGCTCAGGAGATCCTTGGAGACCAATGGTGAGTGTCCTGCTCCGCTTGTCTTCGCTCCCAGGCTTGTGAGATGGTTTGGTGCTGGGTGAGCCTTTTCTGTTGCTCTTCACACTGCTGGTGCTGAGAGCTGGAGCCAGAGGCCTGACCTAGGCATGAAGGGCCTGGTAATAGAGGACTTGGCCTCCCCTTCCAACCTCTTCCCTGTCTTGTCATCCCCTCCTTATGCCCATGGGGAGCTGCCAAACCAGCCATGCCCTACACTTCATCCCAGCTGCCAGACGACAGACTCCCTGGGCCCTTTTGGGGGCAAGAGCTGAGCGCAGCAGCTGCAGCCCTGCTTTGGTGGGTTTCTTTGCCTCTCCGCAGGGGAAATCAAGCTTCCCAAGGGCTACTGTGATGATGACCTGACCCTGGGGAGCCCATTTGAAATCCTGCTGCCGCGCAGGCGGGGGCTGGGCCTGTGCGCCACGGCCTTGGTCAGCTACCTCATCGGCCTGCACAACGACTTTGTCCACAGCATGGAGAAGCACACCCACGAGGAGAACAAGTACGTGAATGTGTGGCGCTGCTTTCCTCTGGCCCCATCCCGCTCCATGGCTCTGCTTGCAACGCAGCCAATGGTTCCCCATTTTTCCCAGGTACATCATCAGCCCCTCGGAAGTGGCCGACCTGCATGTGATCAGCTACGAGGTGGAGAGGGACCTGATCCCTCTAATCCTGTCCAATGCCCAGTACAGCGTGGAGAAGGGCGGGGAGACGCTGCAGGAGTTCGACCTGGAGAAGATCCAGAAGCAGGTGGTCAGCAGGTTCCTGCAGGGCAAGCCCATCATCACCCGCACAGTAAGGAGCAGGGAGGCCTCTGGCTGCCTCCTCCCCAGCCGACCAGGGCAGCGTGGCATGTTGTGCAGCTGGGGTGGGCTGTCGCCAGGCTCACCCCAGGCTCCCTGCTCTGTCCCAACAGGGGATCCCCACCCTGGTGTACAGGCACGACCGGAACTACGAGCACCTGTTTAATGACATCAGGAACAAGCTGGGACAGGTGAGTCCCCGAGCCTGGAGGAGCAGCGAGTGGCTGGGGGCTGGTCCTACCTGGAGAGCAAGGGGCTGGAGGAGCCGGTCCCAGAGAAGTTTAATCCATTTATGCCCCCATTACACTCCTGTGCATAGACCCTGCCTCTCAAGCCAGGATCTGTGGTTCGGCTCCCTGCACTTCTGGGTTTTACCCCTGTATTTGGGACATCAGGGTCCCAGCAGTGCCAAGGAAGGCTGCGGACCCATGATGATTCCCCCTGTCCCTCCCATTGCAGGTCTCCCTGCCCAGCGCCACCATCGGCATGATCACCGGGGAACTGCAGTCCTTCAATGACATCTGTGAAGCCCTCTCTGTCACCGATGTGGTGCTGGGCTTCCTGGCCACAGCTGGCGGGGACGCGGACATGCTCCTCATCACCTACATCCAGGACGTGCTGCAGATGGGTGACACGAGCCCCCCTGTGCTTCAGGTGAGCCCTCTGACACGGGTCAGTCCACATGCACTGCAGCTCTGGCTGGGCCAGTCCCTGTAGCCCACCCAGAGCCCAGCCATAAAACACTCCTGGGTGCTGCAGTGGGTTGGGAGCTGCTTCCCTACAGGCACATAAGACACTTAGACTCAGCCAGCTTATGTTGTTGGGGGACTTTTAGATCCTCATAGGAGGGCTGGAGGTAGGTCTGCGCTGTGAGGAGGTCCCTTGCTCTGCAGGCCCCCACCAGGCTGCCAGGAAGGACAGGGGAAGGAGGCAGAAGTACTGGGCATGAGGCTGGCACTGAGCCCAAGGAAAACCAGACAGCAGGAGACACCGCCATTGACCCCGGGGTGCCTGGGACTGAGCAGCACTGCACATATCCCTTCTCTCTCCGAGGGAGAGCACGGCCTGTGGGCTGGTCTCTGCTATCCCAGTTATATGCAAGAAGAGGCTCAGTGTGGAGATGGGGGGAAAAGGTGCTATCTGCTCGCCAGGACACACATCATTAAATCCACCTTCCAGGCCTTCTCCTTGCCCCCTTGCCAGAGGCTTCAGGAGCAGGTCGCTGGTGGCGGATGGAAGCTGCCTGCTGAAGGGTCTATGGGTGGACTCCAGCTCGGGGTCCTGGCAGCTTGTCCTGAAAAAGCCCATTGGGGAGTGTTGCTCAGCCAGTGCCAGCCCCATCCTGGTCTTCCTCTCGTGCTCCTATCCAGCTGAGCCTCAGGGCTCTGCTGCAGCCCCAGCAGGGAGGGGGTGAGAGCAAGGCTTCCAGGCCGACATCCTCTCATCCAGTGCTGCTTGCTTTCTTCCAGGCGCTGAGCCGGTGCAGCCTGAAACACAGCATTGCCCTTTGGCAGCTCCTCTCCACCCACAAGTCAGAGCAGCTGCTGCGGCTCAAGCAGGTAAGAGCAGCTCTGAGGCCACAGTGTCTGCTTGGAGTCGTACCTCCCTTCCCAATGCAACTGCTCATGCGGTTTTTCCCACTGCCCTGCAGGACCCCTTCGCTGACATCAGTGATGACTACAAAGAGGAGCTTGGGGCAGAGGATGCCAAGCGTCTCACTGCCTGCCTGGTTCAAGCCGGGCTCGAGGCTTTCCTGCAGGAGCTGCACGAGATGATCATCCTGAAGCTGAAATACGCCCAGGCTGGGAATGAGTTTAACTCCAAGTGGGGGTAATAAGCGGCACAGCCCTGAGTTAAGCTTTGCCCCTTTCTGTGCACTTTCCAAGGGGCAGAGAAGTCCCTCCGTTTGTGCCTTCCCAGTTGCACAGGAAGCACCTGCACTGAAAATCCAGCCGGTGCTAAGAGGGCAGCTGGAGTCTCCACCCATGGAAGTTTTTAAGTGCAAGCTTGACCAGAGCTTAGTGGAGTTGTTCCAGGCAGGGCTAAGCCTATTTTGAGCAAGGTGTCAGACCAGATGTGACCTCCTGAGAGCCCTGCCAGCCCTATTGCTTCTATGATGTTAAGACACTTTCCTCACCCTCTGACCCAGGTGACTTCTTTGTGCTCGCACACTCAGTACAATAGAGTAGTGTGTCTGGTGTCGCTGGTTTCTGGACCAGGCACTTTGCAAACCCAGGTATAGCAGACAAATGTGGCTGGCTTCCCCTGCGTAGTTCCGCTCTTGTACCTTAACCCAGAACTGCAACCCTCCCTGCTGCTTCCATCTTAGAGCTTTTCTGGGGGACTGCCAGTGTTGTTTGACCCTGACCTGCAGCACCATTTAGCTCTCCTCACTATAAAAGATGTGTAATGCTGCAGGTTTATCGATGAATGTTGATACATATATTAAAACAAACTATGTGGCCCTCCAATGTGCAGCTTAAGTTCTGTTAGTAACAGTACATTTCCTGGTTTCTTTCCAGGCTGAAGGATGCATTCATTTCCTACCTGGAAACAAAAGACAGCATCATACCTACAGAGCTGGAGGAGCTGTTTCCAGAAGACATTCTCCTCTCCCAGTGCATTGCTGCCTGGAGAGCAGCTGCTGCCCTCAAACGGGATCGTAGAGTAGGTTAATACAGAAGAGAAATGGAAGATCACAGAAGGACAGCACCGGGTCTTGCCATAACCTTCTGAGCTATACTGATCCCTCCTCCTTGGAAGGTGAATTCCAGTACCTCCGATGCTTTTCAAGTCAGTGAGCTGCTGGCAGTTCAGCTGCCTCCACTGTACTTGATTCAGGACCAAAATGAGATGCACAAGCATCAAGGGTTTGATGCATCAGAAGCGCAAAGATTTTGGGGGACCAACCTGTGTACAAAAGTACTGTTTCTCAAGCCTGTAATGCAGTTGTCTTAAACATTCTGGTGCACTTGAAGGGTTAGAAAAAAAAAAAAAAAAGCCATTCCTCCTCACTGACTGTCCAGGGAGGTATCCATGTGCATCTCCTGGGCGATTTAGCAAGCCATAGTATAGGCATGTTCTTTCTGCACATTTTCTGTAGATATAGTGATGCTTCATATTCTCCCTTGCTGTCAGTGTTTTCATACTTAGCAAGAAAATGAGCCCAATCCTGTCTCCAAGTCTTCTAAGCTTCCCCATTGTAGCGATACCAAAACGGTAATCTTCAATCCAAAGAGGCACATCTGCCCCTCTGACTTGATAGCTTCGGGCCCTCTCAAATACCCCACAGGGGATTGCAAGGAGCGCAAGTGAAGCCGTGAGCTTCGGCGAGAGCACACGTCGACGAGATGGAACAATACATTTCAACACTCAGCCAGGGAAGCTGCTCTTGTAGCTGCTTTAACACAATGTGATGTGGCTCTGGTTGTAGTAACGTAACTACCTCAGCACCAAAACCACTGCCTGCTCCTTTTTTGGAGGCCATGCAAGTATGGTGCTGAGTGGCTGCTTTTTGGCATGTGTGTGCACTGCAGAAACACGTGCACTTGCACATCAGGGCTCAGCCTTTTTGTCTGTGTCAAGATATGTTTACTGTCACGTACATCATGGGATCCCCAGCTGAGGACCTGGTCTTCCTCTCAATCTGTTTTTAACATCTTTCCTTTCTTGTTGGGCTTGAGCAAATGTCATCCCACACTTTTTGAGGGTTTTTTTGTTTTTCCTCTCGCATGAAGGATCTGCAGCAGTCGGGGGCCACTGTGAGTTCTTGCTGGTACAGGAGCACAATTTGTGATTGTCAGTGGAACTGTGTTTTCCTTTAGAAAACCTCTCAGGCCAAACATTTTGTAATTTCAGAGCTAGAATCTAGGCTTGAGGAAGTTCCAGATTTTCAGATCAAATTGAATGGGAAAGCGGATCTTTTCACATGTGCTATATTGCTAACACACTGCTTAAAGCCTTTCAAAGTGAGAATATTCTATAAACCACATGCTTACTACATTTGAAGACATTATGGTCTCCCTTGAATATTGCATGTCCCCAAGCCTGGATTTACCAAGCTGGATTATATGCATCTTAAAAGCGCTGTCTTGTGAATTCTCACTAGGAGAGGTAGTTTGGGTTCCCTTTGCAGGGAAGGTCCAAGCTTTGCCCTAACAGTGGACTGCCATTTATTGATTTGTTGCAATATTATTATTTTAACCAGTATAGAGGGGATTGGATTTCTAAAGACAATTGCGGTGGTGTCCCTGTTGCAAGCTGTATAGATACCAGTTAAAACTTCCTGTTCTCTCCGACTGCAGACTTAATATTTCAAGTTGCCTTTTAAAAAAGTGTTGAAGATGGGAGCCCACTCCTAGATTTCTCAGGTTCTCAGTTTGGACAGACCCCAAACTAACCTTCTAGTAGCAAATAATGCACTGGTGGCTTTTCCAGTCACTGTTTTGTTGCTCTTTCTAGGTGCCTTAAAGAATTTACAGGTATGGCATCGTGCCAGATGCAATTCTGTTCAACTGAGCTGCTTTTACTTTTTTGAAGGATTCTTTATACTGTTTTATTATTGTTGTTGTTACTATTTTTTCTTGTCTGGAAATCTTAATAAAATTGTTCAGAAGAATTATGACTAATAAAGAAGCTTATACCCATTTACTTGCCTTTGCAGCTGAGGATTTTATTGCTAGTTTTCTTCTCCCCAAAAAAACCGAGCTAGCTGTCCACGAGGAATATTTTACCAGTGTTGGAAACCATGGATTTTGCAGAGCACCTGAGGCAAAATACCTAAGTTTGCTGCACTTTAAAAACCGTGCTGTTTTCCTTGTTGGCTGTTGCTTATGCAGCAATGCAAATCCAGGTGGTGTTGGCCACCAGTTGCCCTACCAAAGTCTCTCCTGTTAAAGAAAACAGGAGCAGGAAGGCCAGGCTGGGGCCTAATGTCTATGCATTTCCAAACCCACGTGGGACAAGATGAGGGCCCCTGCTGAGCTGCAGGCAGTTGGAAGAGGAGTGCCAGCGCTGTTTGAGTCTATTTGGGGAGATTTTGGGAAAGCCAGCGTGCCTGCGACACACACAGTGAGCATGGCTCCGTGCTCACACGCTGCTACGGGGTGTCGATTGATGTTGGGAAGGTAAATGCATGTGACTATTACACTTTAAAAACCCACTGGACTACTGTACCAATTGGCTGCAACATAAATGATGGGGTATTCATTAAAATAACTATTTAATCTTCTGGGTGACTTTTGTGGATTCAACATTAACTATTTGTTTTGATGACTACCCTGTCCCTGCTCCCCTGGATGCCTGGGGCCTCGTCTCTCATCCCTGCAGGGTCTGGACCCATCGGGGGGGGGGGTAGCCACCGCGCCGTCCTTCCCTCGCTCCTTTCTGGCTGGGGGTGGCAAGGAGCGTCCGGGGAGCTCTGCACCTGCCCCTGCTGGGCCCCGGCAGCCAGAGGCCTGCAGCACTGGGGCTGTGTCCTGGGGGGAGCCTGGCCCCTTCCCCGCCTCGGGCCCCCAGCCTGCGGAACCAACGACTCCCGCCGGCGTTCCCGGCCGGACCGCATGGGGGTGTACCGGAAGCGGCCGCCCGGAAGAAGAGCCATGGCGGACCGCGAAGGGAGGCCGCCGGAGGAGACGCTGCGCCGTTGGGAACAGTAAGGGGGCGCTTCCGGCCGCGGGGCGTGCTGGCAGTTGTAGTGCTGCCCGTGCGCATGCGCCAGGTGTGGCCCTGGGACAGGGTGGGCCAGGTCTGCTGGGAGTGGGCACCAGTGCCTCCCAGTATCCCCCAGTGCTCCCCGGTGCCTGCCAGTGCTCCACAGTGTTTCCCAGTATCGTCCAGTGCCTTCCCAGTGTCCTCCAGTGTTCCCCAATACCTGCCAGTGCTCCTTAATGCCTGCCAGCGGCCCCAGTACCTGGTGAGCCCTGTGCAGCCCCAAGGCGCTGGGTGCTTTGCCCGCAGCCCTCCCCATCCTTTAACCCCTCTGCTTCCCAGCTCATCCCCGCCCGGAGGGGACCGTGCTGCCGAGCGGCGAACCCGGGAGTCTTGGTCACAGAGGAGCGGGGCTGGAAGGGACCTCGAGAGCAGGGTTTTTTCCCAGCCCTTTCCAACCCAGCGCACACTCACACGAATAAAACTTTCCACCGCACGCCCGTTGCAGGTTGCTAGCAGTGCACGATTGCTGGCACGGGGGTGGGCAAGGAGCCCAGGGCACAGACAGTCCTTGCTGGCGCTTGATCCCAATGTTAACGGGACGTTTCCATGCCCCCACACTGCACCTTCCTCCCCCTGGTTTACCTGCCCGGGAGACCAGGGACTTGGCATAGAAGCAAAGCATCCTCAAACCGGGGGACCATCCCAGACAAACCCCATGTCCAGAAACGGTGCTGTCATCCCTGACATCACCCCTGGCACGGGGTCTATGGCAGCCAGTGTCCTGCTGCTGCAAAGGGGTGAATAGTTGCTCAAGAGACCCCAGGCAGAGGCCGTGCCCCACTGCAGAGCAAAGCGACCCCCCCCAAGTCTGCACCCATCTGAGCAGGGGGTCAAATCCCTTCCTGCCCCACTGCAGCATGGGTCCGCCCCGAAGCAGAGGCAGTCGCCAGCCTGCCGTGGAGTTTGCAAAGCCGGGAGAGTCCGTCTGAGCAGGAGCTGGCGGAAGGACGGGACGATGCCGGCCCTTCGCGAGGTGCAGACCCCAAATGCTGTCAAGAGTTTGGGGAAGCAAAAGCTCTGTCTCTGCCCACAGTTTATGGTCTTTCCCTAGAGAGCAGGCCCAGCTGAAGACCAGCGTGACGGAGGAGGACACGGAGGAGTGGCAGAAAAATGCCACGTTCAAGGGACTGGAGCGAGTGGGAGGGGTGGATCTGTCGTATGTCGAGGGAAACCAGCCTCAAGCCTGCGCGTCCCTGGTGGTGCTCAGCTACCCGGACCTCCAGGTAACGGCGCGGGAAGACATCCTACTGGGGGTATACGGAGTATATGGAGCAATGCACGGCACGGGTAGGGTTTCCACCAAAGCGGCTCCTACCATGGGCTCTTTTCCACAAAAGGGCTCAAGAAGAGGCTTTCTGTGGCTGGGGCGGGAGGGGAAGAGCGGGAGGCGTGAAGATCTTGGGTGATGCGTTCCCAAGTCCATTTGGAAACACGTAACTTGCTTGCACTCTGTTGGGAGAAGCTACAGGGAAACTTTTGAGGCTTAAGGAGATGGTTTTGGTATGCAGCCATTGCTCAAAGGTATGTCAGAGCATTTAATGAGCCCAAATAGCCCACATGCAGGCTTTGGGGATCCTAACTGGCTTACACGAATATTGGAAATCATCAATTTGCCTTTACCCAGGAACAGGCCAGAATAAGGTCATTGCTTCCTAGCGCTTGCCAAGGGAGGACACTGAACATATATAACACTTGTAGACAGCTGGTGCCTGCCTTGCCAGTTCCATCTGGTTATCAATTAATAAGGAATTAATAAGAGATGTGATTTATAGCGGCACTTCCAAATCCGTCATGAATCCCACATTGTGCAGTCATTAAACGTTGAATCTGGAAAGACTGATGTCATCTGCTTTCCAAATTTCAAGCTGGTGCAAAAAATGTTCCCTAGAAAACTGATGCAAGCATGGGGATGTCTAGTGGCAGCCGTGGGGTCAACAAGCCGCATCCTGCGGTGGATCTCAGCGGCCGTGGGAGCAGTCACCTCCTGAGCCCTGCTTTGTGGCTAGCAGGGACCTGGTGGCTTTTCCCACTTTGCTAACGTGTCCGTTGTCTGAGCAGCAACTGCAGGAGTGGGAGAAGTAAAGATGTTTCCGTGCAGGTTGGGAGTTAAGCAGCCGGGCGCTGGGTCTTGGGGTGAAGCAAGCTGATTGCAGGGGTCCCCTGCCCCGGGTTGCCTCTGCGCTGTCCTGCCTTGTGCCAGGTGCTGTACGAGGACTGCCAGGAGGTAGCCGTGAGTGCCCCGTACGTGCCAGGCTTCTTAGCCTTCCGCGAGGGCCCCGTCCTGGTGGAAGCCGTTCAGAGACTGCGGGAGCAGGAGCCCAGGCTCAGCCCTCAGGTCCGGTGGGCACCTCTCGGGGGGAGGTATCCCTGTGCACAAGCCGGGGGTCCCTGGCATGGTCGTGCGGGACAGGACAAGGACCTGCTCGCTCGCGTGGGGCTTCCCCAGTGCTCGGTAGCTGACCCGTCACCGTGCGTCGTTTCCAGGTGCTGCTCGTGGATGGGAACGGCGTGCTCCATTACAGAGGTAACCGCCGTGTTCCTGCCCCTACGCTGGCACGGCCAGGGCATTCCCCATGTGCATCGCCAGAGCAGGGCAGAAGTCCTCCGTGCTGACCCTTTCCTGTTTGCTTTGACCCTCTCCTTGGCAGGCTTTGGTGTGGCCTGTCACCTGGGCGTCCTGACAGGCCTGCCCTGCGTCGGCGTGGCCAAAAACCTGCTCCACGTGGACGGCCTGGCCAAGGATGAGCTGCACAAGCAGCAGGTACGGCCTGAGCTGCAATCCCTCTTTTCCTCTCCCGTATGGGGGGGCCAGAACAAAAGCCCTGGCTGCGGGAAGCTCCCTGCCGCCCCATCCTGGCCTCTCCCCGCAGAAGGAGCCGTGGTAGCCGCATGCCAGCTGGAGAGGGCTTGTTCCCATTTCCCCGTTGGGAGTGCAGGAGGCGCAGGAGGCTCAGAAATGGGTCCAGGGAAGTGCGACTTCTTCCCTGAGATCAAGAAAATAAAGGGGCTGGAGTCTCCATGTGCCGGCTGCCAGCTTCTCTGCCCAGTGCAAGCTCCACCAGCAGCAGCAGGGAGAGATGGGCTACACTGGTCCTGCTGCACCTTGGCCAGAAGAGGAATGGCTCTGGGTGGCCGGTTCCTTGGGTAGGGCTCTGGCCGTGCCCTCACCCAGAGCAAACTGATGCCAGTGACCCACCCCTAACGCTGCAGCCTTAGCAGTGGTCACTGCTCTTCGTCCTGGGTGCTGGGATCTGCTGCATCCCCAGGGTCCTGGCTACCCCTTGCAGTGCCAGCCCCTCACTGCAGATGCTCCACCCGGCTGGTGCTGTCTCCTGGGGTGTCCTAGGGCAGGGGAGCTACTTCAATGCTAAGTAGGGGCCCCAGCAAAGCTGGCTGCATCGTCCTGCACTCTCCAGGCAGGCTCTTCCAGGGCTGCCGCCTGCGCAGCGGCTCCTACATGCTTGTTTGTTCCAGATCCAAGACCTGCAGATGGGAGGAGACACGTTCCCACTGATGGGCGCCTCGGGCAGGGTCCTGGGCATGGTGAGCCTGCTGCCCGCATTGCTCGCAGCTGGTCCATGGCGGGGGGTGGGGGGAAGTGAGGGCAATTTGACTTGCTACAGTGCAACTGTCTCTGCATCAGCCCAGCACAGCCACGCTTGAGCTGGTGCTGAACCTGCTCCTTAAGGAAGCCCCGAGGGGTCCCCACGTGTGGCGTGCTGTCATACGTGACAGCTGTATGTGAGGTGCCCTGTCCTGGTGTCTCTGCCTGTCCTGTGCCCTTGCAGCAAAGGAGCAATCTGCCCAGGGGGGACAGGGCTGTGTGTGGATGGGGGGCTGCCCTGTAAAAGGGTCCTCATTGCGGCATAGGGCGAGTATCACCAGGGTCTTGGGTAACAGACCTTGCCCGGGGGGGTTCCCTGGCAGAGAGGGGCAGGACAGGCTGGCTCCGCACATGTGTAGCGGGGCCCATAATGGTGGTCTCTGGTGCCCAGGCCCTGCGCAGCTGCGACAAGAGCACGAAGCCCGTCTACGTGTCCGTGGGCCACAGGATGAGTCTGGAGTCGGCCGTGCGCCTCGTCCAGTCCTGCTGCAGGTACCGGGTCCCGGAGCCCATCCGGCAGGTGCGTGGCTGAGGGGGCTGAGTCCAGAACGGCGATCAAGAGCATAAAGGGGTGCTAGGCAGCTGTGACTGCCTGGGGTCCTTCAGCTCGCCACCCGGAGCAGAGCCCGGTTTGAGTCCGCAGCCCGGCTCGGGGTGTGTGTCGCCGTACGCTGCAGGGAGCTGCTGGCTCCTGGCACTCGGCGCGGCCAGGAGGTGGCAGCTCCGGATCGTAGCGCTGGCATGGCCCCCAGCTCGATGCTAATGAAAATGCAGCAAGGCTCAGAAATAAGTCCAGGGAAGTGCTGGCAAGAGCTTCTGTTCCCTCGGGGTCACCCTGCTGGTCACGGCATGGCCAGCCCGACCCGGAAGGGAGCACAGTTTCATAGTTTCTAGGGTCGGAAGGGACCTGAGCAGATCGTCGAGTCCGACCCCCTGCCATGGCGGGAAAGAGTCCTGGGGTCAAACGACCCCAGCAAGGTGTACATCTAAACTCCTCTTAAACACCCACAGGGTAGGAGCCAGCACCACCTCTCTTGGAAGTTGGTCCCAGACCCTAGCCGCCCTGACCGTGAAGTCGCGCCTCCTGATGTCTAGCCTAAACCTACCCTCTGCCAGCTTGTGACCGCTATTCCTGGTCCCTCCTGGCGGTGCTCGGGG
>NW_017728928.1:558030-582044 GCF_001723895.1 Crocodylus porosus
ACTGCCCACATCCCTCCAGGTTGAGAAGGACCCATCCACTACCACCCTCTGGGTGCGGCCCTCCAGCCAGTTGGCGACCCATCTGACTGTGGGTGTCTACAGAGCACGATGCCCTGTTCTTGTAACGTCAGCCTGGGACATGGAGGTTGTGGTGCTGCATTTCCACATCTGCCAGGCGTCCGCCCGCCCCTGTCCTGAGCACGGGGAGAAGATCAGACCCCCAGGCTCTGCAGGCAAGGGCTCATTATCAGCCTTGGAACATTTCTGGAGGCTGAATTTCAAAGTGATCTTTGGTTGCAGACCAGCCAAGACACCTTTAGAGAGCAATCGAGCCCCAAGTCTCCAATGCAGAGCTGGTCACTTGAGCTCCTGCGCTCCCCATCCTTCTCCAGGCAGCCTGAGGGGCCCCGAACCCCTCGTGCCCTGCTGCTCTCGCTGCCTTTTGTCACCTTGTTCCCATTCCCACACCTGTTGTGGCTGGTCACTCTGAGGCACTTGCAGCTAAATAAGGATGTCCATGACAGCAATGGACACATACCCTTCTTGTGGCTGGTTTGGAGGCTCCCAATGTCTTTGGGCAACATGCCTTGCAGCTGTGCAGCACGGTGCATTGTGCAGGTCTAAGGATAGGTCAGACAAGGATGTGCCTGGGATGGTTTGGGCAGGGGAGGTCCTGCTCAGGCAGGGGATTGGCCTAGATGAGACCTCCAGAGGGTCCTTCCAGTCCCACTGCTGTAGGATTTGTTGGTGTGGTGGATTGAAGAGTGAAGGTGAGTAGGGTTGAGCACCATGCAGGGAGGGAATGTGGCCATTGTCACCCTGCCCCTGGACAACAGCAAGGAGCCTCCCCTTCTCGCTACACCAGCACCTCCCTCGGGTAACAGCCCCACTCGCTGAGGGGAACCGGGAACAGGAGGGAGGCATGATCCTATTTGCACGCCCGGGGCAGGATGCTGACACGCTGGCTCCACCGGTTCCAGGAATCGCCCCAAACCCGGGCCGCTTGCAGCCGAGCTCAGCTCTTTGATTCCCTCCGGCATGGGGCTGTGGCGGCAGCTCTCAGGAAGTCAATACCATGCTGCAGTGTCAGCGGGGGCTGTGCACCAGCTGCGGGGACTGAACCCTGCCTTCTGGCACAGGGGTGCGTGGGCCCAGGTCACACACCGTGGACCCCAGGCAGCACCTGGATTATGTGCAAGGGGGCTCATTTGCATTTGGAGACGGAGGTGGCCAGGCTCGTGAGGCTGCGGGTGACGCAGGCATGGGCAGCGATCTCTCAGAGCGAGTGCAGGGAAATTCATTATCTGCTACAATAAATATTTGTATCCTGCCTGGCCTTGTTCCCTGAGTAAATGCCAGGCCGAGGTGGGAAAGCTCTCCCTGCAGTGAGGAAGCGGGCACCCCTGGTCGCCTGGGGATTCAGCAAGTCCCTCGGCAGGGGTCCGGTCTGGGGAGAAGACAGCACAGGCACGGCCCAAGCAATGGCACCTAGCGGTGGGAGCGTGGTGCTGGGGCGCACGCTGCTCCTTCCCAGGATTCAGCACATGCTGAGCAAGGGAAGCTGTGATTTGAGGCTGCTCCTGGCTGGGTGGTGTAGATGTGCTCTAAACCTTCCCCTCTCTGTTTCTATGTCTGGGGCAGCCCCACTCTCCCCACGGTAGGAGCTTCCTTAGGCCAGTACAGGTGTGATAGCCATCCATATGCTGCCTTGGCCAAAGCACCATCCCAGGACTGGGGGGGGGGCTGGGACCAGCTCTCTTTCCTCTGCTGTTGGGCTGCACACCAGTGTCTTGCTCACTCAATGCTCCTCTTATTTTGCAGCATCTCAGCTGCAAGTGGGGCAACCCATGGGGCTGCTAGTAGCCCACCGAGATGGGGGAAAGACACAGAGGAGTCAGGATATGAATGATTGGCTTTGCCTTGCGGGGGAAATTGCCCTGAGCTCCAGCATCCCTGGGCAATGGGTCTCCTGCGCCCTGCTCTGGCACTGCCCGCCATTCCCAAAACAGCCGCGGCAGGACGTCTGGACCCTTAATGCCAACGCTCGTCCCCTCTGAAAATAGAAGCGATCTGCAGGGATTATTGTAGCGCATGGCTCCAGCTCATTGATTGGCCTCTCGGTTAATAAGCTGGGCTCAGCCATCTGCACACAACACTGGGGGCGAGGCTCTAGCAGGTGACTTGCTGCCTAAACCAGCATTGTGGGGAGGCCAGCCTTAGGGTTCACTCCCCCCCTGCCCAAAGCACCTAAGTGCATTTGGCTCCGGCTGCCCAAGTCTCTTAGCAGGGCCTCTCTCCAGCAGGCTCTTTCCCTTGTTATAAATTCATCCCATGATGTCTGAGCCTGAAGGGTGATCAAAGTCATCTGTCAGCTGAGTTTTGAAACTGTCCAATTATTGGAAGAAGGGGAGAGGGGAACATCTCCCAAACAAGGCGCTCCATCTGCAATGGCTTTTCAGGCCCAGGGATGTGGGATTTGTGAGCAGCCGTGAACCTGCCACTCCACAAAGGACTGGCTGAGTGCTGGCAGGGTGGGAGAGGACTGTGGGGGCAGGGAGGGCATCCTCATAAACAGGACAGTTACAGCTCCTCACCCCTGAGTGTTTCGAACCCAGTTCCTTGCACCCTTGGGTACTGTCATCAGTGGCCGCGGTGCTGGGAGGGCAGCGTGTCATGCAGCCATCTCTGGGTGGGACACAGCAGCCCTGAGCAGCTTCTGCACTGTCTTTAAAGCAGGAGATATGAAAAGCAACTTTTCCCAGTGAAACTCTGTGGGAGGGGAGGGATTGTCCAGCAAAGCTGGTCCTTGGCCAGGAGCTCGGGGCTCTCACCTTTCTGCTAGTGAAAGTGCCTGCTCTAGTGCTACGTTGGTGCACACTGGGGAGATCAGGTGTCCCGCGGGCTGCTCTCATGTCCAGGGAGCCCCTTTGCAGTAGAGGGGAGCCATCACTTGGTGTCTCTCCCACCTCTGCAGCTGGTCCCATAAGAGAGAGCAGCAAAACCCCATTGCTTCTGGCCTGTCTCCTGCACTAGCCCAGCCACAGCAATGCTTCAGGCCGGCTGGCTGATGAGGGCTCCTGTGGGGCTGGGGGTCATTCCTGCCTGGAAAGGGGCAGGGAAATTTTCTGTTTCTGTTCCTCCTTCCTGCTCTTCTCCCATCAACAACCCCTTTCAGGCCAACTGAGAGTCCGTCCCGGCAGCGCTGTGAGCACGTCACTGTCCCCAGGCCCGGGGCCATTCAGAGCCCCTTCTCCTGGCTGGTGCAGCTGCCTGCAAGCCCTGGGCAGGACCGGTCAGTTTAGTCCTCGGCTGTTTCTAACCCATCTCCTCTCCCTTTCCAGGCTGATATCCGCTCCAGGGAGTACCTCCGGAAGCACCCCCCTTCTCCAGCTGGCACCGCGCTTCCTGGCCCTGAGGGGTATGTGCATGGGCAGCCCGAGCCCCCAGCCTCGGGAGTGATGTCCTTGGCTAATTGCATTACAAGACAGCTGGGGGGACCGGTTGCGATGGAGCAACAGCAGGATGCAGAAGTCCTGCTGGGCATGTCCCTGCCATGTTGTGCCTCTTTCCTTCTGAGGACTGTGGTGTCCTGCGGGGGGAAAGGTCATGGGGATGGCGCTGCCTTCCAGCATTGCACAGTGCTGCAGCCCACGCAGGGGATGCAACAGCCAACCAAAATACCCTGCCAGGAGCAGGCCCCCGCATCTAGGCAGGAAGGAGAGGGCCAGCCCCGCACCACCGGGCTCCTTTCAGTGCCGTCTGTCCGTGTACATCCAGAGCACAAGCACAGGGCACCTCTACTGCCTGAACACCAGCCTGGTTCGTGGCGGGCACGTCTGTCTCAGAGCCCGATGGATCAGGACCAGACCCAAAGGGCCTGGTTTTGGAGTGGGTGGAGCGAGGAGCAGGCAGCGGATGGAGGCATGGCCCCATATTTTAGGCTGGTCCTGCCTTGAGCAGGAGGGTTGGACCAGATGTGACCTCCTGAGGTCCTGTCCACCCTCATTTTTGATGATATTCCTCACCCAGCTCCACCAGCACACCTCGGGTCATGGCTTCCCTCCGCTCCACGCAGCGACCGGGCTCTCACCACCTCTGCCGTGCTCAGCTCCTCTGCGGTGCTGCAGTCTGCCCTAGCTGCACCCATCCGGGTGCCTCCCCTTCATCTGTTTCGGAGGAGGAGGTGGGGCAAGTTGAAAATGGGACTAGACACATTCATGGGGGATAGATCTGCTAATGGCTGTTCAACACAGATGTTTCCCCTCCCAATACGTGGGGGGTATGGCATAGGGGAGAGATCCAGTTTGGTGCTCTCCCCATCTAGCATCCACCCCTGCCGCTGTCAGAGACGGGACCCCAGGGTCGATGGACCATGGGTCTGACCCAGTCTGGCATTGCTTATGCTCTTGTGTCCCACCGCCCTTCTGTGCTGGCCCTGGGCAGATGCTGAGGGTTGCGCCAAGCCATGCTGGGTTCGAGACCCACGCTCTTGCTACCAAAGGGGAGTTTGGTGCCAGTCTCTGGAGACGATGCCAGCCGCTGGTACCGTGGGGCCAAGCAGCATCGTAGCTGTCTGGCCTGGCTTCTGCTGACCTCCCCTTGTTCTGCTTTCCAGGAGGGACGAGGGCACCGGGCGCTGACCTGGCACCAGTGCGGTGCAGCAGAGCCCCTGTGTGAGCACATGGCTTCCCCGAGCCCAAGCCCTCTGCTCAGCCCGGACATCGCCGGACTCGAGAGCCAGGGAGCTTCCAGGTGTGGGACCACGGGCAAACCACAACCACGCCTCTCCAGCGCTGGGCCAGAGCCCTGCTCTCAGGCTGTTTGCAAAGTCTGTATGATTTTAAAATAAATGCAGCAAAAAAATCAGTCCTGGCAGCAGGAACCAAGCAGGAGCTGGGTGGCGCCTGGCACTGGTTTCGGACCAGAGCCCCAGATTTCGGTTCGGGGCACGGAGCAAACGGAGTCCAAAAGAAGCCAAAGCCACGCATTTGGCCCCTGGCTCCCGCCATGCGGCACCGCAGCCGGCACGCTCCCTGCCGCTTCACACATCTCGGGGGAACAGAAGCCCCGTCGGCAGCTCCGGCTGGTCCCGACAGACGGGCAGAGGACGCTGTGTTTCGGGTGGGCGTGTAGCTGGCAGGGGAGGGGCTGGAGCCGGCAAGCTGCTGCCTGCGTGGAGGAGGGGAGAAGCTGGGCTCCGCAGCGGGGGCTTGGGATGCTCTTGGCCTCCTCAGTGTTCGAGGCCCTGCCTGGCATGTGGTCCCCTCCGGGCTGCTGAGCAAGACCCATTTCTTCTGCAAAAGCCCTTCAGACCCGTCGGTGCCTGCGGGACCCTGCTCAAGACCACCACTGGCAGAGCCCCCGCGGGGAGGCTAAGCCTGGGGGCCGTGGCACAGCAGCCAGGGACATGGATCAGGGTTTCCCGAAGGAACGAGCCTCTGCAAAGGGGCATCTTGTAGCGAGGGTCTGGGTTTACCCAGGGGGCTGTCGAGCCAGGTCCTGACTGGACTGGGGGGGCTGACGGAGCAGCGGGGCAGGTCCCCAGTGCCTAGTGCGCTAATCCGTCAGGCCAGCTGTGAGCTTTTGCATTAGCGGCAGAGCAGAGAGCAAACAGCTCTGATGCCTGAATCAGCACAGCCACCGAGTCCAGCCTGGGCCGGAGGGACAGCTCTGTGGCTGGAGGCAGCAGGTTCTTCCCCATCTGTTTTGCTGGCAGGGACTGGACGTGGCCTCTGTCTTGGCTGCAGCAGAGACCGGGGCAGAGCTGGCTTCAAGAAGCATCAGCGGGAAGGAAGGGAGAGTTGTTTCGGGGTCCAGGCAGGGCACCAAGGACCCCTGGGTCCTCCCGCAGGCAAGATAACCCCGCTCTGTCCCTGTCGTCCCATCCTCTCCATCTCTGGTGCCCCCGCGCTGCAGAATGGCCCAGCTGGTGCGTGCGTCTGCATTGCATGCAGCGGTGGGGTGCAGCTGCATAGCCCCCTTGCCAGGCTGGGTGACCTGTAGGAAGGTGCCAGCTGCCCACAGACCTCCTGGCTACAAGCAACAGAGGGAGGAAAAGACCTGGGAGGTCGAGAGCCACCGACTACTTGACTTTGAACCGGGAGCCTGCAGCCTCCCCGGGTGCCACTGGTGCCTCCAAGCCCTGCTCCCCCAGGGCTGCCGTGTGGGTGGGCAGAGAGCAGGAAGGAGCAAGCGTCAGGGTTGCACTGAGATGCTTTGATGGCAGGGGCGAGTGTGGGATCAGAGAGCCCCGGCTGGGGGGGGGGAAGCCAGGCCTTTGCGTCGGTGCCCGCACGCTGTCCCGCGAGGACCGGGGCAGGCTGCCAGCTGCACCGTGCGGAGGGCAGCGAACTCTGGTTTCCCGGTCCTGGTCCCCAGGAAGCAGCACGGAGACAAAACCTGCTGACAAGCAGCACCGCTGCCTGCCAGCTCACAGAGCGGGGAAAGGACTGAGCAAGTGCTGCAGCCTCCTCCGCAGCCGCCCCCTCCAAAGCAAGCCGCGAGCAGGCCCCGCGCTGGCAGGGAGCCGGGCGGCGCGAGAGGCCGTGCAGCTGGCCCGGCCACCTGCGTGCCGATGCCAGCCAAGCCCTTGCACCCCACGGCCCCCGAGTGCGGAGAGGGGGTAGCGCCAGTGACTCACTGACACCGGGGACAGCGAGGGTAATAATTAGCACCGGGGGGAAGCGCTCCTTGCAACAGCACAGACGGTCCGGCATAGCCGGCCAGGGCCAGCTGTGTGCAGCAGTCAGCGTGCCAGGGCTTCCGGGTGGCACGCCCCCGTCCTTGGGCCACAGCCATCCATCCAGCTGTCCTTGGTTCTTCCCTTCGTGCCCTTCACGCTCAGCCCGGTGTCTCCCACCCTTGATGTGGTGCCCCGCTCGAGGCCAGGTCCCGGCTCCCCTCGCACGTGCAGGCTCCTCACGGACATGGGGAGCAGGGGGGGACGGACAGCACCCCTTGCCCAGTGCAGGGCTCGCCAGAGCTAAGAGCATGGGCTGCTACTGCTTGGCCTCAGGAGCCTGGAGCAGGGTCCTTGCTCCCCGACAGCTGCTGGGGCACCTGCGTGCATGCAGATGTACACCTTGCTGGGGTTGTTGGACCCTGCCACGGTACGGGCTCGGACTAGATAATCTGCTCAGGTCCCTTTTGACCCTAGAAACTGTGCACCTGGGGGAACCGAAGGCCCCACCGAAGAGGTCAGAGGAGCCCTCCTGCAGGCTCCCGCCTGGCCTGGGTTAAGGGAGCCAGGTGGGTTTCTTGCAGCTGCTGATGCAAAGCAGTAACCATTGCCAAGGGCTGGGCTCCGCTCCGGTCTGGTCACTCCCCGGGCTTCCCCGGTCTCAGCGCGGCCGCGTCATGCTACAGCTCTCGGGCTGCTTGGGGCTCTCCCCGGGCAGACCGCCCGCCCCACACAGGCTCCGTCAGGATCCAGGGACCTGACATCTCCTCTGGGGCACCGAGGCACGGGCTGTGCTTGCTACTGGGTGTCTTGCTCACAGACCACGCAGGATGCCCCATCCCAGCAGCAGAGCAGAGGCAATGCAGGCGATGCCTGTGCAAGCTGCCCTGCCTCACTCTCCTCCCTACCCCAGTGCCCTGGTGCTGGCCCAGGGGCGGAGGGCAGCTCCCGCAGCCTTGCCCACCTTGCAGCTCCCAGCCTGGACCTTCTGCTTGCAGAGTCACTGTGGGGATGGTGCTGAGATGATGCTCCCCCCTACGCCCAGTTGGGCACGAACCTCCTAATGGATTTAGCACCTGCATGCCCCATGACATCAGTGGGACCCCCTGGCACCGAGCCCCTCCTGAGCTTCCTGCATCTTTCAAGGAACGGCTTATCCCAGGATTGTCCAAGCTGGGCCTTATCCCTGCAGTTCGGGGCAAACTAATCTCCATGGCGATTAATCCCAGCCAGCTGTGCTGGAGCACATCAGGAGAGGGCATTTAGGGGCTGGGGGCGGGGGAGCTGCCCCAGGAGCTGGGTTTTAAGGTGCCTACAAATCAGGCTATTGGGCTGCTGGACCTGTGACCTTCAACCTCTGACCTTCTCCTGGCAGAGGGAGCGGAGCTCTTGCGGAGGGGCCGTGCCGCAGGAGCAGGTAAGTGTCCGCGGGCAGCTTCTTCTGGCCCTGGTGACAGGCGTGCAGGAGGGCCCTGCCCCGCCGCGGCAGGGCTGACGTCTCCAAGGGGCCGCGGGGCTGTCTCCCCCCGGCTGCGCCTGGGTGTCTGGTCCTTGCTCCGTGCACGTCCCACGCCAGGCCCCGGCACGCTCGTGTGCGGGGCGAGCGACCTCGGCTGTGGCCGGATCCCAGCCCCGTAGCAGCTGGCGGGGAGCTGAGACGCTGAGGTCCGGCGGGGTCTGCGCGCTCCCCTGACGCCCCCTCGCCCTGCTCTGGGTGCAGCCGGCCTGCGGGCCTGGGGCTGGACGAGTCTGGCTGCGGGGCCAGGCGAAGGTTAAACGTGCCAGCGCCGTGGAGAGGAAATCTCTGTGTTTGGCCTCATCCCGGCTAGGGCGCACAACAGGGGATTAGCCTTTGCCAGGTCTTTGTCTAATTGGCTCAGAGAGCAGGGAAGGGGAAATCGCTTCCTAAGGCGTGAAACCTCCTCCTGCGAGGCCGAGGGAGAGCCGGAGCAAACTCTTCAGCAGCCTTGTTTCGTTAACCCTCTGTGCACCGGGCCCCGGGGGTCCTTCCCCCCCGCAGAGTGCACCCGCCTCCGGCCCCGAGCTCTGGCCTCCTTCGTGCCCTGGGCCGTGCCCTCGCGCCTCTCGAGCACGTGCCCGACGTCCGGGGAGCAGGGCGCTGGGCTGGGCGTTGTATGGCACCTTGGTCTCGGGATGGGCCGCGTGCCCCCGGCATGGGAGGATCGGGCGCCCCAGCCTGGGGCTGGAGCAGGTGGCGGCGCGGGCCCAAAGCGCCCAGTCGGCATCCTTCCTAAGCGGGCTCCTTGCTCCGGGGCATTCACACCCGAGACGGGGAGGCAGGAGCCGAAATGGGGAAGAAGGGATGATGCATGCATGAGGGGAGGAGATGGAGCTGGCTGCCTCCACCTCGGGGACCAGGAACACGAGGGGCCGAGCTCCAGAGGAGCCTCCCAGCCCGGGCAGCCTGCAAGGGGCCGGACACACCTCCTCCGCTTGAATGGCCCTTCCCAGGTGTCCTCCAGCCCCAGACCTGGGCTCTGCCATGCAGCATGCGAGAGGACCCCGTCAGCATCGCAAAAAACGCCCGCAGCCCTTCCTCTGCCGCGCCTCCCCCTCGCCACCACGTGAGCAGGCTGGAGACGGTGCTGCTCGTCCTTGGCTCCGGCCTGCCCCGCTCGGCCTCCCCTGCGCGAGGCAGGAGCCCCTTGCTGACCTTTCCCCGGGGCTGCCCGGCACCGGGCTCCCTCCGCTGGACGACCACTCACTGCAGACGCACACCGGGAGTCTTCTGGGGGGCTCTGCAGCGCTTTCCCTTTGAGGCAGGGGCCGAGATCGGGGGGCTGAGCCTTGCGCGCGCGCAGCTGGGGGTGCAAAGGCAAAGGGACACGGCTGTGCCCCCGGTGGGTGCCCTGGGGGCAGCCGTCTCTCCCAGACCCCTCCATGCGGGGCGCCAGGCATCAGACTGGCTGCGCCCCTGTCCCAGGAGCCCTCCCCGGCGTCCTGCACCAGTGCTGCGCCCCTCTCCTCTCCCCCGTCCCGGGCCTCGGGCCAGCGGACGCTGGCTGCGCCGCCCCAGCCGCTGCTCAGACTTCCAGGGCGACTGTCTGGGCGCTGAGCCGGCCGGCCGCGGGCTGGGGGACTGCCTTCGGGCATCGGCGGCCGGGACGTGGAGGAGGGCAGCAGTTCTCTGCCTCGCGAAAGCCCCCTCCTCTGCTCGGCACGAGGGGTTTCTGGCCGTGGCCTGGCTCCATGTCCCGTGCGGCCGCGCACCGCGGCCCGTTCCCTCTCCCTGCCCGGCCCCGCCGGCTGGCGCGGGTGCCTCCTCCAGACCTGCAGCAGCGCCCGGGCATTATTTAGAGGGCGTATTAACTCAAAGCAAACGCGTGGGATTTCTCTGACATCTACATTAATCGCAAACGAGGTCATTATGCGCCGTGCCGTGAGGGTGATGGAGCCGTCCCGGGAGTCCCAGCTGCACGGGATCGGCCCCAAACGTCCCTGGGCCTGACTTGCTGGGGGCAGGGGGCTCGCAGGGGCTGCGTGGGCTCGTGGGCAGAGCAGGGCAGGGTGTTGCCTCGGGGGCGGCGAGCGATGGCAGACCCGGGTCCTTCTGCGGCAGGCTGCCCAGCGAAGAGCCGGCGTGATGAAAACCGCAGGAGGCGGAGGTGGATTTATTGGGAACGAAGGAGCCCGCTGCTGCTTTCAGCCCAGGCAACAAACCCCTTCCCCGACCCCTGCGCCTGCCAGATAAGGCTGCCGTCTGGCTCTCCTGAATTGCCGGGCGCCGGATGGAGAAACAGGCCGGCCACACAAAAGCCACCGCGGCTTATCTCCCAGCCAGGCCAAAGCAGCTGGCCGGGCCTGATAGCGGTGACAATGGGCCAGGGCCTGCCTGCCCGGCGTTGTCTCGGGACGTCGGCTGGCGAGAGCATCGGGGCCGGGGCGGCTGGGCTTGACAAGCCGAGGAGAGGTGGGTCTGGGCCGCCACCGCCTTCCCCGCATGGCGCCGTGACAGCTGGGGCCGTGAGCATCCTCTCCCTCGCGCCCTGGCAGCGTGCGAGCTCCTGGCACACGCGTGCGCACAGGGCCCATCCTCAAAGCAACCCCGGGGCCGTTGCCCTGAGTAGGGCGGTCTGTGACCCGGGGTTTGGATCCAGCCCGTGAGCTCGCAGCAGCGTTTCCCTCCGCCTCGCCTGGCTGGCGGCTCGGCCCTCGGGCTGCTGCCTGAGAGCCCCCAGCTGCTCCCCCACATGCTGCTGTTCAGGAGCAGCCTGCATTGATTTTTCGGGTTAATGCTATATTTATCGAGCGTTCCCGAGGAGCTTGCAGCCGGAAGGTCCCTGGTGCGCGGCGGGCCTTCCTGCTTTGCGCCCTGCCTGACGTGGCTGGCTCCGCCGGCGGCCGAGGCGAGCCGCGCGGCTGGGGCAGTCGCTGGCGGGTACAGATCGTTCCCCCGGTGCACTGGGCGTGGAGCGATAACGGGGAGGAGCAGGGGACGCTGCGTCTGGGCCCGGCAAGCAGGTCGAAGGGCTGAGCAGTCGCACTGGGAGCCCGCTGTGCTGCCGTGCCGGGGCTCGGAAGGGGAACGTCTCTCCCCCGGTAAGGAGCAGCGTCGCCAGCGAGCAACACGTCAGGCAACTCCTTGCGAGAGCACTTAGGATCTGAAAGTCTGTGATAAATCTGGTCGCTTTGTAATTCACTCAAAATTACAGCGGGTAGCAATGTGATTAAAGCGCTCTGATTAACGCACAGGCCTGCTTTCTAGCAAACAGCAATGGGAATCCAGTTGGCATCTAACGAGGTTGCTGCCGCAAATTGCTCGGATATCAATTAGCTGGCTAGGTAAACACCGCCCGGGATCTGTTTGCCGTAACCGGTCTCCGGTTACCTTGGCCCGGATGCTCCCTGGAGGTGGCAGCGGCACGTCCAGGAGCATCTCGGTGGCAGGAGGGCAGGGGGGAGCCGGGACACGCGAATACCAGGGAGCAGAGACGGAAACACAAGTCTAGACCGCGATCCCCTGGGTGAAACCTAGGTCCGGGTATGCACCGCTGAGCTGACGCTGCCCAGAAAGGCAGGAAATGGGCCCCAGGCCAACAAGGGAGTGCTGCAAGAGCAGCCGTCCCTACAAACACCTCTGCTCCAAGCGCTGGAGCTTGCTCCCCGGTTGTCGTGTGGTCCTGAAGCAAAACAAGAGCCTGCGGCTGCTAAAACCAGGGCTGGGAGGCAAATGCACAGTGGGCTCTAGCAGGAACCCGCCGCGTGCCAGGAGGAGCGGCTGCCTTGGCAGAAGGAGAGCCGGTTCCCACTGCTGGGGGAAATGAGGGCTGGGTTGAGCTAGAGGATCTCCAGGCAGGCAGCGCGGTTGGGCTTCCAGCAGCAGCGGGCAGGCAAGCAGGCCCCAGCCAGGCGCCTGGGCTGTTCCCAGCAGCGAGAGCCGTGAGGACTGGCTGGGGTTGGGGTTAATTGCCCTTGGATGCCCACTGATCGCAGGCTTGCGTGTCCCCTGGGCCCCTGGCATGCAGCGGTCTGGGCTGGGAGCGGTCCTGCCGTAGGCCACCAGCCCCACTCCACCCTGGGAGGGAGCCACCCCGAGCGCATCCCTGCTGCCCCCGCTTCGTCTGGGTGCCACCCTCTTCTGCCGGCCGAGAGAGGCAGAGCTGCTCCAAAGCGAAGCCTTGCCCCGCTCCCTGCCCCTGGCCCGCCTTGCGGCAGCACCTGCTGCTTCCCCGGCTCTGCGAGGAGCGCACACGCGTGCCGTCTGGAAGAGGAGGCAGCAGCAGCGAGGCTGGCAGTGCTGCCTGGCGCCAGCTGTTGGGTGAAGCCCCAGGTAGTCTCTAAAAGCTGCACGAGATGGGATGGAGCAAAGAACCGGGGCAGGGACGCCCGGGGTCCGGGGCTTGGCAGGGACGTTGGGGCCCTATCTCCCACCACAGGCGGGAACCGGAGGGTTCACGAGGATGGTGCACACTGAGCAGGGAGCACAGATGGGCTGGACTGGACCCGTGCCCCGAGGCCTGGCCGTGCCCTGAGCTGTGTGCTACGGCCCAGCGGCCAGCCCGGCTGCCCTGGGATGAGCAGAGCCCGGTCCCGGGGGCCGTGTAGGAAGCCCGGGCTCCTGGGTTAGTCTTTTTACAGCCAGCCTTCCCCTGCTCCTGCCTGATGAATATTCATGGCGCTGACATATGGCTGCTAGGTGGTGGTGGGAGAAGGAGCAGAGAGCGTTGCCAATCGCGAAGCACAACTTGTCCCAAACCGAACATCAGTGCAGCACAACAAACCCGAGCTGGCGCGTAGGCTGGCGCAGGGGGGAGGGAGCTGGAAGGAATCAAAAGGCTCCCGCGGGCCGGGCCCGGGCCTGGGAGTGGGAGGCACGGCGCTTACTCACTCCTCTTTCACGTCTGGAGACGGGTTCGAGTCCCGGCTCGGCTCGCGAGGCAGTGCGCGTCTCCCTGCCCGGGCTCTGCCAGCCGCCTCGGCCCCCGGGAGCTGGGGCTGGTGGCGGGGTCAGGGAGGGCGCGGGAGCCTGCAGGCGGGGGGCTGGGGTGCCCGGGGATGCTTGCCGTCCCTGCAGCTGCTCCCTCTCCCACCCTCCATCGCCCGGTGCTTGTACCAGCCGGCCCTGCTGCTCGGAGCCCCGTGCCAGGCCTTGGCCAGCCGAAGCCCAGGTCTGGACGCAGCCCCGCGGAGCCAGGGCGGCCTGCCCCGTGCTGGCGAGGACTTGCATAAGAGCCTGTGTGGAGCCAGGATGATAAATGTTAAAATCTGCTGCAGGCTATTGCTGACCTAATTTCAGCTCTCGCTGAGGATCTTGTCATCTGTTGCTTGCCGTCGCGGTGCAGATGGGCTGACAGTGAGCTAGGCGTGTGTGTGGGGAGGGGGAGAAAGCCACGGGAACCCATGCCCCTGATGCCCGGGGGGTGGCGGACCTGGCTTGGGTGGCATGGCGGCTGGGGACGTGGTGACCCGGGGAAGGGGCCCGGAGCGGAGTCGGGGCATGCGTGGGGGAGTTTGGCCCTGTCTGCCGCACAAACCTGCTGCTGTTGGGACCAGCCCCGGGAGGTGCTTGGGGCCGGCGCGCCCTCTCTCCCTTGGGATTCTCACTAATTGCATGGGGCCGTTAGTGAGACTCTGCATCTTTGTCTAATTGGCTTTTGGAGGGCACCGGGGGCAGGAGCCCAATGCTTACTGTGCCCCCCCATGCCCAGCACCTGGGCTCCGCGGTCAGCCGGGAAACGCCGCCCTGCAGCAAGCCACGGCGTGAGCCGCCCGCCTCCCCCTCTTGCCACGCGAGTCCTGTCCCTGGGCAGCTCCTCCGCGGGGTCTTGCGGGCTTCTGCCGAGATCGGCCGGCCGGCACAGGGGCCACCCCAGCCCCTCGCCCGTGGGCCGGACGGGCTCTTACTGCCGCGGCTGGACGACGAGCGTGGCTCCTAATTAGCTGAGGGTGACTTTGCCGGCGTTGCAGAACTTTGTGCGGATTCAGAGGGGACTCTTTCTTTCTCCGTTGCTTTCCCTTCTCCGAGAGGCAGGTTGCTCCTAAACGAAACAAAAGCCCCTGGCAGGTGCAGCAGCGGCTGGTGCCCGCGGCCCCTCGCCTGGGCGTGTGGCAGGGCTGGGACGAGCAGGACGAGACCCGTGTGCGGGCTGCCGGGGGGCCCGGCTGCAGCGGGGGACCCTGCGGGGATTGCAGGGGCCGGTGGAGCTGGGCAGGGCAGGGCTGGAGAGGCAGGAGGAGGTCCTGACTGCAGGGTGGAGGACCGGGGGGGCCGGGCCAGGCTCTCAGGTCCTGAATCGGTTTTAAACGAAGCATGAGGCTCCCAGGCCGGGGCTGCTGCCCTGCCCAGGCTGGCTGGGTGCCACATCTGCTAATGGGGTGGAAGGGAGCTTCACAAACCGCCCCGGTCCCTGCCACCGGCCCCACTGAAAAGAGCAAATCAGCCCAACTCGACGTGTCTCTGTTATTGCTGCCGAGAGTTGTCTCTCCCACCGCTCTCACCTGCCAGTCGGTAAAACGGCCTCCGATCAGAGATGAGAGCCATGCGGCCGAAAGAAAAAGCGATGAAAGGCGACGGGGATGGTGACGGAGGGGCTGGCGGCGCCAAGCCTTTGGCTGGCGAGGCAGGACGGAGGTCTGCAGATCAAACGACCCCTGCGAGGCCTCCCCGCTGCCACGTGGGCCCATCTGAAAGCTTAGCATCCTTCCGGGAGCACTTCCCCGGGGCAGTAGGGGCGGATGCAGACACTCGGGGGCTCTAAGGAAACATTGAGCCTGGTGAAGAGCAAGCATCAGACCGAGGGTCGCTCTGGGAACGCGCAGCCTGATGCAGGGGGTGCTCTCCTCCCCGGGGAGCAGGGGGCTGGCTGGAAAGGGGGCAGAGAAGACTCCTTCCCCGGGGTGCATGCCCTGTTATTGCGGGGAGGAGCTGCAGGGAAGCGCGCTGGTCAGGAGGTCCGTGGGCAGCTGCGCATCCCCCAGCTCTTGCGGACGCCCCGCTGCACCAGGTACCTCTGCCCAGGACCTCGGAGGGGCAGGGAGGGCTGGCCTCTGCCTGTGGGCTTGAGTGGGCCAGTAGCCGGGGACTTGGGGATGGTTCTCCAGGGACGTGAACCGGAGAGGCTCTTTTCATCAGGGTCTCGGCTCGGGGATCCAACCACAAGATTCGGCTCATGCATCCGCGCTGCCCGGCGGGCCAAGTCCAGCAATGCTGCTGTGCACTCTGGGACGCAGCCGCGTGGCTCGGAGCCCTTGGCTATAACCACGGTGCATGCAGCCCACAGAAGTGCCCTGAGCCTCCGATGGAGGTGCCTGCCTCTTGGGCTTAGGAGCTGGATGTAGAAACCCAGAGGCCTCCAGTTTGAAACTCTTGGGGCTGAAGCATCCCTGAACCTAGTCGGCATGTCGGGCATCTCAGGCTGGACCCGCAGCGCTCTGCCTGACACCCAGATGCTGGTAGGGAGACCGGGCCTGGCCTTCCCTTGGAGCACGTGCATCTGTGGCTGGAGCAAGCTGCCAGGCCCTGTCCCTCGGGAGAGTCCTAGCCTGCTGCGTGGCCTGGCTGGGCTGGGAAGGGCGAAACAAGGGTGGTGGCACTCTCCTGCGGTGTCTTGAATCCTTCTGCTGCCCCCCTGGAGCCGTGTCTTGCTTTTGGGCATGCCTAGATGGCCGCAGTCTCGGGGCCTGGATTGTGCCTGGAGAGGTCCCCCACCCCCGTGCTTCTCTGCATTGCCTTGCCAGGAGCACGTGGCCAGAACCGCTCCCCATCCCCATCGCACTGTGCAAACGCTGGCCCCAGGACGGGACTGACCCCTCGCATCCCCTCCACCGCTCCCGGCCGGCTGCGGCCTCAAAGCTGCCTGGCATGGGTGCTGCTTTTCCTCTGCTGCTCTACGCCTCTCTCCCCCACAGCTCCAGATCCGGTCAGCGCTGGCCTTGCTGCTTCCCCACTTGGCATCTCCTGAGCTGTGGGGCAGGCGACCCACCTAATCCACTGCCCGGCATAGGCAGAGTCTCGGGCGAGCTTCCTAGGACGGCCAGGGCCCCCGGCAGGAGAGGCTGGTGGGAAGCTGTCTTGCACTGGGGTC
The DNA here is from genome assembly GCF_001723895.1 of Crocodylus porosus. NCBI lineage: Eukaryota > Metazoa > Chordata > Crocodylia > Crocodylidae > Crocodylus > Crocodylus porosus. The sequence goes on from NW_017728928.1 coordinate 574,255, forward strand.
ACTTCTGACTCTCCAGGCCCGGGCGAGATGGCCCAGCCGTCCGCTCGCTTCCCGGCCGAGCTCTCGGAGATGGGGCCTAATTAAGACGCAGAATCAGGGTTTCTCGAAGGAAGCTGCTTCCATGGATTCACCTGCCTGTAGCTCCCCAGCGAGTTCTCCTCTGGGGCGAGGCGCCGGCTCCTCCTCTTTCTTCTCTTCTTTCCTGCTTCTACTGACCTACTTTCCCTGCGAGGTGCCTGCTAACGAGCTGCTGCTCCTCGGGGACGCGGAGTTGGATTTTACCTCGTCCTCCGGACTCCTCTGAGCCGGATTCCCTTCATCGTGCAGCTTCAGTGCGGTGCAGGGAGGAGGACCGGGGGCCCTGGGGCGGTGCTTCCCACGCCCAGGCAGCTCGACTGGGGAAGGAGGGTGCTCTGGGTGTGTTGGGTGCTTGTGTCGGTCTCGGCTGCCTGAGGACTTGACGGCCCATGGCCGGGCTCGCGTGTGACCTACTGAAGCTTGTCTCTGCACCTCCGTGCTGGTGCGATGGAGGTCCGCGGTAGTGTTTGCACTGGGCAGCCACGCGAGATGCGGGATCATGCCGCGCTGGGTGGACTTTGCTAAACCTTGTGCCCAGAGGTACTGGGGATGGGGAGAGAATCCCTTTGGTTGCTGTTGTTAGGCCTGTATTGATCGTCCTGCCCCTTGGGAAACCAGAAGAGCCTCCATTTAGTGCCCATTGCTCCTGAGCTCTGGCTAGGAAGGGGCTAGCTTGGGTGGACCTGGCCGGTACATGATCCTCCTTAATTAAGCACCCTTCTGCAGCACCCCCTACTACAGCAGTGGCTGCTGCACCATTGGGAGTTTGGCATGTGACTGCTGGGAACGGTGTTGTGGGGTTAGGCCCCCAGGGCAGCATCTGCAGTAGGGATGCACCACGACCACCTGCATCTGGTGCATGGGATTGGGGAAAAGGCCTCTTGGTTTGCTTCCACTCCCTATGAGCTGTCTGAAAAGGCAGGAGCCTGCCTGTGCAGGCCAGCACCGCCGGGCCTCTCTGGCTGTGGCTCCTGCTCCCACAGACACTAGTGTAGCAGCAGTGGAGTCGCTCCAGACTGAGGGAGAAGGGGATCGGACCGTGTGCGTGCTCTCTCGGCCCTGCTTGCCTTCCTGCTCCTCTGCCGGGCAGCCTGGGGCTCGCTGGCTGGGTCACTGGTGCCGGGAAGGAGTCCGTAATGCAGTTCTGGGTCCCGCTGTGTTGTGGGCAATGAAGCCCAGCAAGCGGCATCGGCAGCACATGGCATGCACCAGGCACAGAGCTAGCAGGGGGCGGGGGGGACACGCAACAGCACACGCGTTGCCGGTTACTGCTCTGGCATGTGTGTTCACCGGCTGGACTCCTCCCAGCCCTGCTGCGCCGGGAGCTTCGCACTGTGATGCCAACACTGCTGGCTCCCAGGGGTCAGTTAGCAGCTGAGCTCGTGCGGGAAGGGCATTTAGCTCCCCTTGCTGCGGCTCACCCCAGCCAGACAAAAGGCAAAGCATCGCCGGCGCATGCGCGCTGCCAGCCACCTGCCATCCTGCGTGGCAGGCAGCCAGAGCAGGTCCGGTCTCGCCCATCGCTGCCCACGGGAATCGGCCTGTCTCTGTCCCGGCTGTGGACTCTGTCTAACACGGCTTCTGTCTTGCCGTGTGCCCCGAGCACAGCCAGGCTTGCAGCGAGCGACGCATTGCATGAGGCAGTGGAGCTGCACCGGCCGTGCGTGCCAGGCGCAGGGCAATGCTATGGGGCGCTGGCAGAGGCCAGTACTGGGCCAAGTGGACCTCTGATGTGCACACGCGTGTGCTGGACCTTGACCTTCTGGGTCCTCCCTGCTTGGTGGTGAACAGGACCCCGGGCTGCAGCTCGGGGGAGTGGGACTGGCCCAGTCCTCCTGCCGTGGGAGACTTTGCAAATAAAACGTGACTAATAACGTTTCTCTCCCCTCCCGGCTCGCTGGATCTATCAATAGAAGCAACCTTAGGGGGCACGTCTGCTCTGTTTTTTCCATGCAAGTTGCCAACAAGAAGTCGGATCAGGGTGACAAATCCCAGCTGCATCCTGCCTTTAAGGACACTCCTCTCGCCCCCCTCAGCATCCCCCCACAAGTCCAGATCCTGTCCTTGCTCAGCCCTGGACCTCCATCTGCTCTGTCGCTTTAAACGGCTCCTGGGTTTAATGTCATCCGAGCTGGCAAGGGCAGCGTCCCCTCTTGTTTGTGTCCCTCTTGGAGCAGGTCTTTGCCTGGGCAGGCTCAGCTACGCAGGGACGGCCAGTGCCATCGAAAAGGCTTTAGCCTGGAGCTGGGCTTCCTCGGGGCTGGGCCAAGAGCGGGGCTGGTGCTCCTCTTCCCCTATTGATGAGCCTCGGGGATGCAGCCGTCTCCGCTGGAGGGGCTTCCCTCCACCTGTCTGGTGCTGCCGTGGGAGGTGGCTGCCTCTGGACACTGCGGCAGGCCTGGTCTCGGTGCCCCATGCAGGGCCTGCCCCTGAAGGCACGTGTGGGGCACAGGCTGTGGGGAGGGCAAAGGAGCAGGGCTGCCCAGAAAGCTGCCAGGCTTGGGATCAGCCGCCTCCATCCTTTCTCTCTGGGCATCTCCATCCCTGAGCCAGGCGACGTTTCCTCTGCCCCCAGCCCTCTGGCAGCAAACACCCGCGCTGGGCACCTCTGATGCGGCAGTGCCTGCTGGCCACGTGGGCAGCAGAGGAGCCCGGGGCTGCGAGAGCAGCTGTGCAGCCCAGGGTGGTCACGGGGAGCTGTGCACACCCACTGTCTCGGCCCGGCTCCCTCGGGTGTGGGTGCAGGAAGTCTGAACCGCCCCGGTGCTGAGGGGGTCTGGGCATGAAAGTGCAAGGCGAGGGGCACGGAGAAGCTGAGACCCGCCCCCGCGCTCTCATCGCACCCAACTCGATGGCTTAGCCCGTGTCGTGGCCCAGGTGGCTTTGATGTAACCATTGAACGGGGGCAGGGGCCGGAAGCGGGGAAAACCTCGTGGCGGGGAGAAGGAGCCGGATGCCCGGGATGCCACCGGCTGTTGCTCCGGCACAGGTAGCGCGTTGAACGCAGCGAAGTGCAGGGGCTGAGCCGCAGCCCACCGGCCTCATCAGATTCCTCTTCCCAGCCCCCCGAAACCGGGGGGATTTGAGCTAGCGCCTGTTTGCTGACAGCCGGGAGGTCTTTTATGGGTTTTCCTCCCACAGATCTCATTGCAGAAGTCCCCGCTGAGCAGTTTCTCTGGTGCTCATTACTTCCCACCGACAGTAGCAGCTGTAGTCCTGCTGAAGCCTTCCTAGCCTGATTTGCATGCAGATTTGCATAAAGCCTACCTATGCTCTGCATTCGTTTTCTCCATGGCGCGAGACAGACATTTCCTCCCCCCGTCCCGGTCCGGGCCTGGGCAAAGGACCTTGGCACAGGTCTAGGAAGGGCAGGCGATGCCTGGAAGTGCAGGCAGCTCCCTCTTCCCCAGTCTCATCCCCCCTGGCTTTGCAGCCCCGGGCCTAGCAGATGTATTATTTGAGGGCCCCTGCAGCCGGCTGGAGCAATCAGCTTTATTCCAGGGAAGCTGTTCTCCAGCCAAGGCCAGGGCAGTGCAGCGCGACGCAAGTCTGGCCACTGGCGGGGAGCTGGGCACTACGAGTGGGGTCAAGTGGGAGTCACCCAGGGGCTGAGCCAATGCCCCTCCATCCTGCCTCGCAGAACCACAGCTTCTCTGGGCCTGTGCTGCAGCCTCAGCTGTCTCCATCTCCGTCCTACAGCCCCAGGTCCATGCACAGCACAGCCCTTCCAGGCTACTTTAACCCCGACCCCTGGCACTGCTTGTTATTCCACAGGTGGCAAAGTCGGGTCATTTTAATCATGACCGTGTTTTCCAGCTGCTGGTGGAACAAGTACCTGATTCCCATGTTGGACTGCTGTGCGATGGAGACTGTCAGTGTTGTGTGACAGGTCTTTTCAGACCCGGAGGGTGGGCATGGGACACTTATTTCCCACCGTCTGGAGTGCTGGAATGGCCTTCCCTTTCGGTCGGGATTGCCATTTGATCCGAGCCAGGCCGCGTCCCGGGGGTGGCAGCAGAGTCTCCGAGAGCAATGCAGAATCTGCTACAAAGTCTGTTGAAATAAAAAGAGCACTTCCATTGCTAAGACACTGGGCAGTGCCAGCGAGACAAAGCAGCCAGGGGTTGGCACTGAGGTGTTATGAAAGAAAGTGAAGTTTCCTTTTGCAAACATCCTTGTAGTTCCTGGGTCCGTGGTGACTGGGGAAGGGATCGGCCCCACCTCAGCAGAGCACACGCGTGGGGAACAGCGACCCGTCTGCCAGAGACGGTGCCCGTGCGTGCGCCCCTTGAGTGCCTCCCTGCTTCACCACCGCCTCCTCTCCACCCTGCTCATTCCCTTGGCAGCCCACCTGCATCACCTCTTTAATCACCCGGAAGAGTCACACTTAAATGGCATGTCGCTCTCCCTGCCTGTCCCCTGGGAGGGCCCAGCAAATTACCACAGAGCAGTGCTGCTGTATCATTTCGTCCTCGCCACTGGAGGATGTTTAAGGCTGCCCATTCGCTGCCAAGGGTACCAAATGTCTGTGATTTGATTCTGCAGCTGTTCCCAGCCATGGCTGGCTGCACCTGCTTCAGGCCTTCACGGCTTCATGTAGACTGATACTCCAGCTAGGAATATGCATGGCTTCCCTGGTTCGTGGGCAGTGAAATCAAGCTGGCAAATCCGTTTTGGGCATTTCTCGCCACCACCGGCACTACACGCGTGCACGCACGGCTGTGTACACACGCACACACCCTTTAACTTGAAATAGCTCGAAAAGGAGCAGGGCTGATCAAGGTATCCAACTCTCCTGGGGAGAAAAGGCTTTTATGGTCGGGTCACATGCACTGGATGGATGCGAGCATGGCTCCAAGGAGGCTGTTTCCCTGACAACCACGAGGCAGGAGCAGATGAGGGAGATGGAAGGCAAACAGTTAGGGATGTCGTTAGCAAAGGCCACAAAGTGGACGTCGATGTGGGGTCTCCGGAGCCCTGGCTGGGCTGGGTCGGGTACGGAGTAGGCTGGGAGGCTCGGTAATACTCCAAAGACTTAAAACTATGAGCTTGCCGCTAGACCTCACTATGTGACTTGCCGTTTTCTCCTGGGCATCCCCTCCTCTGCCTCGGTCCTCTTTGAAGTGGAGATCACTGGCATGTCAGGATGTAGTGCTTGCACCCTTCCCCCCCTTTCTTTAAATCTTCCCTGCTCTGCTCACGCGGGGGACTGGCGAGTTCCCTTTTAGCAAGCATTGCTGCTGGGCCTTGCTCTGCAGAGCCACCCTCCTCCCCGCCGAGCGTGGTAGGGCAGCCTCCCAGGGCCTGCGTGGGCTCCCTCCAGTCCGGGCCTGAGCAGAAAGTGTAGTACAGGGCTTGCGCTTGTCCAGGTTTCCCTCCCAGCTGGAGGGACTGGACTGGGAATTACAGGTGCAATGTGTGCACAGCTGTGGAGAGTAAACACTTCAGGTTTTCCAGACTCCAGATGTTAAAAGCAATTAATTATTGCTGTGGGAACTTGTAGTATTTATCTAGCCATAACAGAACCTGGCAATGTGCAAACCGATGGCATTTCACAGACCGAATGTGTGATGCTCTTGCTGCCCGTGCTCACTCGCAGATTGCATATGGACAGCGACTAACCTCTCGCCTACCCGAGCCGGCTGCAAAATCATCTCTCTCTGGCCAACGTCTCCCTCGGTAGCGATGCCATGTGGCTCTTACTCTTGCATTCATAACTGAATTGCATTTAAGGAACAATGCACCAAGACCTACTTTAGCCAGCACAGAAGGAAGAGAGGGGTTTCATCCTCCTTCCTGCTTCATGGAGGCGCTTGGTTGTGTTGTGAGAGGGGCTGGGAGCATCCCAGAGGGACTGGTAGCTCGGTGCAATGACAGGGAAGGGAACAGCCCCCTGCGGTGTGTCACTACGCTCACACTCACACTCACAAGCGTGTTGATCAGGCCAGGGGCAACCGAGGAGGGTCTGCTCCAAATGGGGCTCATTCCTGATGAAGAAATCTCCAGAGAGGGTTTCTGCGACTTTTGTGTCACGACATTGTGACCTGAAATGGCGAGAGGAAGAAAGCTTTCGAAGGGGCCAGGAAGGGTTAAATAGGACCTGCAAATAGATGTGCTCAGTACACGCGGCTGGCTGTGGCTCGGGCTCCAGACCCAAGGCAGCAGCGGTCCCCAGTGGTCCTCGGAGCTGAAACCCCTCACTGGAAGCAGCAAGTGCCCCCCTTTCCCCCCATGACTGCTGCTCACTGTGCTGACGGTGAACCTGGCCGTGGGCTAGTGGGACGGGGTAGCAGTTACAGCAGGATAAGGAGAGACAGAGAGAGCCCAGTGTCTTTCTTCACTCTTTATTGTGTAAAAATAAACTCAACAATTCATGTAATTTGAGCAATAAAATGGAAAAAGCATGAATACCAGTAGAAACAGTGCATTTTCCAAACCGCTGATGTGGACTGTGGGGAAGTGTCAGAACCCATTCAAAACCCAAGAAGACTGAGAGCAAGTCATAGGAAAAATGTACAGCTTTGGTTAGCAAAATAATGACAAAGTAAGATACGTTTATTCTCTCCCCTACTGTACAATATATACACATCATAGCAATATCACACTGGTTTGTTTGTTGTCGGGGTTTTTCTTTTTTTTTGGCAAATCAGACACAATTGGGACTGCGGATTAATTACGTGTCCAGTGAGTCGTTGCTGTTCCCCACCCCCTCGGCAGATTGTGCTTAAGTCACTGTTGGCTGAAGCGAACTGGTCCTAATGAGGAACTTAGCAACTTGAACTCACAACGTGTTGTAAAAAGAGCACGGGTCAAACGCGCTGCCCTGAGCCGCAGCGTGACTCGCCTGGCTGTGTGTGTGCACGCGTGTGCGTGTGCACGCGTGTGTGTGTACGGGGGAGGGGGTTGTGTTTGCAAACCGCGGCTCACATGCTCAGCGCTGTCGCTGCCTGGCTCGGATCAGCTGGATAGAGCCGCTTCGACCTTGAACTGCTTATTACATGCCCGTCCACCCTGCACATTTGCCACATCTTTGGCGTTGGTCGCAAGGGCTCTGTTAAGCCTCTGTGAATTCCCTCCCTGCACCCGCCCGCGCCCCGGGACAACCTGGCCGGCCTGCCGCGGCGGGGGTCGGGGCGGCCGCTGCGCCCTGCCCGTACAAACCAAGAGCTCTAAAAAAGAAAACCATACAAAAATGTGTCTATTATTTCAAAATAAGTTTCTCTCTATCGCTTCCCCTCACGCTTAGAATATTTTAAAGTATCTTTCAGGGAGCATCAGTGCCTCTTTTATGCTTTTTTTATTTCTTCTGCTTCATAAAAATACCTTTTTCTTGGTAGCAAACTTCCTCTTACAGTAAGAGAAATAATCATCATCGTCATCACCCTCATCATAACAGTGCGTTATCAAAAGCTTGAAAGGCTTGAGAGTTTGTTGGAAGGGTAGCTAAACTGCCGCGGGAGGCCCAGGCTCGCGGGAGCCGGGGCAGGAGCGGCATCTTAGAAAAGGACGTTACCTGAGAGAGGCATGTCATTCAGTGCAAGAGGGGACGTCCGGCGTGGGCAGCCATCCACTTTCTCCTCGGTTTAAAACGGTCGGGGCGGAGGAGGGGTGCTGAAGGGGCAGCTCCCGGCGGCCGCGGGGCCCTGACCTGGCTTGAAGAGGGGAGAGACGGCGGGCGGGGGCAGTTTCTCGGGGGCGGCTGGCCGCTGCCC
>NW_017728928.1:582634-583676 GCF_001723895.1 Crocodylus porosus
GCGGGGGCGCGGCGCCTACCTTGTCGTTGATGAGGATCTCCATGGGGTTGTTGCCCCACTCGATGAGCACCAGCTCGTTGGCCTGGCCGTGCACGGCGTAGGAGAAGGGGGTGCCCACGCCGGGCGCGGCGTTGGACTTGAGCCACATGCACACGGTGAAGGCGTACATCTCGGGCAGGCTCTTCTTCACCTTGGCGTACATGTAGTTGGTGCGCAGCGGGAAGGTCAGCTGGAAGCGGTCCGTGGGCCGCGTGTCCTTCTGGCCTGCGGGGGCGGCAAGGCGGGCGGTGGCTGCCGGGCGGGGGCAGGGGAAGGGGCAGGGGAAGGGGAAGGGGCGCGGGGCAGCCCGCTACCTTTCTCCAGGTCGCTGATGCGCTGGTGCAGCGAGGTGAGCGTGCTCTCGATCTTGCCCCGCTCCTCCGAGTCGTTCCTGGCGCTGAGCTTGCCCTCCTCCAGGCTGTTGACGCGGGACAGCACCTGCTTCTCCAGGTCCTCGATCTTGCTCTGCAGCGCGTCCTTCAGGCCGCCGCCCTGGCCGGACGCGTTGAGCCTGCTGAACTGCTGCAAGCGGGGGAGAAGCGGCCGGTTACGCACCCGCGGCGGCCCCGCCGGGGGCTCCGGGGGCGCGGGGGCGGCTACCTCCAGGCTCTCCAGCCGCGCCTTGAGCGCCTGCAGGGTCTGGCCCAGCTGGTGCAGGGTCTCGGCGGCGGGGGCGCGGGACAGGTCGCCCATGGTGTTCTTGGGCAGGCCGCCCGGCTTGCGCCCGCCCGCCTTGGCCTCGTTGGGCAGCGCGTCCAGCAGGCTCTGGCTCTCGCAGCGGCCCAGCTTGGCCGTCAGCTCGCGGATCGTCTCCTTCTGGTTGAGGATGGTCTCCTTCTGCTGCAGCACGCTCTCCCGCAGCTGCAGCACCGTGCTCCGCAGCTCCTCGGCGCCGCCGCCCTGCGCGGGGGCCGCGCTGCACATGTCCCCGTCCAGCGGCACCGAGGTGCAGACGAAGCGCGTCTGCCCGAAGTCCTGCGCGCAGCCCCGCGGCGCCAGCGCC
>NW_017728928.1:585119-603553 GCF_001723895.1 Crocodylus porosus
GGGGAGGAGGAGAACCGCAGCCGCGGGGCGGCGCTAGGCTCCGGGGGTGCCCCACAGCCCGCGTGCGCAACATGTACGCAGCTCCACACATGCTCACAGGCATACACACGTCCGCATGCACACGTACACGTGCATATACACACATGCACACATACATGCGCGCACACGTACACGTACACGCACACTCAGCAGCGCTCTCCCCTGCTCTCTCCACTCGGGTGGTGGCGGCTCCCCGCACCTGGCAGCCCCGAAAGCCCCCCCAGGCACCTGCCCTGGCGCGGCCCAACCTCCCCCCAGGGGCAGCCCTTGAGCTGGGAGCCAGGGCGGCGGGGGGGTGACAGAAGCCGCAGCCGGGACACCCGAGGCCTCCCCTCCTACAGCTGTGGGACAAACAGGCCTGGGGCTCGCTGCCCTGCCTCCCCTGCCTCCCCACAGGGCGCCTGGCAGGCAGGAGGCGGCCCTTGGGGGAGCAAGCCCACCAGAGCCAGGCGGGGCTGGTCCTACGCCCCTGAGGAGACAGCACGGGGCAAGCCTAGGAAGACGGGTGGGGGCTCCCAGTACTGCCATTCCTCCTGCTGAAGTCAATGTGGCCCCTCTCCCCACCCCAGTTGCTCCAGGGCCAGCCGCCCGGCCTTGTGTTTTTTGCAGTAAAGCCATGCACAGACCTAGGATTTTGCAAAGGGGAGTGCAGCTAACCACTGCATCATCACATAGAAAACAGCACCCTTTTTTTCTCTCCAATTAAAAATGAACTAGAAGCTTGACTAATAGGCTAGGGGTCTAGGCCTGGATTATTCGGTGTAAGATGAAGGTGAAAACAGACAGCACTTCATGGGAATGAGTGAAAACCCATCTGCAGGACTGTGGAATAGGGACTTCACCAGGAGCAGCGAAGAGGCAGCAGAAGGGCAGAGCAAAGGCTAGCCGGATGGTTGAGCATCAAGGCCATTAAAGAGAGGAGAGGTCTGCAACACCTGTGCAATGAGGCATTTCGAGGGGACCAGGTAGATGACAGCGAGCCAGGAAGTCAATGGACTCCCTCAGCGCTGCCTGGCTAGAAATGCTGCTGCCTTTGCCAGGCAGTTGGTTTTAAACTTTGGGTGGAGCAGGAATCGAAGGGCAGCGGGGTTTGATTGCACCAGTGCCCCCCGACCTGGATCCACCCCTGGGTAAAGCACCCGCGTGCTGACATCATGCACCTTGGTGGTGGGGAGGAGAGAGCCCTGTTACTGGAACAGAGGAGCAAAAGAACAGAGGAAAATTAAAGTCCTTGGTGGGAAGATTTGGTGGCCATGGAAATTGCTGCCTCTTATTTTCAGCACTTGAGCCAAGGCTGGCTGCTATTCAAGCCCTGCCAGCCAAGGATGCACCTTTTCTCTCCCTCCCCGCTGTATTTCCCCTCTAATGGAAACCCTTCGCACAAATGCCTCCTGGCCGCGGCTTGGGATTCCTGTAACTCCAGCTCTCTAGGCTGCACCTGAGACAAACCTTTGTGTTAGCGTCATCCCCACCATGGGTCTATGGGCTGCCGTCCGGCATCCGCTGCCTTTCAGAGGGCTCATGCAGTGAGCAAGCAGCCTGGAAGCACATCAGGAGGCTCTGAGTGCAGGGAAGGCGGCTTGGCAAGGTGCCCTGTGCTTCCTTGTCTTGTGTGCGCTCAGTCTGTTCTGGGAAGGAAGTGCTATGAATTTGTTTCCTGTCTCCAAAGTAACTCTGTCAGCCGCCGAGGGCTGTGCCAGCTGGTGAGCATAGAAGATTAGGCAGGACAGCAAGAGTTGTTGCATCCACCATGGTGGTTTCATGTGCTTATGGAAGTATCCAAATAAAGGTTTGAGTGCCTGCCTCATCCTTGTGCCCACCCAGAGGGTGAATCGTTTAATGACTCTCTCCTTATGGCGGGGAAACCGCAGTACTGATGTTTCTTCTATCTGGCGCCGATGCCCTTTGGGTCAACTCGCACAGGCTGCATCTCCCTACAAGTCCAGCCTTGGGAAGGGAAAGCTTGGCAGGACTGATCGCTGGTGGCCTGGGACTTGCCTTTTTCCCAGAGCCCCACCTAACGGGCATAAAGCCACATCACACGTCAGACCTTCAGACACAGTCTGGCCTGGTGAGAGGTTGACTTCCAAGGAGTGATGCCTGGGAAGGGACTAAGGGTTGCACTAGCAAAGAACACAAGGGCCTGGTGTGATTGATGTGATCCTAAGCTTCAGTCTCTTGTGTACCCCAAAGCTGTAATAAAGCTGCTGTACAGCTCTGGGCACCTGGGTTGGTCAGGCATACGGCACACATGAGCATGGTGTACTGGGGGCCTGCAAGACACCAGATCCTGGAGCAGCCAGCAGGCATTTGGTTGCATGGGGGAAACAAAGCTCGTCACAAGTTTCTGTGGAGCCGGGCAGATGACAAAACAAGGGGCAATGGGCTCAAGTTGCAGCAAGGGAGATTTAGGTTGGATATTAGGAAAAACTTTTTCACTAGGACAGTGCCTGCAGAGAAAGAGTCTGACGCCTTCATAGCCCTTTCCCCTTGCAACTCTCTGGAAGTTTGTTTGCTCTCTCCTGCAGCTGGAGTACCAAGGAGGTGCTTCATACAGTTCAGTTCACAATCGAGTGCGTACACGTGTCGGGGTGACTCACTCCCACGGAGCTTCTGAGGCAAGTGCGTGTTTAACGCCGCATGTCCTCAGCCAGCCTGGTTCCCTGCCCCAAATCATGCTCCTCTTCCTCTAGGCTTTCCTCCTAACTCAGCCATATCCAACAGGCTCCAGGTTAAATGGGGAAGAAGGACTAAGCACAAAGACCTGACCATTTGTTGCATGCACAAGTGGCAAGAACGTGCTACCTTCTGTGCAGTGGTTTGTTCGTGGTGCCTTACAGCTCTGGGGAGAGGGCATGGTCGCTGGTGTATGGACCACTGCAGCCAGCACCAGCCTCCAGGGCACAGGATGTCAGATCTTCCCAGTGTTTGCCCTGCTGGCACTGTCGCTGCCACATCTCCCCATTCCCTCCCAGCGCTGCCCCTGTCCATGCCGCTCTGGGCACCTCTCCTCTCGTCCTGGAGTTCAATGTCAATTATAGTCCCTAAAGGCGGATGGGCTGGGCTCTGCCCTCACTGTGTTAGTTCAACTCACACTGGCCTCTCCTCTTTGTACTTCTGTTTTTTTGGCTGATGTGTTCCTTCGCAGGGGGCCTGATCCCATTAAAGTCAATGGGAATCTTGGCCCCAGGCCCCATGTCCTGGGACTCCTGCTCAGTGAAAGGCCTGAGTCTTGCACTCGGCTTCTCTCCCACCGGATTTCCTTCTCGCCCCTTCAGCCTCGCTGCTGTGCACTGCCTGAGTGCAAACACATAGGGAAGGGACTGTGGGGGCAGAGAACATGGCTCATCTTTTACCAGGCAGCCTGAGTTCCCTTTTCACTTCCCTCAGGCTGTTTCTGAGATGGAGGCGGCGATGAGAAGGGCTGAGAAGCGCGGAGGCCTGATCTCCCTGCCCCTCACATTGGTAGGAACCCAGAGTAACGCCACTGAAGTCAACAGCATGCCAGCAGGTGTAAAACGGGGAAAACAGAGCAGCATCTGGCCACCCCCCTGCATATGACTGGGGAAGCTGGTGGTGTCAGTGAACTGATTTAACTAGAAATGGTTTGTCTTGCATTGCACAGGACATTATGCTGTGATGAGAACAAGGTGACAGGTGCAATAAAACAGCCACTCTGCTGCTCCGATGACAAGCGCTATATAAATACCTCGATGGGGGGAAAAAAGCAAGCCCTGAACTCTAACCGATAAACAAAACAAGCCCCCTTTTTCTCCCAGCTCAACAAGCTGGGAATTAGGAAGTCAAATTGAGCTTTCTCATAACAGCTGCCTCCTGTATCAGGCTCTGTTATTGCTTTTGTGGATTTTGGAGGTGTAGGGGAAGTGTGCCACTTTTTTTTAACCCTTCCCTCCCCGCCTGCAGAAGGCTCCCCGACTCTGGCTCACTTCTCTGTGTAACTTGGGGAGAGCCAGGCACAGGCACCCGGGACCCATCAAGGTGATTTGGTGCATCCAGAATAAGTGCTTGTGTGCTGGTGCTGGGGGGATGGAGGATATCTTTCAGCTGCTTCGTAGTCCTGACATCCTCAGTGCAGCCCCAGCCAGCCGATGGAGTGGTAGCGTGTAAATATTCAATCTGTCCAAGGCTAACCTTTGTGCAGGAACAACAGAATTACAAATATGAAAAGGATTTTTTAGCAAGTGTACAAATCTCTTTAATCCTGCAAGCTGGGGCCCCAGGGAGCAGTGAGCCAAAGTTGTCTCTCTTGTTCAGGAAGCCTGTTGTACACAAAGCGCCTTCCTCTGGGGTCGTGTTCCTTTCACATCTAATTCTCCTCCCTGCAGTGGGGACAGGGCAATCCATTATGGGGCACGGGGGGCTTGGCGATGGGAAATGATAATGGGGAGGCTTCAATTAGTGAGAAATCCCAGCCCTGCTTGCCTGTCTATCAAGGAGGATTTGACTGGTAATTAACTGAGCTGCAGATTGCACTGGTGCTGTTGTTAGTGCCTCGGGGGGGAGCTGGGATCCCTGACCCCCGCTTCTCCGCCCTCTTGACTGTACATGCTTATGCCAGGTCATGAAAACAGGCTGCCGGCTGGGTGTTGCCAGACCAGGGCTCGCCCTAGGGCAGAGCCCGCTGGGGGAAGCACCAGGTAACGTCACCTGTACCTCTCGCTACCTGTCCCACAAACAGAGCCAGGTCCCTTTTGCAAAGCCTTGGCTTTGGGTAGGCAGAGCACTGAACGAGCCCAGTAATTGGAGAGCTGCTTCCTGGCTCCCTTTACAAGGTGGCTTCTGTGTAAAGCAGAGTTATTTTGTATTGTCTAAAATCCACATGCATTGTTAGGCTGGCCTGAAAGCTGATACGGTTTGATGGCTAATAAAGGCAATCTCTGCATTTAAGGTGGCGGTAGGGAAGGCAGCCGGCAAACATTTCAGGCTAGAGTTCTGAAATTTGCTGCATTTTGCTGCAGTCTTGCGCGCTCTCCCTCTTTGCAGATCTCTCTCTCTCTCTCTTGCAGTCTGTCCCCTTCTTTCTTTCCCTTTCTCTCACGGTTCCCATCTCACAAGTCAGGTTGCTTCTCAGTGCCTGACATTTACAGCCAGGGAGAATGAAAAAAGGATGTTTTATAGTAGCCAGGGCTCGGGGATGCTATAGGGACACAGATCCTTTCATTACAAATAATTAATTTAGCTACATATTGCATAACATTCTAAAAAGCTTTCTGGGGCAGTCTCCCGCTCGCTGGATGCACAGCTCCTATCAATATTACATTACATTTGGGTACCACAGTTACGAAGTTTCATTAAAAATTTAATTTGTGGTTTAAAACTGCAGCATTCCCTTAAAAGTATAGCAGAGAAATCCTTCCTGGTTCCCGAGGATGGATCCTGCCTCAGCCAAAATTGCAGGGGGGCTTAGATACCATGTTGATGCCCTGTGGATAAGGACCTGGGTGGACCAGAAGGTGCCAGGGAGATGGTAGGGGCTCAGGCAGTGTTGTTGCCCTGTTTGATCGCTGCCCGCTGCCACAGGTGCTTCTGTCACTGCTGGATTAGCACAGGATCCCTGTGTGACCGTCCTCGGCGGCCAGCTGTGTCTGCAAGGAGTGCCAGCTGCACTCCTCCTACCACAGCTACTGAAACCCCAAGTGCCAGCCTAGGAGAGCGGGAGAGCCTGGGCTGTGCCAGAGGAGAGGGATCCTGCTGCATGTGCTCCCAAGTGAGGGCTGGAAGCTGCTCCCTACCCGTGCAGGCCAAGCAGGTCAGGCCCTGGGGGCGAGTGCTCAGGGTCCCCGTGCGGGGAGTGCTCGGCTTCTCCACTCCCTGGCACCGACCTCAGTCCGGAGCACCTTAAACCCAGGCAGCGTGGGTGTGAAGTCAGCGTCCAGCGCTGGGACCGAGGCGCATAAGGCCCAGTGTCTTGTTTGGCGAAGGCAGATTTGCTGTGCTTCCCGTGCACGCTGGGAATTAGCAAACTGGAGCGAAGGCGGGTTTGGAGCAGCCCACAGCTCCTCTCAGGTTCAGAGCTGATTTACAGAGGCTGATCCACCCCTGTTCTCCTGGCACAGGTGCACAGATCAGCCGCCTGCAGCCACCCTCCCCACCGCATCATCCCTGTGGGGGCTTCCAGGCCTTCCCGGGGAGGGTGAGGTTGGCAGTGGGAAAGATGCTAGGTCCCAGCAGCTCCTCTGTGGGGACCTCCAGCTTCACCCACCCCTGCAGGGCGGAGGCATTACAAGCTGCCCTGCTCTGCTCACTCAGGGGGGCTGGAGGGGTCCCTTCCAGACCCGGCACTCAGGCTTTCATGCTGTTTGCCTCTCACCCTCTCTCTTCAGGCCCTCCCACAAGCCCTGCTGGTGCCTTCAGTGCTATAAAAACGAAGGGGGGAAAGAGTTGCAATAAGCTTTCCTGCTCACAAGGGGAGGCCGAAGCCTCTCTGTTGCAAGAAGTAGGTGCTTTAGGTGTAACTGCAGGCTCCGAGCTTGCTTTAGCCATCTGCAAAAGCCACAGTGCTCTCCGCACGCAGCCCCTGCCTCCCTCCCCCAGCACCAAAGGAGCCCTCAACTGCTGCAAAACAGCATAAACATTTCTAATGAAACACGAAACAGAAAGCACAGGGTTTTCAAAATGGCTTTTTAATTGAGGGAGCAGCCCAGTGCTTTTTCACATGTACCATTCCCAGAAATGCATTCGGAAGCTACGGGAGCCCATACCCAGCTTCCTCAATGCCAAAAGCTACTGCGCCCATGGGTTAGTCCCTCCTCCTCTTGCTGGGCTGTTCCAGTTCCCAGGAAGGTCAGTGGAGAAACAAAGTATGGAAATGGGTGAATGGCCGGATGGATGGACGTGGGCTGGATATTCAGAGGTTACTGGACCACGGTGGCTTCCCCTGCCTTTCATTGCTGAGTGCTGCACCCATCCAGAGGATACCGTTGATAATCATATCGCAGCCCCAGCCTTTGGGACTCTTTGTTGACAAAAAAATAAAGTGTTGGGCTGAGTTTTTAAAATCCCAGTGATGTCTGGGGGGGTTCTGGCACCTAAATCCCTTAGGCTCATTTGATCGTTCCAGGGGTCCTGCCAACAGGTCTGCCTCAGAAGGAGTACAGAATTCCTTATAGACTTGGGACTTTGGTCCCTGCCCCAGTGAGCAGCCCAAAGACATGGAAGATGGGGAATGGGGAAAGGAGGTCCCACAAGGCAGTGACTGAGCAGTGGACATAAGGGCCTTTCCATAACTATCTGTTGTCTCTGAACACTCGCTCGCTCGCTCACTGTCTCTGCTGTGTTAATACCACAGGGGGAGGAAGGTGAGGCTGCGTGGGCTGTCCAGGACGGGGTGCCGTTGTCGGGTGGGTTTGAAGTGGGGGAAAGGGGAAGCATAAGGTAAGGTGTAGGTCAGGAAGGGAGTAGGTAGGCGGGCAAACCCCAAAGCTTGGAGCTTTTGGGGAGTAAGGAAACTCACTGCTCTCATCTGTCAGTGACCAGGGGGAGAAGAGCAGTTACGAGGAGCTCGAGACTCCCGGGATCTGGGGTGGGCCTGCTCTGCTCGGGGTCTGCTGGGGCGGGAAGGGAGAGGCCCCGGGGAGCCGGGCCTCATTTGCAAGCCAGGCCTGTGATAGTTTGCATCATTTTGGGCAAAACTCAGCTCAGTATGGAGGGTGGGATGAGAAACTGGCAGTTATCCCTTCTGGGGAGTGACTAGGCTAGGGGAAGGCATCAGGAGAGCTTGGGGTGGGGTGTCACCCTCATCTCCATGTGGTCTTAAGGGGTGCATAGAGGACCCCAAAGCAAGCAAAAACAGCTTCCAAGAAGAAGGGCATTTTGGAGAGGGGAATGAGACTGTAAACCCCAAATCAGGGCTAGGACTAAGAGATTGCAGTTGGGTTGGGAGAAGGACTGAGGATGGGTACGTGGGAGTGCAGGGGAGTGGATGCGTATATTGTGATGGGTGCGTGGGCTTTAATGTGGTTTAAAGTGTGTGAAGGAAAGCTTATGCTAGATGCTGTATATATATAACTCTCTCTCTCTCTCTCTCTCTCTCTCTATATATATATATATATAAATATATATTTTTTTAAATTAAGAAATGATGAGGACAGGGCTTTGCACATTATTGAATCTCTCTAACAAGCTGAGGTGCTGCAGGGACAGAGGGGGCCACAGCAGGGCAGCTTCACAGGGAGTGGGGTGGCTGCGGGCAGGACTCTGGTGAGGACTTCCCCACCTGGCACCCTCCCCACGGTCCATTACGACAGGAGCACCTTAGGGACCGACCAGAATTTGAGCTCTTCCGAACCTGGACGGTGAGCTGCGAGCTGGGTCTGACAGAGGAGGGAAGCACCTCTCTGCCTTATTAGCCACCCAGGTCTCTGAGAGGAGGATTTGGGTTAAGCCTATTGTCCAGGCAGGTTGAGGGTGGGAGTCTCAACTCAAGCTGGTGTATTAATCGGGCTTTCTTCAGTTGGTATTTCTCTCTCTCCGCCCTGCCCCAAGCGCCCAGGTGACAACATTTAGTGTCTCAGTTTTCTGGGTTTTGTTTCTCAAGTCCTGCTTAAGATTTTCTTTTTTCCATAAGAACTCCTAGGTCCTGGGACCTGCCAACAGCACCCGGCAGAAGGGCCGCACGTGTGTGGTATGTTGGGCACAGCGCACAGCTGAGCACGTGCAGCTGAGCAGAGGTGGTGTGAGCCTGTACTTAAAAGCATTGCTGCAGCAGATGCGGTTTGCTGTTGGTTACAGTGCTTTGCTCTCCTCCAGACCCATGAAAACCGCTGTTCTCCTTCTCCATATGCATAGTAATCATGTTTTCAATATATGCTCTGTGCGCCTGACTCTTTTTTGTGCTCTTGTGACTTTGGGCTTATCTATCCCAAGAAGTTGTGACATAAGCTAGGGAGTGACTTGATAAAGCACTGGCTGCTTTGTGCCAAGTCCCCACACAAGTACTCGTAACCTTCCCTTGGCAAGTGGAACAAGCCACCTCTTGCTTCCACTGTCAGTGGGTTAGTGAGGAATCGCTGGTGCTGCCTATCGGGGGCCAAGCTGTGGCTAGGGGGAGGTCTGGAGGCCATGGAAGGGTGCCTGGTAGGGCACTTGGCGTTAAATGCACTGGCTCGGGGGCAAGGTCCAGAGGGCTAGGGGCTGGCGAGGTAAGCAGCCCAGTTTGGGGGCAAGGACCAGAGGGCTGAGGGCTGGAGAGGTAAGCAGCCCGACCTGGGCTCAAGGACCAGAGGGCTGAGAGCAGCCCAGCCTGGGATCAGGCACCCTAAGGGCTGGCCCAGAGCATGACAGACAATGGCCCAGGGCAAGAGACCAAGAGAGCTGGGCCTGAGTCAGTGGGTCAGGGCTGGAGGTCTGCAGCCAGAGGAAGTGGGAAGCTAAAGCCACGAGCTTTGAGGTAGTAATGTCTGCAAGGCATGGGCATGGCTGTAGGGGTGGAAGGAGGCCATACATTTAGCCCGTAAGGCAGTAAGATGTAATGAACTGGTACAGAGACAGAGCACCTTAGACTCACCAACCTCCGAGGGCAGCCTCCCCTCATCGAGTTATCAGCAAGATGTGGCAAGTGAGGAAGCAGGGTGGGACCCTGGGAGGTGAGGGCAAGAGCCAGGCAGGACTGAGGTGACCACAGGGCAGGGCATTACGGCACCCCCCTGTTATGGTGGGGCTTGCCCTTTTTATTTATTGCAGATTATAATGCCCGACATGTCACTGGTTCTGGCTCAGAAGCATGCTCCGCATTGTGCTGAGCACTTCCAAATAACTTCCAGCTTCCTGAGTGGTCCCAGGACTGCTCTATAAATGCCAAATTACCTTTTCTTATTAGGCAGCTCAGTCCTCAATGAGCAGAACATCAAGTCCAATCTGCCCTCATAGGCGAGGTGCACTTAACATGGCAACAGCAAAAAGACACGCCAGAAAATAGGGCATTTGGTTTGAATGCTTTTGACAGGCTCCAAAGGAGCTACCAGAGTTCACTGACTTCCATTTCCAATGTATTAGGGACTGTTTTGGTACTGAGTCAGAGCTGATACTGATCTATAGCACCTACAAAATGTTTAAGGAAACATTTCTGCCCTCAGAAAGGAAAGCGCTAGTAAATGACTGTGAGGGTGAAGGCTCTGTTGTTTTTTAATGGTAAAAGCAAATTATCAAGTGTTGTGGAGAGGCTCAGGGAGATAATGGTAATGAATGGTCTTGCATTTATATAATGCCTTTGATTGAGATGGATGGGAAAGTGGTTTGATAACTACAAACTGTTCTACCAGCTCTCTAATACATCCTGTGTATGGATGTATTGAGCACAGCTACACTCAGGCTTTATGAGAACCACCTCCATTAAGCAGCCAATTTTTGTCAGTCTCTGGAGCGGTCATTGAAGTGAGTCTCCTCTGTGTCTGCAAGTACATCTGAATCTTTACGTCTGTCAGCACCGTGCAGCCACCTCTCGAATGAAATGCAGCAGCTGTTTAACTATCCACAGCTGCCTCTTAATTTCTCTGCCCCCTGCCATCCTAGGTCCTCAAGGCACATTAATCGACTAAGTTTTGCAACATCTCTATGGATTAAGGGATTTGCTTTTTCATCACTAAAAAGAAGCAGAGTCAGGAACAGAACCTGGGTGTCCTGGTGCCTGCGTGGCCCCTCCAGCCCACTGTGACAGCATGCTTGCTCTGGCTGAAAGACCTCTCCCAACTGCATCTTTCTGTTATTAAAAAAGGGGCACTGAAAGGTTTTGACCTACTGTTTATCTTGCTCTTTCAGCTTCCTCTGGATCATTTCCTGCTGCACACCAGGCAGTTGTCTGTGTGTCTCAGTATGATAGATCCCTGGATTTTATGCTTTGCTTAGGGTAAGCAGGCTGCAGAACTGCTTTCCCTTGTCCCTAAGGCATACTTCTAGGGCGCAGGTTTCCTCCCTGTTACCCCTTTTGCCGCTGAGGGGCGGCAGGGCCCCAGTAGCTGAAGCGCACACGTTTTCAGATTTCCAGCCCTACACCCATCTGCATTTCCCTGCCTCTCTCTCCTCACCCCTCTTGCTGGTTCCTTAAGGGGAGATTGAAATCCTCTGAGGCATCAGGATCCTTCCCATCTGCACATGGCTTCTCCTCCATGGAGCATCTCTGCTGTGCAGCCAGTTTCCTTCTTCCTCATCTCGTTCCAGTGATGTCCACGTTTGATCTGAATCTGAGATGACCTTTATAACCTGCAGGAGATTTTAAGGGCTAATGCCTCTAGTTGTCTCCAAGAACTCAGGGGTTAAAGCACTGGTCCTATAAGCCTGCAGCCCTGAGTTCAAACTCTGCTGAGCTCATTTCTCTCATTCATATGGTTTCTATCTCCACTTCCTCATTTACTGAGACAGAACCAGAAGGGAATGGGAGCAGGATTCAACATTGGAGAATGGGGCACTGGACCACAATCTGAATTTCAGCAGAGACAAATATGAGCTGCTGCAGCTGGGGAAAAAGGCTAAATGTGCGCATATGCAATGGGGGATGACTGGTCCAAGCAACAGCTCTGCTGAGGGATCTGGGGTTGCAGTGGATCACAACGCGAGTCTGTGATGCTGTCTCCAAAAAAAGCAAATACACTTTTGGGTTGCCTTGACAGAATCCTTACAGTGATAGCACCACTCTGCTTGGCATCGGTTAGGCCTCAGCTGAAGGATTGGGCACAGTAGTGGGGTTCTCATTTTACAAAAGATGTGGAGAGACTGGAGGGACTTTGTTGCTTGCAAAGACAAGGGCCTGGAACATGCATCATGACAGGGAAGGATGGCAGAACGGCACGTGCTTTGTTTGGAGGAAAGGGGATGAAGTGGGGGAAGTGAGAGTTGTTTCGAACACGCGAAAGCTTCATAGTTTCATAGTTTCATAGTTGGTCGGGTCGGAAAGGACCTGAGCAGATCATCAAGTCCGACCCCCTGCCATGGCAGGAAAGAGTACTGGGGTCGAACGACCCCAGCAAGGTGATTGTCAAGCCTTGCCAGGGCAGGAGCCAGCACCATTTCGCTTGGAAGTTGGTTCCAGATCCTACCTGCCCTGACCATGAAGTCATGCCTCCTAATATCTAATCTAATAACTGTTTTCCCTTGTTGCAGAGGGCTGGCCTAAAGGCAATAGGTTTAAAGTGCAGCAAAGCAGATTTGGATTAAATCTCAGAAAAACAACTGCAGAGGACAAGGACAGTGGAACCAGCTGCCTGGGGAAGTCGAGGTTTTCAGACAGGGGCTGGGTAGGCGCTTGTTTGGGATGTCTCAGGAATAGGGGCTGGATTAGGTGGCTCCTAGTCCCTCCCAGCCCAAAGCTTCAAGGAGTCCGTGGAAGGAGCAGGTATGAAAAGTGCAGCTGGCATCCACCTGTCTCAGCAGCTTGCTGCCAGCTGGTGTCATTCTGTGCGCTGAACGCTGAGGCTCTGAGTCTTCACCTCCATGCAGCTTGTGTCACCACCTCCATCTATCAAAGTGCCCTGGTCCTGAGCGGGAATAAAAGGGGCAGCTGGAGCCTGACCCCCACCCCCCTTTGTGTTTCTTGCATTTCCAGCATTTCTGGGTGTCTGCCCAGCTGTAGCAGTAAATTAGAGGATTCACAAAGGCTGTGAGCAGTCCTGAATAGCTGGACTGTTCTTGCTTGGGCCACCCACCTCCCTTGGTATGTCCCCTCCACTCCCTGGAGCAGCTCTTCTGCCAGGCTGGCTCGGCCACGTCTGGAGCTACCTCGTGCCAGTGGCAGGGTGTTCCCTATGGGTCACTTTTGCCTTTCTTTTTGTCCCATTAGACTGCCAGAGTGGCATTGAAGGTGGCAGCTCTGCAGAGATGGTGGAGAAATTGGGTCCCTCTGGATTGCATAGGAGTGCACCCATGCATGTATGTGTGTAGGAAGGTAAGTGCATGACACACATGTGTGCATCCCCATCTCTGCAGGCAAACTGAGCTGGAATGAGACATAGTACCCGCAGCTGTTTAGACAAGTGCCTCCCCACCCCCTGCCTTCATCCCCTCTGGGCTTGACTCTCCTGCCCTCTTTCGCCCCGCTAGCTAGTCCTCCTCTTTCTGCTCCTCCAAGATACTGCTGGTGGCCTCCGGGTGTAGCACGTAACCTGCTTAGAAGCAGGAGCTTCAGCATAACTATTTATCCAATGGTCCTTTGGCAGGCAGGCTGAAGGGCGCTCTGTTAAGCTGAGGATGGGTTTAATGCCATCGCTGCTCTTTCTGAACTGTAGCATGGTAGCCTGTGCGTGCACAGCGCTGTGTGTTGGGAGCGGCAGGACAGGGCAAAGAACCTGGATTCTCGTTCCCCAGCTCAAGTGCTCTGATTCACACTTACTGCAAGCAGACGAGCACTGGAGTCTGTGCACTGCAGACCCATAAATAATAGAACTGAAATCATCCTTAGTTAAAAATAGATATTCTTCTTAATAAATATTTTACTTACTGTCTTTAGGATCTAAAGATCCCCTGACTGAAGTGTTAAAACAAACCTTGGTGCTAGACCCTAAGAGCTTGAAACAACCCCCAGTCCTGGCTTTTCAAACAACGGCTGGCTGTTTGAGGGGTTATGGGTGTATGTATGTATATGAGTAACACTTAATCTTGTAGAAAATAGCAGCAGATCTCTTTGGCTAAAGGGCAGCTTCCATGTCTGTGGGTAATTTGGTGACCTTTGAATATAATTGATGAAAATTAATTGTAATTATTTCCCCTTTCCAGTTTGCTCCCTCTTATCAAAGGCGCTGAAATTTGGTGTTTGCGTCTGGGCCATGGAGAAGGCAGGGGCAGGGGAGACTGGAGTGAGAGCATGGGACTGGCACAGGGTGATGCAGAATTAGAAGTGAAAGAAGAATGAAGAACTTAATAAAGGCTCTGACATAATCCAGTTCTTACAACCCAGGCCCTCAGCATCAGCCTCTACTTAGCTGGGAACTTGCTTTCTCTCGGTTGCTAATAACACATCTGTGTGGTACAACGGGTAGGATCTTGTCAGCTTGATTTTTCTTTACTATTTCTGCTGGCTTCTTACCGTGGGCACATGGTGTGTTTGGGATCATGGGACTAGATTAATCAGCTCCACTTATTTTTCCTGGTCCCTTTTATTTTCTGGCTTTGTACCCTAGGACAAGGCTTTGGTCCTTGGGATCCCAGCACCATGCAGAATGGGATCTGCCCCCCTCTCCCCCGCTGCCTCCCCAGATTGTGCAAACTTTTTATTAATGATTTTTTAAAATGTCCAATAATATTAAAAACCCAGTTTTAAAAACTCACGTTATTCACCTAAAACAAATTGATGACATTCCCTTCATCTGCTTTTCCTGTATTTTCTTCCTCCCACTAACAGCTATCCATGGATTTATGGATTAACAAATGCTCTCTCCTTCCTAATCAACACCTCCCTCCAACCTCCTACATTGTTCACAGTTCAAGTTCTGTGACATCAGACTAGTTTCCATGGCATTGAATAGTGATGCTATAAACAATGGATTGTAACAACTCCGAATGAGCTGGGCAGAAGGAAGAGGCTGATGGAGAGGGAGGTTTTTGTGTGCGCCCACCACTTGGCAGTGGGGAATGAAGGAAGGGAACATGAGTGTTGCTCTGGATTTCCTTCAAAACCCATGCCAAAAGGAGAGTTTCTGGAAGATGAACCTCAACATGACATGCCCTGCTTGATGCCTCCTGGCACATGCTGTTTCCTTTTCAGGAGGAGGCTTTCCCAGCATCTGTCTCTCCAGGAACAGACTTGCCAAACCAAGATGCAGCATTGCAAAAGGTGAAGCTGGAGTGAAACACATGACTCAGACATGACTCTCCCCTCATGTGCAACTGGAGGAACAAAGCGCTGCGTGTGTGGGTGAGAGGGTGGGTGCACATGTGCATTCGCATGTGTGCATGGCAGAACTACTCGGGCCAGCAGCGTCATACAACTCAAAGGGAAAAAGCCAGCACAAAGGCAGGCCGATGTGGGAGGGCAGTAAACAAACAGCAGCTGAAGAACCGCTGAGTAGTGCATTAGCTGGAGTACCTCCCTGTACGGATGCTGATAGCTGCTTCAGTGCCGAAAGGTATGAGTGAATGTGTTTTCAGCTGTAGGACTTTGAGTCAGATTTTCAAGGAACTTAACATAACACACTCCAAACTGAACAGAAGTGTAATTCCCATTGTTAAACAGATATCTTGTTTCCTTGGCAATGGGGGCTAGGGATGGGCGGGGGGGACGGGATGGGAGCACTTATGGACAAGAGACTGCAGCTGGAAAGGCTGGTGCATTTGGTCTCCCCCAAACTGGTATAAATAAAATGTTTTCCCTGCCCCCCACTACCTTTTGTCTGTATTTCCACAGCTGGCATTGCTGATCTCTGAGGCCTTGATGCACTTTCCACTGAAGCCACTGTCTTTGATGGAAATTAGAATGGGACATACATTTCTGATGCATTAGCGGTATATCTGTATATATATATGAGTGTGTGTATATATAATTTAACCAACCCTGTGTGTGTATGTGTGTATACAGCTATATATATATATATATATATATATATATAAATAAAACGTCTTGTTCTGCATCATTTGCACTTTGGAGTTTGTAATATTGCCCTGGCAATGAATAATGGTATCTCAGATGCAGACTGAACCTAGAAATGCTCAGAGAGCTCACGACCACCTGACTGAAGAAGGTTTTCGTTATAATTTCATAGTTTCATAGTTTCTAGGGTCAGAAGGGACCTGAGCAGATCATCTAGTCCAACCCCTGCCATGGCAGGAAAGAGTACTGGGGTCAAGTGACCCCAGCAAGGTGTTCATCTAACCTCCTCTTAAACACCCCCAGGGCAGGAGCCAGCACCACTTCTCTTGGAAGCTGGTTCCAGACCCTAGCCGCCCGATCGTGAAGTCGCGCCTCCCGATGTCTAACCTAAACCTGCCCTCTGCCAGCTTGTGACCGTTATTCCCGGTCACTCCTGGCAGTGCTCGGGGGAACAGGGACTCCCCCAATGCCTTCTGGTCCCCCCTGACTAGTCTGTAACAGGCCACTAGATCCCCCTCGGCCTTCTCTTCTGGAGGCTGAACAGGTTCCAGTCCCGTCGCCTCTCCTCGTAGGGCCTGCCCTGCTGTCCCCTGACCATGCGAGTGGCCTCCTCTGGACCCTCTCCATGCTGCCCACATCCCTCCTGCAGGGCAGTGCCCAGACCTGGATGCAGTACTCCAGCTGCGGCCTGACCAGTACCGCACAGAGGGGGAGGATCACCTCCCTGGACCTGCTCGAGATGCATCTGTGGATGCATGACAAGGTGCGGTTGGCCTTCCTGACTGCGTCCCCACACTGCCGGCCCATGTTCATCTTGGAGTCAATGATGACCCCCAGATCCCTTTCCGCCTCCGTGCTGACAAGAGGGGAGTTCCCCAGCCTGTAGGTATGGTGCCGGTTGTTATCAGAGAGCCGAGGCTACCAGGACCAAGTGCTTGACCATCCTTTGTTTGCGTAAATCAAATTGCTTTCATGTCAGTCACAGTTTGTGAAATCAGGCATTCAAATGAAGACAAGGCCTTGCTGGCCCACAGCACGTGTGCCTTAGAAAGGGTGACTTGGAAACCTCGGCAAGGAGGACTGGCAAAGTAAAGGCGCATACACACACATTATTTCAGCTTTGATATTTACCAGATTTGGTCTGTTCACAAATCCCCAGTCATCAGTTTGCTCCAAGTAAATGCTATGCCCTTTTCATCAGGCATAAAAGATAACAGGTATTCAGCACTGTGATTATGCCATCCCAGCCTGGTCTAGGGAACCATCATAACCTTGGTGGCATGCCTGCTACTGAGGCTATTGGTGCCCTGAGTATTTCTCCACTCAAACTAGCTACTGTGTCCTGAATTGCACTGGCACAAAGACCGGCGTAGTAGGCAGCATGTCTCCCGTAAGCTGGACTGTCCATGACTCACCTGCTTTGGGGTATAGGCACATCTTTATTATGTCCTCTCTGGCCCCCAGCCCACTCCCGGCAGAGGCTACCTTTGTAGGAGGTATTACCTGGTGGGGTTGATTATGGATGATTTAGGGCCTTTATGGCTGGCAGAGGAGCATCGAAGAGGCCTGACAGTACCAAGGATTTCGCTCGGCCTCTGAAGCAGCTGAAGTTACTCATAACGTGGTTCTGCTTCAACACTCAATGCCTACCACAAACCGGAAATCATCAGGTCTACCCAGGGCCTAATCCTGACACCCTAAACAAGCCAAGCTAGAAGGATTTAGACAGGGGAACTACAAGGGAAGTGATGGGGAAGAATCTTCCTCCCCAAGCTGGAAAGAGGATCTGAGGCTTCCTCTGGTCCAGCTACATCCAGATACATCTCAGCGCAGGAAGGGAAGTAGCAGGCAGAAACCCGATGGTCTCCTCTTAAGCACTTAGCTCTGCAGTGCATGTAAACCTGCAGGCAACACCTGGTTTCTGGGCTGCCCGTGTGATCCCTGCTGCTTGCACTCTCCTATGGGGATGTCACACCAGGCCTGCCTCTCTGTGGGATTGTTCATTTCCAGCAGCACAAAGCAAATGCTAAGTCACAACCGATCCTTGTTTGGCACAGGAGAAAGTGATTGCACAGGTGGGAAAGTCTTCTCCCAGACAGTTACTCTAAAGCAGAGTGTTCAACCTTTTGGTTTAACTTGTATTTTCCCCCACAGGGCCTGGGGCTGTTAGACTGGCACAGTGAGAGAGCTGAAATACCTTGGCTGGACTCCATGCTGCCTTAGACCTGGAATAGCAGGAGAGGCAAACAATAGCAAGAAAAGATGCAATTAGCCTTAAGATGCTTTGGCAGAGCAGTGTGGACCTGGATTTGGACTGCAAAGTGGAGAGCTGCAGGTCAAGACTGAGCTCCATTGGCCAAGCTGTGATACCAAGGGAGACTGCAGGTCAAAACTAGCAGAGCTGTGTGAAAGGTGTCTGGCAACAGCCTACCTTCACAGTGTCTGTCCCTTGTCTGGGAAGTCAGGCCCTTTGTTCAGCTGCATTTTGAGATTATTTTTTCAAAGCACAGCAACCTGGGGTTGCATACTGTTCTCTGATATTTTCTTGTCAGTTCATTTGCCTTAGCTTTCTTGTGATGCCCTGGCTTGCTGAAGGAAATCCAGCTCTCACACTCCTGGGGACAGAATGGGCATATTTATCTCTAAGTCTTACACATCCCCCATATGGGCAGGTAATTACTCCTGAGAATTTACTCTAAGTAGGATTTATGTTTCCACAGATGTGGTGTATAAACAAGGGGACAGACATTAGGTTTGCAGGGAAGAGCATTGCTAACACATAGTTTCATAGTTTCATAGTAGCTAGAGTCGGAAGGGACCTAGGTAGATCATCTAGTCCGACCCCCTGCCTTGGCAGGAAAGA
>NW_017728928.1:603564-609741 GCF_001723895.1 Crocodylus porosus
AGAGCACCTCAGAGTGCCCCCCCTCTACCCCCTTGCTAATTAACGAGGAAGTATATTCCTCCTTGTTATGGCATGTTATATGGCATGGTTGTGCCATATGCTGAGTATGGATTTAAGAGACCGGAGTTTATTAAAACGGGATATTTTGAATGTCTACTGTCAGGTTGTGGTGCAATGCTGACATGCTGCAGGCACTGTTTATTGTGCTCTGTAGCACATGACCCAGTTCCACTGCAGAGCAAAGCTGCAGAAGAACATTTGAGAACAATGGGGACACATCCAACAGGCAGAAGCACCCATCAGGTTGCCAGGGACTGATCTGAGCTGCTTTTTCCTGTTGCACATTTGACAGCAAGTGGAGGCTGAAGGAAAAGCTGTTGAGTCAGGTGTGCGTACCACATTTGCTTACATATGTATATATTTATAGGCTATTCTCCAAGCCTCTTCACCCTCATACGCGTCTCACAAAGACTAATACATTTACCATCACAGTGAAGTGGGGAAGTGGGACTCTCCCCCATTTTAGACACCAGGAGCAGGCATGTGAAACATGAACTGTGCATGTATGCAGACTCTACTTGGACAGATGATTATCCAGGAGTGGGTGGTCATGAAGGAATGAAGCAGAAAAGGTGAATGTTGCTGTTATAACTGGGGAACAAGAAGTGCTACTGTTTGACAGTGGCAATTTGAAGATATTGTTTGAAAGTCATAGACACAGGCTCACAGAAGGGATGCTTTAAAATTACCATTATTGGGGAACCTTTAAAATGGCCTGTCCCTGTAGTGAATCCATTTATATTCTCCAGTGTGGAGTGTAGCCAGAGGAAAGGATGCTTTCATGCTGTTTGGAGGGAACAGACGGAAGTATGACAGGCAGTCAGCCCGCAGGCCATGAACAGGTTTGATTTCAACACCAGTGACATTGTTAGCACCTGACAAATAATTGGCTGAGCCTATGAGATGTGTACACTCGCCTCGATGGCATTCCTCCCTGTTGTTTGGATATTCGTCTTTTGTGCAAAAGGCAGCAAGTCTGGAGTGATGCAAGAGATCGAATCCAAAATGTCAGGGGACATGTCTGAGTATTGAAGGGCCCTGCTAATTGTTCTGGAGAAAACTGGCAAACCCAAAAGGGGGGAAAGGAGACACAGAGATCCTGGCATCTGCGTAGCACAGCCACTGCTTCAAGCCCCTCTCCAACTGTACATAGATCAAAGAAATGGCTGATGGCACCAATTAGTGCCTTCCAGCAGAAAAACACCTCTAGCTTAGCTCTGATCACCTCCAATGACAACACCTGCATGTCTTATCTCCTAAAAAACAGAAGAGGTAAACAATAATGTTGGGGAAATGGGGAGGAGAAGGGAGGCATTCTCTGGCTGGTTGGGGAGGAGGGGGACACTGGCATGGATGGGAGACGGGAAGGGTCCCTGGCATGCGGGGACAGTTGGCGTGGTTGTAGTGAGTCCCTGAAGAGGAGGAGGTTGTGAGGGTGACACACCGAGGGCTGGGGAAAGGAGGGGTCCATGGAGCCCCTGCCATGAACAAGCTGCTCAGGCTGCAGAGGAAAGTAGGTGGCATCCTGGTAAACCATCATTTCTTTTAAGATCCTGGTGTGGCAGAGGTGCCAGAAGGGTCTCCCTGCATGCTCTCTGCCCCTCTGGTAGTTGTGCTCTTTGGAGGCCAGCTTTCCCTGCATGAATGGGAGCAGATGACAAAGAGCTCTCTGCAGAGTCATTGACTTTGGGATATGCTCCCTGAGCAGGCTGTCAGTATTTTGGATTATTAACCTTCAGGGCACAGTGCACAGCCCATCTGTTCATTCAGGCTTTTTGCCTGAGGTGGATTAGTTGCGCTGGGTGTTCTAGTTGTGATTTTTCAGGTACCGTGTTGAGACGGTTACCCTACTGCCTGCAATTGTATTATGACGGAAGGTAATCTGGCCACACTGGGTTCTGATTTAAATGACAATAAAAATGCAAACATAACGTCTCATCGTGCCCTGACAATTAATTAGTCTTTCAATTGGATCATGACCACAAACCACCATTAAATAGTCATAAACAACTGAATGAACTCAGAAAGCCAATTAATCAAAGCAATAAATCTCCCCCTTTAAAAACCCCAGGGACCTAAGTTTTTTAAGGAATGTTTTTGTTCCAGCCAGTTGAGGGCAAGATGATGTTTTATCTTTTAAAAATTGTATTTGATGATTGCAAATGCACTTGGAATTGTAGGCAAAGTGCATATAGCTTCATATATCAAATTATGCAGATGGCTACAACTCGGATGTAAACCTGGGTGCACTTTGAGTGAACTGCCACAAAGGGAAAATACTCCAATAATCAGGGCTGAATAGCCCCATTCTTTATTTTGAGTTTTGAGTACAGTCAAGCTGCTGATGAAGAAGGAGCAGTTTTGAAACTCTCCACCTGGTTTTCCTCTCATATTTACTGGTGTAAATCAAGAGGAACTCTGCTGAAGACAGTGGGCCACTGTCTCCATTCCCCTGCACTTTATGCAATCATTTGCATTGGTGCAAAGGGAATGTAACAGGTGCAAAAAGCTGTCAGATCAGATTCATGTCGTGTGCATTCTCGCTGCAGTGGTGTAGGGCAAAGGAGAATGGGGCCTGACAGGGGGATGCTGGTGTGAAACTAGTCAAGGCTAATGACTTGAAATTATGGGTTTAACTTTTAAAACTTGCATTAAGGCAAAGATCATCAGGAATATTTGGTGGGAGGGCAGTTGGTCAGGAAGGTTTGGTCTGCTGTGGGATTAGTGCCCAGGCAAGACTCAAGTAAATCATGTGCTGCGTTTGTGTTTGCTCCCAGGGCCCCCATGGCAATCATCGAGCCTGTGTACTCTGCGTTCCAGGAAGCAATATCACGGGAGGAATGAGGAGGGCATTGCATCAAACAGCTGCTGCCAAAGAGGCTCAGACTGAAAATGCATCTTGGCAGGACAATGACCAGGAGTGACTTAAAGGCCCTGTGAACTGACAGCTGGTTTATCAGTTTGGCAGATTTATTAGAATTTCTGTAGTTTCTGTTTCTTTCCCTCACACCCATCCTGAGAACAAATGAGACCTCAAGGTCTTACTTTTTCCTTCCACAGCCCAAGGCACGATCATAGGCTTGCCTTCTTTTGCGCATTTAGCTGTTTCATTATGTTATTTTCTGCACTGTGCATTGCAGAAGTCTGGACCATATGTATGTATTCCAACCCAGTAAACCATCTCAGGAGCAATATTAATGCATGAGCTTAAATCTATGAGTATTGTAAATATAAACTACACTTCAAAATGCACCCTGCTCCCGCTGAAAGGGGTCCATTTAGGGAGCAAACCCACTCTTTTTGGTGCATAGCTTATAAAAAAACAAGGCTTTAAAAAGTCCCTCATTTCTACAATTGCAGGGACCTTCTGGTTTCATCACAAAAATCCAGTCTTGTGATAGGAATCCTTCTGGACTCTTCATTTGGACAATACTTTGCCCCATGTGAATAAGCATTGTCATGATGAATCCCAGCTACACACCTTCAAAATACCATTTGTATCTGAGAAACTGATCATTTCCCCTTGACATTATGTAAAGCAAATTCCATGTCAGAGAACTCGAAGTGCTACTGGTCCTTGGCTCGAGGCTCCACTCCTTACCCCACAAGGATGTGCCGTGTGTTTTCCTGACACAATTTAAAAAACAAGGATTAATTCCTAATTTGTTAGCATCGTGTCTCAGATACATGGGCCCAAATAGTGTAAATCAGTGCAACATCCATGGAAGGAGCTGTACTTATTTACATGAGTGGTAGATAGGGCCTTTACACACAGCAATAAGATCCCTAGTATTGCTGCTTTCTCTTTCCTGAACAGTGTGGAATTAAGCTCCTCAGCCAGACGTAGCTGGTCACACTAATACTCTTCTCAAAGCTGTGCTGACATCAAAGACCTTGGTGCTCAAAGATGATTTGGTAGATGAGGGATTGTGCATTAGAAGTAAACAATTTAGAACAAAATGAATGCAGCAGCCATGACATGCTTTGGGTCCAGCCAGAATGAGGAAGGGAAAATCCTTGGTGTTTTCAAACAAAAAAGGACAGCATTGGTAAGAAAGAAAGTGAACATGTTTGAGTAGAAACATAACAAATGGACACTGCTTAAAAGCTGTTTAAAAATTATTTCAGTCTGTGTGTGTGTGTGTGTGTGTGTGTGTGTGTGTGTGTTTTATTGAGTTTTGTTCACCTTCTCTTGTTCACCTATATCTACTGGTCTTGGTTTCTAGGGATGTAACTTCAGTGGGGTTGGAACTGTCTTTTTCTTCTGTATCTGTACAGTGCCTGGCACAGAGGATGTCTGGTTCCTGACTGGTTTCCCAAGCCAGTCACTCCTGCCAGTCAAATGATGACTGATGATAACAAATATTGTGAGTTTATCCTTGCCAACCAGGCCAATGAGGCATCCATGGGAGAGTCCCCTCTTTAAAGTGTTGGCTAGACTAGTATCTGCTGCATGACATTTGCATTTAAACCCACCATTATAAAGGACCATATTTGCTTTATTACATGGATAAATTCACCCCTCTGCCAGAGGCCACTCAGTCCTGCTGCAGTGTTTGAGCTTTTTGGGAGGTGTGGAGTCCATGAACGGACTCAATGGCTGGCGGGTGAGGAAATCTGTCTTCAAATGAGCAGCACCGGAGATGTGCACGGCTATTACTCCCTCCAAATTACACCAGATCATTGTAGCCTCCCAGAGGGACAGCTGCTTGCTCTCGACTGCCTCCAGAGGCTGGCATAAAAACAGACTCGTGGGGAAGGCTGACTTGGGGAAACTGAGGCTGGGCAGAGAGCAGAACAGCGACTGCGCCACCAGCCCCAGCGCCTTTCTTCTCTTCCCGCCGCATGATAGACAGTGCTGTGCCTGGTTCCTGAATGGAGCGCTTGTGCTGAAGCATCGCTGGCTGGGGACGCATAGTGGGCTTCCAGTGTGGGGAGGGGGGTGAAAGTCTGTATTCGAAAGCCTATTGCAATGGCTCCAGTATTGCCAACTCTCAGGATTTTTGGCATTCTTAAAGTCTGTGCTTCAGGAATGTGAAAAACTTAGCTTTCTTTTATATGTATATAAAGAAAGATAAGTGTTTATATATATAAGAAAGTTTTATATATAAAAACTTAGATCTATCATACATACATACATACATATACATGCATACATATATATTTTATTTATTTATATATATATGTATATATATATGTATGTATGTAAGTATAAAAGAGCTAAGTTCACGTATATAAGAAAATTTATCTATCTCTAAATTTGTGTCCCCGCCCGCTGGTGCTGTGGAGCCCTGGGCTGGTAGAAGGGCGGTGGAGGGGAAGGATGCTCCGGTCGCCATGGCAACCGCGGTCCTCTCCTCCCTACATGGGCTCGAACGCAGCGTGTCCCGCGCGCCGGCCCGTAGCCGCACTGCATGCTGGGCCTTCCCAAGATGGCCGCCCCCGTGTCGTGCTGCTGAGGGGAGTTTCGCCGCCCGGCGCCGCAGGACGACTCCCCCCGCGTGTCGCGTCGTAGCAGGAGGCTGGGGCCGCCATGGACCGAGCCCGACAGCCGGCGGGTAGCGCGCGGGCCCCGCGGGGCTAGAGGTGGCGGCGGGAGACCCCGCCCGGAGCCGGGGCCCGACCAGGCCTCAGCGCCCCTCCCCCTCCCTGGCCTGCCCGCCCCACGGTGGAGGAAGGGCCCGGCTCTTGGCCCCCGATGGAGCCCGAGATGCTGCAGTCGCCTCTGCTGGGCCTTGGCGAGGAGGATGAGTCCGACCTGACGGACTGGAACTTGCCCCTTGCGTTCATGAAGAAGCGGCACTGTGAGAAGATCGAGGGCTCCAAGTCCCTGGCGCAGAGCTGGAGGATGAAGGATCGGGTAATGAGGGGCCAGGGCAGGTGGGAGAGGGCGCAGGCGCGTCTTGGCTCGCCTTGCCCGCACACTGGCACCCATGGGAGCGTCTGCGGCGCAGCCATGAAGGACAGGTGCTAACGGCCGGTGCGCTGAGCATGGGTGCCTCTGCACCCAGGGCCACAAGAACACAGGAGAGAGGCACAAGCAAATGTTTCCACATGGCTTCTCCCTTACAGGGGAAACGGGGACATTCCTGGGCAGCCTGGCGCGCTCCAGCGTGC
>NW_017728928.1:609841-631514 GCF_001723895.1 Crocodylus porosus
ACATGATTTATAGTGGTGCACCAATAGAGATTTTGGGAGCTGATATTGATAGCTGATTTTTAAGGAGGCGTATCGGCCCATACTGATCCGCTTTCTGATCCACTTGGAGAGCTGCATACAGCTGTTATGTAAGCCTGTATTGGTGCACCTCTAATTATCTGCCCATCCATGTGTACAAATAGGTCCTGGTACAAAAAAAGTTCATGAACCATGGTTTTAAACAGTTCCTACAAAAGCAGTGATTTTGTTAGGAAGGAAGTAGAATTAGTAAGGTCCTTGAAATGGAGCTCTTGGGTCCCTGGGTTTATGGTGTGGGCAGAGTGCGCAATAAATGTTTTGTGAAGTTATCCAGTGGCTGATAGGTGTGTGGAAGGTTTTACTCTCTTTTTGGTATGGTCCAGGGAATATATAGACAGTTTATTCTTCCCAGAGTAATATGAGCTGAGTGTTTAAAAGGTGGAAAATGAACTGTTAGATTCTCAAGCACTTTCACCTTTCAGGGCAGATCATATTCTCTTGGCTGAATCCGCTAGGCATAGCACCAGATATTATACTGATGTTTCTCTAGCTTGTATTGGGTAACATTGCAGTTAGCAGGAAACTTCTGGGATGTGATTTCTGGTATCTAAACTTTTCTGGTTAAATGTTAAACCATTAAAGGTCAGGATGCCTTGGAAGGGAAAATATGAACCTGATGTACTGATAGCCCCTTCTGTGATCTGTAGACTTCCTGAGGTCTTGGAGGCATGCTGCCCTTTCCTGTGGGTGAGCAGTGGCTATCTCTCCCAATCTACAACCATCTGAGGAATTAAAAAAAAAAGCAAAAATTGCTGAATGAATATTATAATCTTACAAAATGTACTGTAGGCCATTCTGATGTAGATGAAACTAAAATGACCTATTGTTTTCTAATTTCTTTGGATAATACATTTGTGGTGTCCTTCTTCATAATAACCATCTCCAAATGTCCTTTCTCATACACTGATCTCTCTGTGGTGTTTAGCTGACTTATTTTTATTCCTGTGTATCATGTGAATGTCTGGGATCTGAT
This sequence comes from Crocodylus porosus, assembly GCF_001723895.1. Classification (NCBI taxonomy): domain Eukaryota; kingdom Metazoa; phylum Chordata; order Crocodylia; family Crocodylidae; genus Crocodylus; species Crocodylus porosus. The sequence goes on from NW_017728928.1 coordinate 610,893, forward strand.
GGAGATTGGGGTCTTATTGCCTCTGCCTTAGAGATTACAGTGGACAGTGAGTAGCAAAAATGGAGATAATGTTCAACTAGAATAGGTGCTAAAATGGTGGCAAACATCACGTTAGTGTGATAATATTTTTGGATGGGGTGAGTAGTTGTTGGAAGGGAGAGAAGTAGAGAGAGAGAGAGAGGAAGAGAAGAGAAAGATGTAAGAGGTAGATGTCAAGTGAGGCTAAGGTAGAGTACTAAGTAGTAGCATAAGTGAGAGAGAAGAGGAATAGGTTATCCTGGGTCTCTGTTTAACATGCTTCTGCAGCAGCTCTGTCTCTTTGTATTTGGCTCTTTGCTGCAGGTTCTTTACCAGAGGCCAAATGACTGGGGATGAAGCAGCTCTATATAAAGTTCAAATGTGGACTCGGGGAAGGGATGGTCCCAGCTGAATCCGGTCTCATCCCCTCCCTTTCCCATCTCTTGCTTCCCAAAACAGTTGACACTCCAGGTGCAAGCCCTTTTATGCTTGTTAAACACTGCGTTATACTTTTAAGTATATGGGTGTTAACATCGTGTCCTGCTTCAGCTTTGATTTATACAGTATTGTATACTCAAGAATAAGAAGATCCTTCTAGTTTTAACTGCATATACAATTATTTATTCCTTGCCTTAGATTGTTGCTTTCTGTTGTTGTACGCTGTTGAATATTTGTTATGTTTCACTGTGGAATTGACTTTTGCAACAGTAGATAAACATTTATGTACAGATTAGTAAAAGATGTGAAGCACTTTGGGATGGAAGATACTGTCTGAATGAATGCAGGGTTGTAATGCATGTCATTCAGCAGTGCTTCTACGTTTCTCTTTTTGTCCCTTCACAGTATCTGATGAAGGAAGCTCTCTGCTTATGAAAGCTTATGCTATATGTCTGATTTAGTGTGTAAAGGTGCAAATCTACTCTACCTGCTGACTCTCTTTCTAACATTCATTTTTAAATAAGAAGTCTAAGTGTCCCAAGTTAGCTCTCTAAATAAAGAAGATTAAAAATGTTTACAGTCAAGGATTAATGCTGCTAAATTTTACAGAATGAGTGTGCGCTCTCAAATGCTAACTAAATGATCTACTTATTTGGGCTTCTCGTGGGAGAGCAGGGTTACTGCTATTCTTTTTTTCTGATCTCTCCTCTTTTTCCCACTTATCTTTAAAGTCTTTATGCAAAAAAGATTTTTAGATTAAATGAAAAGGGATTTCCTTCCTTTTCCAAACCAGATAGTCTGGAAGTCACATTTTTAAATGGCTCTGAGGAAGGCAGACAATTTTTTTGTGTCTTCTGCCTTTCTGGCCTTGATGCCCAGCATGGCACTTACTTCCACTTCCTGAAATGAAGCAGCCAAAACAGGACACACACTTGCATGCAGAGCTGATTCTTTGAAAACCCTTCTTTTCATCCCTTTCTTTTAAAAGCTGCTTGAATATTTTCATGTGGGAATGCTTCTTACACAGGTGTTGGATAATTGGAATATTAGACATAGGGGCCTCTTGTGACACTGAGTCTAGTTCCCTGCCTTGGCAGGCAACCACATCACATAATCCTGTATACAAATTAACCAGGTTCCATCTTATAAGTGTTTAGGTTCTGGAGGTGCTTTCCAGTAGGAGTATTTTGGGAAGAAAGGCCAGTTTAGTGACTTTTTCATTTCCAGTCTAAGTTTATTTGTGGCCGTGTTACCCTAACTTATTTTTAGTTATTAACATCCTTTAGCTTAAATGTTTCATTTTCCTCTCAGATTTTGACCCCCTGAATATATTTACCTAGAACAATTGGTAAATCTTCTTAGCCTTTTTACCACCTCTAAACAGTGCTGTCCTTGCACAGTGTTCATACATGTGCTCAATAATTGTGACCTTTGCCAAACTTACCAGTGCATCTTTATGGAGTGGTGTTCTTAGTATGCCAGGTATGAATGGCTGCCAGGTATCAGACTCTGACAAAGAGACTTTGATCCCAAAAGCTTGCATAAAAGGACAGTTTTCTTGCCATTTTCCAGATGATCTAATAAAAGGTATCATTTTGGAACCAAGAGTTCTAGTTTTTTGTATGTCGTTTTGTCTCAGACCAACATGGCTAATCCAAATGTTAAGCAGTATCGTGCAAGTTCCTGCCAGGTGCTGGGAGCTGAAATTGTTCAAAGGCATAAATACAAGACAAAAGGTATACATAGCAAGTATGAAAGTAAGCTGTGTTCATTAGGGGGATGTGATTACTGTTATGAGGCCTGAATCTTAAACTTGTTTTAGCAAAACAAAATTGTTGAAAGCCCCCCCAATTCCAAACAGTCTTATCAGTTTCCCACAAAAGGGTGCATCTTAGGCAAATTTCGCATGTCTGGCAGGAGTAGGGCTTGTCACCGCTGGTTTGTCATTAACTATGAATTCCTGAATGTGTAGGTTGCTCTTGTCAGTCAGCTGTGCATGTCTCCTTGATTCCTGTGTGCAGGCAAGTTATGAAAACCCCATGAATCCTGACCTCCTGCAACCCCTGCAGGCAAGACTCCTGAGAAAACTGGGAAAAGTGGGGCATAATGGCTTGTCTGCCAGAACATGCAGCTAGTATGTTTAAATCTGTGTCTATCAGTATTGTCACGTGCTCTGTAATGAAACACATTCTGTAACACTTAACAGCAGAAGTCTAGTGGGGCAGTTCCAAGTTACGAAATTAAAGTAATTGCTAATCTAGAAGGGGGAAAGGAGACTAAAGATATTATTGAATGTAGAGCATATTTTTTATTTTGTGACATTTTATACTTGTACAAGCAGACTGTAAAATAAAGTGATGGAGATATTTTTAGTTTAAGGTTTGATGGCTTAGGAGTGGCAGTTTCTGCTCCATTTCACCTTCTTGTTGGTAAGGTAACACATAAACAAGAGACTGAATGGCAGTGGGGACTGATCGGTTTTGCAGTAGAAGCTCTTTCCAAATACAGTTCTTGTGTTTCAGCAGCACATTTTGCAAGAAGCTCATACTACCTCTGTCTGTGCTATCCCAGGCCTGTGGTTGAACAAAAAGACTTTGGGTTCTGATGCTGTCGATTGGGTACCTCCCGTGAGCCTTAAAATGAAGAATCTGTAAAAATGGACCAAAAAAGACTACGGGAAATTAGTGCATGTACATGTCCATTTGGATAAGGTTACTGACTTCCTGATGAAGGCAGAAGTCTGTAGTTCTTATGTAATTTAGAGTGAAAAGACCATCGAAATGTGAGCATTTACAAAGTGATGTTTGTGCAATGAGTTTCTGAAAAGTCAACTGCGTTAGTTAATGGTTCATCACCACCTGCCAAACCTTTTAAGAAGCTTTGGAAATATTTTTTAGTTGAGTTTTTTCTAGTTGGTTAATTCACACTGTTTAATAACACATCCACTTTTGTTAGTAGCAACAACTATGTGAACATTTTGTCATACCAGAACATTTGTGCACCAATATCTTCTCTGAGAACAATGCTATGCTGGAAGCAGAATATGTCAATTAATTGTTGAAGGAACACTCAGTATTTGATTTTCAGATTGATGGATAACAAGTACTGTTCTCAAAGCCAGCAGTCTCATTGCTCTGCCAAACCAAGTTTTCACCCAATAATGAGAGAGACATTGAGGCTTCAAGATCAGAACCATTGTTAAATCTGGCATAGAATGCAGTTTTGTGTATCTTGACAGAGGAGATGGTCCCTTTTGTACTGAACTAAGGGCATGAGGATCCTACACCTCTCTCTTGCAATTCACATTGGCTAGTGTTCTTTGGAGCTTTGAGCTGACCTTCTTTCTTGGCCGGCAGAGCTGGATTGCATTGACCTAGGGGTGGAACCAGTCCAAGTCATCCAAAACCCTTTCTCTTCAACTTACAGGTTGTGTATAAATGAGAGTGGCTGCAAATACAGGTCTTTCTACCTTATAAATAGGACCACCTCTTATCAAAATGGAAGGCGTGATTTTAATAACTATTGAAAAATAGTTGATTAATCTTTAATGGTCAGATTCCATCATCCTTCCTCTCCTGGAATGGCACTGTCTTCTTCCCTGATGATCCTCAGTGATATAGATAGAGCTCTTTATGGGGAAGGTTGCAACTCTCGCACCAGCATAGCAACCCCCAAGCCTGTGTAAACTTACCTCCAGAACATTAATTGATCTCTATGTCTGTATGTTTCTGTGGAATAGGAGCAGATTTTAAATTCTCAGTTTAAGTAGCTGGTTTTCTGAACTGTGTGTGTTGTTGGTGCAGCTACTGTGAACTTTTCCTTACCTATGGGATGGTTTGTGTGCTGATGGTGTCCCTGTGTGTCTTGTTAACTTTATCTTGGACATATCTGACATTCCTGTGTGAGCTGCTTTCCTTGCTTGAGGATGGGGGTATATGGATATAAGTAAGCAGTTAAAATACATGATGATATAGAAACTGTTTATCTTTTCGCTTCTCCCTTCATTGTTAAGAGAAGGTATCAGGATTTCAGATACGTTTTAGACTCCTTTTTTTTTCCATGGCATTAGTTGTCCCTCAGCAACCAATTGTGATATTGCAGATGCTAATTAGGACTTTGAGTAGTGAATAAGAACCAGGAATGGATCTTAACCTGCCAAGTACTTTACGATTCATTAAAGGAATTGACATTTATTAAACATTCACTCATCCCTTTCCATCTAGCTGACTGAAGTCAGATAAGTCCTGGTAAGTTATAACATCATATAATTTATTTTGACCTTGCAGTGGGTGAACAGCAGTGGGGAAAAAAACCAAAAAATCAGACGAGTTTGTATCGCCAGCAAACTGCATAACAGGCGAGGCTTATTTTCAGATATGCTATTAGTGTATCCAAAAAAGCAAGTACCTTTTATATGATGCAGAACAGTGATCTTGATGTTTTCAATATAGCACCTTTCTTATGTGAAATATTGTGGGGTAGTGGGGCTGTTAATATACAGATGAGTTTAACCATTAATGCTTAGTAAAAACTTGCATGAGTCAACAGGCTTTGGAATCTACTTTAGTGAGAGAGGGAATGATGGTTGGGAGGATCTGGTTCCCCAGGCTCTAGTACTTTCCTTTTTAAGAACCCCAGGGAATCTTTAGGTTCCACCAAAGCAAAAAGGAAATTCTCTCTTAAGGTTTTCGGAGTATTGTGAGGCCAAATGCAAAAGAGTTCCAGTTTTGAATTTAGTTGTGTGTAGGTAGTGCACATTGAACCTACAGCGTTATTTGGAAAGAATCTCTGGACTTACAGGATGGGATTTGCAAAAATGCCTAAATGCATTAGGAGCACAAGTCCTAATCACATTTGCTATGACACGTACTCTTTTACGTGCAAATGAAAATCCCATGCCAAGTCTTTACTTTATTTTACTGAGATTCTAACTGTGCTAATAAGTGTACCAAGTACACAGGGTAGAGATGTGCATCTTTCCCCCAACCTTATAGTTCTAGGTTAAACGTTGACTTCAAAGCCACATAATGTTTCTTATGTGAGAGAACATTTTAAATTAGGTGAAAACTGCAAACAGCAATAAGAGAAACTGAGCACGTACTATATAGCTGCTACCCTTACTCTAAAAAAGTAGGTTCATCTCAAACAGAAGAGCAGCATGTCTTTCTGTATCCGCTAAGTGTATCATGAAAACAGAGATCCACCCCAGCAAGAACATGTTAGTACCTGAACTTGTGACGGTAGTTGTCATGGGAAATGCTGTAACAGGAATAAATATTTTGCAGCATTTGGTCATAGGTGAAATCTGAGAAGTTAAAGGTAGTTTTCCCCAGATGAGCAGTCATCCAAACCCTGGCATGACTTTCAGGTGGTAGCAGGTAGAAGAACATGCCTCTGACCACTCTAAATTTAAACAGTTAAGGTAACATTGGCTCCCCACTTTCCATGGGGCAGCCATCTGGCAGTTCACTGTTGAGAAGCTTCCTGATATTTGGCTTGTTGCCTGGTTTCATTCCATCAATTTTCTATGATCTGTTTTCTACCCCAAATAACTTGTTCCCATCCTTTTATTGCTGTCACTGATTTCTTTAAAAAAAATTGCATCCTTCCTATTACAACTTCATGATGCATCACACTCATTTCAACCAAGGCCAGACTATGGTACCTGTTATGGTGGTCATTAATGAAAGGCTTTCCCTGTTCTCTTCTCAAGCTGACTGCTAGCTTGTGTTCTCCTGTTCGCTACAGCATCCTTTTGTTCTGTTTTCTGCCTTTAATGGTGGCTTGGAAAGCAGTGTTTGGTCAATAGGCAAGGATTTAGAAGAAGCAGCCATCTGCATGAGTTAGAGGTATTTATATATTTTTATGTACATGGATCAGAGCTCATATTTATAAGGTTGTTTTTTGGGGTAGGTGGGAAGCAGCTGAACTTTGGCAGAAAAGACTAGGAGAAAGGATACACTTCACTGCACTCTTTAGCAGCTTGGGATGAGTTTACTGAAGAGACTTTCCTTTATGCTGTAGTGCTTTGCTTGAAGTTGGTGAAGGCACAAAAGCAAGAACTCCCTTGTTATAAATATGCACAAAGCCTGCTCTCCTTGAAGGGTCCACAGCCTTGGCATTTGAATCTCTTTCATGGCTGTCCAGAAGCCACATCCCTGAAAGCTCAGGGCACAGTACCGCATCATACCATCCCCATCTTCTCTTCCAAGCATTAATCAAAGGAAGGGTTTGAGGCTTGGAAAGGTTTTGTTTATCTCCTGGCCCAATTTTTATGCTGGAGAGGGCTGTCCCTCTGTATTTTAATGTGGTTAAATCTTATTGTCAGAGCTTGGGATGTGAGCCTTTGTTTCTGTGAATAGCCTGAATGCATCTGATTTAGGGATGTTGTCAGGAGCTGCTACAGCCTGGGTCCACCTTCTGAGACACCTGGGGCTTAACAGAAGGCATTTCCAGGTCCCACATAGACAAAGTATACTGTGTTTAGATCCCTTTCAAGTGTGTGGCCCTGGTATTGAAGTAAGGCTGTGTGCATACTGAAACTCAGTGTCAGCTATGTCATTTAGCTACAGAAGGGGTGGGCAACCTGTGGCACATGCCACAAGTGGCATGGGCGTCTTCTGTATGGCACATGGGAGATTGGGGAAGGGGAGAAGATCAGAGTGGCGCTCGAGCAGGGTGTAAAGCATGCCTGCCAAAAAGGTTGGCCCCTACTGAACTACCGGAATGGTCTGAGATGAGTTTTTTCGTATCTGGTTAAAGCTCCTTCCTCTTTCCCAGGGAACCCTATATTTTTAATTTCATCTTTGAAATGGACAGCATCTAACTAGTTCAAGGCAGCCTTGGATGTCTTGAAATGGATGGCTTCTAGTCATTCTCACCAGTATTGCAGTTAAATAGAATCCAGTACCATGCAAAGTAGACAGTGGGGCCAGAGAGTTCCTATGGACTTGGGCAGTTTATGTAATGTGCAAATGATAACCAGAGATTTGTTACGGTATGAGTGGGGGAGCGTGTCCCTCACTGCCTCAAAGAATATGGGACAGGGGACGAAGTGGGAAACAGCACCAGGCCCCAAGAATCAAGCAGAACACCACTGCCTATTGTAAGGCAAGAGTCCCAGTAGCATCAGGGGAGCGTCAGTCAGACCATGAATGGTCCCAGCCTTGCTTTAAGAGAGTGTGCTGGATGCAGCTGGGGTCTCCATCGGCTTCAAGTATAACTGGAAGCACTAAGGCAGCTCCAGAGAAAAGCCAGCAACCAGTTGATAGCTGGCACACTGGGAAAGATCAGCCCCAGGAGGAGAGCTGGCAACCTGGGAAGAGCAGGCAAACAAGGAAGAGCATGCACGCTGGTGAAAGCCAGCACCAGGAGGAAGCCTGGCACACGGGGGGGATTAGGCAAGTAGGGAAGAGCCTGCATGCTGGGGAAGGCTGGCAGCCAGAGCAGAGCAGGCATGTTGGAAAGGACCAGGAACAAGCTGAGAGCCAGTATAGTGTGGATAGCTGCCTTGATGAGAAAAGTTGGCCAAACGTAGGAAGCCAGCCCCAGAGAGAGGGTAGAAGAAAAGTGTTGTAAATCCAGACATTTGGAGGAGTGTCTGATACTGGGGGACCGGAGCAAGGTCCCCAGACGGAGGAGCATGAGAGAAGGACTCCAGGATACAGAATGAGCGTTCTGAGCAAGTGTATATAACTGTGAGTTATGGAACGTTGAAGGTCCAAGTATGTTTGAGTTTCCAGTTAAGTTTATTACATTATTAAGAATTGGAGTGAGCATTTAGAATTATCAACCCTGGGCATACAGGAGAGACTTTTAGTTCATTTTGAGGACTTTAATTTTGTTTGTGTCAGAAACATCTGGTTGGTGAAAGGACGAGGTATAAGCGGGGGTGGGGGGAGGTAGGCGCCCTGGGATGACCACCACAGTCTCACCTGAGCAACCTAGACCATGGGGAGCCTTCCGGTAGAAACAAGTTAAACCAAAGTTGTGGCAGGTGAGAACAGAAGGATAACATACAGGCACAGAGGTAGAAGATCTGCATTGGGTATTAATAAGGCCCCAGGCATCTGGGAAAAAGATTCTGACACTAGTAGCTATACAGCGCTGATTGTGTGTTGTATACAATGAACCATAGGCAGAAAGTTGGGGCTTTTGGCAGGTGAATTGTATGCTTATCCAATATGCATACAGAATATATCTCCACCTATTCTCCATTGTGACTTCTGGGTCTTTTAAGTCAGATATTCGTAGTACCATTTGGGTAGTTAAAGATCTGTAATGTTACTGTGGTCAGCAGAGGACTGCAGTAAGATTTGGGAGTAGAATGGTATTCTTTCTCTTGCTCTTTAAGCCTAAGGAACTTGGAATCCATGGGAGCCAGGTGGTATTTGGGAAAAGAAGAATCTAATAAGAAGGGGGAAAGCTCTCTTTCAACTTCTAGTAATCATTGATAAATTTAAATAAAATGAGAATTTGTTCACCCATGTTGCTCTGAAGGCCTGCTTCTACAGAGATTACCTCCTCCTTTTCTGATTCTGTGGAATATATATACCATCATAGTGGCACTGCTTTGATGTATTATTTATTTAAGGATTTTTTTAATCATGAGAGCTGAAATTATTCTTTGAATGTTGAATTAATTCTCACAGCTTTGGTAACAAGTGAGTCATGGAACTATTAAAAAGATCTCAAACATGCTGGATTTTTACTGACAAGTTGCTGCTAAAGTCAGGACATTTAAATTGAGCCATGTCTTTCTTAGGTTGGTTTCTAAAATACACAGGGAGCAAAAGAGTTGGTTGTAGTGGTTTTATTTTAACAACTCTTTCTGTTGCTGCAGAGTGAAAATTAAATTCTATGTTTATGAGAACAGGAATAGACAATTGAGCATCTACAGAAATTTAATTGAAAAAGGCTTGTATGCGAATGCTTTTAATTCAAATGAATTTATGGAGCTTACCCACTTCTCTTGTAAATGTTCCATATTTCAGAGGAATGTAATGGAAGGCAGCAGCATGAAAAATTTTGTGGAGGGTTGGCAATGAAAGTGTTCTTGGGATTCGTGTATTATGTCTAGATTTGTATTCAGATAGGCCAGTAAATAGGAGTGGTGCCCAGTTTTGTAGTTAGTTGAGTGTTTAGCTTTGAACATTATTTTAGCTTTCAGTAGTTGTTTTGAAATTCTCCTTGGACTTGGTTACATTTGTAAGAGTTTACTTAGGTTGATAAAACGTTTACTAGCAGGCTTACATACTGCCAGCTGTGTTCAGGTTTAAATAGGTCAGACCCAGGTAGGCCAGGGTGGGATCTAAGTACAAATGACTTGTATCATTTAAATGAAGGAAGACTGTTAGTATGATTAGGAAGAAAGTGCTCCAGATCTGAGCTATGGCTTTGAAGACTGATAATAATTAAGTCCATCTTAGGTGAGTAGTAACCAAAAGTAGCTATGACTGTTAGTGAGGTGTGCACTATGAGTTGGTTCTTAGTTAACAAATGTCCACGTTGCATCCCCTATCCCACACAGTCACCACCAGAATTGGAACTAATGGGCAGCCTCATCCACGTGTCATCATCAGAATTCTAGACTGAATCTTCATTTCCTTGTTCGTCTAGTCAATCCAACATAAGTTATTGTGTGCTGAGGGGGGGCAGTCAAAAGCTTGCACTATTTTTGCCAATGTCTATATATATTTATGTCAAAATAGAGAATGGATTTAACTTTCAGCCACTGGTCAGAGTAGATAATTCACAGATATTTTAGAAGAGAAAGATTTGAACTTGCATGCTGCTAGCAAATACTGCAGTATTCAAACTAGCTAATTTCTTTTCTACTCTAAAATTTGCTCATTTTCTTTAAGAGTTTGTGGACATAAAAGTTTGGAGATTACTGACTGTATAACTCCTATCTCTTTCATGCATTTCATTTAATAGTTCCCAAATACCCCATCCGCTGTGTGCATCATAGCAAAAAATTCAATAGAGGTAGGCAACCTCACTTAGTATTTTAATATATTAGGGCATTGGGTTTTGTTTTCTGTCATAAACTTAATTGTGTAGTTCAGCTGAAAAATCACGGTAACTCATGCTTTAGCATCATACAACCCACATAAGGTTTTCAAAATATGCACATGACTTCAGGGAGGAATTTTGTATAATAATATGCTTAATTTGTTTGCAGTCACCGTAATTAAGCATAAAAATTAAGTGTGTGATTGAATATGCATCTTTTTTGGTATGCTTTTAAAAATTAGGCTTTCAGATTGTAAAAGGCTATAGAAACCCCTGCATGCAATCAGCAGCCCAACTGTTTCCTGTTACTTTTCAAATGTGACGGTTGCTCCATCTCGTTCTATTCACCACCGCTCCCCTCTTACCTGCAACCTGCTCTCTCCTGCTGTAACACTGAGAAGTTATTTACAGTCTCATTTATAGGAAGTTGGTGATTGCAAAGTAAAAAAGCACTTGTCTCTGCAGTTTTTCACTTTGCTCACTCTGATCCTCTGTGTCTCCCCCTAGGGTCCTGCATGACCAGCAGTCTTCAGAGTGAGTTTCCTTTGTTCCCTAGCAATTTGGAGGCAGAGCAGTTCATTGCCTCTGCATTGACTTACTTCCACCTTTCAAGGCAGGTTGGCAAATAGTAAATTCTGGAAAGTTCTTTAACTTCAGTGTTTCTGCTTCAGCCAGTGTGGTGAGGGTTAAGATGCTATTTCGAATTAAAAATTACAATAATCTAATGTACAGAAATGTCCAAGAGACTTGTTCACTTAAACAATCCCTGAGAGTACTTGGTTCTAATTATGTGTGCAGTATGAGTGATAAATGGGAGAAATACAGTATTAATATGCCAAAAGTAAAATTGATGGCATTATCTTGACAAGTGACAGTTCTGGAACAAGGAGAGCAAGTAGCTTTCATGAATTGCAGGACAGTATATTATTGCTGTTTCTTTTTCTCTGTTAAGATGTTGGGGGGGTGGGGGGCACGTGCTTTGTAGGGAGTGTGTTGAACCTTTTCTTTTGGAGCCTGGCGCAGTTGATGAAGCCAGCATTGCAGCACTGAAGGTAAATGAACATATGGGCTAGCGCAGTGGAGTTGTGCAATGTTTGCTTATTGCTGCTTAAACTTGGTGATGATGTTTGTTGTGGAGGATGTTGTTTATGTCCCCTTCACTTGTCTGTAGAAACCTGAAGGACCTGTGAATGAAGGACAGGGGAGACACATGCACCCTGAAATCAGTACAGAAGTACTGGACGCTGATTGTAAGATGCATGTTTTAATTAAAAATCTCTTTCTCAGTTTGAGGTTGTCCCCCTGCTTTTTTCTCAAGTGTGGCAAATGTTAATAAACACTGGTAGCACTCTAGTGCAGTGGTAAATAGCCAGATGGAGGTGGGCTGCTTCACATAAAGCTCTTGTAGAGAAAACTGTGAAACATCTGTTCTTTTGACAACTCCCACTTTTTTATTTTGGCATTGTGTATTGTTTCGGGAATTGAGAGACAGGGGTTATGTCAACCTTTCTGCGCTCTGGTAATGCTTCCCTGATTCTTCCCCTTCCTTCCTTCAGCCCATCTGCAGGGGGAAGTTGAGTGTTTGTTGGTAAACTTCCTCAGAGTATGCCCTTTTGGTGGTCTCCTGCTAGTCTCCTTCCCTTTTTAAACCTGTGTATATGTGTTGAATTTGAATGCACTGCTGCTCTACCCCTTTGAACTCTAGAAACCCTGGTATCTTGCTTGCCTAGGGGAGATACTGCTCCTAGATACTTGATCATCTCTTAATTGAGTCTACTGTTATTTAAAAAGGCTAGATGGTAATAACACCTGTCTTTTTTGCTATGATGTAGGATTCATCCAGTAGCTAGTGGATATCTTTGGTGCCTGAAAATTTCTTTGGCCTTGACTAACCCAGGTGGGAAGTACTTCTGCACCCACACGCTCTAAGGCAGGGATGCAACTATTTTAAGATATACTGTTGCATCCTTTCTGTCCCTCCAACCAGCTCCGCTTCCTCCCTGTGCATCATTGACTTCCCCTTCCCCTCCACACATGCTCATTACTGAGTGCTGCCTTCCTTCTGGCAGCAGACTCTCTCTAGGGCTCCTTTGAAGGTTCCTCTTGCCTGGGGTCATCATAGGAAACTGTTAGTGTTGGGGTGAAACTGGAGCCCTACTTTCCTGTGGGCAAGGAGAACTCTGTGATTAACCACCGGCACTCGTCCGACAAACAGTCAGAAGCTTTATTGACTACAAAACATCTACTAAGCACAAAGAAATTAATCAACTTGGGTTGCCAGAATACAAGTAGTCAACTTTACTGGGACTGCCAGAATATAAGCAGACTGTTACCAAAGACTTAGCACATTAATGTAACTCTTCACCGCTTCACAGTCTGTCTAGAGCTGTTACGCAGGAGTTACTTTCCTTGGCCAGTCCTTCTGGGAAAGCTGCCTGGGTTGTGCTGCTCCCACCCAAAGGCTTGATCTTTCCTTAGAAATCCATGCAAGTGTCTCCCTCAGAAATCCATACAACAAACAGCGACCAACAACCCTTGCTGGCTAGGTACTATCGAATCCTTTAGTGATGTCACCCTCACTAAGGCTAGCTAAGCTGATTATAATATTTTGGCTGATAGATTCTAAGTATATAATAGCATATCCTTACACACCTGGAATATTTTCCTGTTGTTATCCTGTTCTTATCCTGTTCCCACATTTAATTAGTCCCAATGGTCAACGTGTTATAGTTCTATTGCTCTGTTTTAAACGTGCAGTCAGCATTTTACTGGGGTTAGCCTTAGGCCACAGTCGTTGCCAATTCTGAATCATCTCAAAAAGGCTTCTGGGAGTTTGGTCAACTTGACATGACCAGATGTAATTTTCCTTGCAACAGTTACCATCACAACTTCCTTCTCCAGGTAGGCTATTATATTCCTGGCTGTTCACTCCCACTATAAAAACAGCAACAACTACGGCCATTCTGACCCCAGCTCTTTAATTGCGAGATGGCTCCTCTGCTTCCCAGTCCCACTGCTCCTCTTCTAGAAAACAGTTCAATGGTCCCTGCTTTGCTGCTTTTGCCAGGAGGAGCTGGTGGTTCCCCAGACTATACTCAGCCGACTTGTTCCAGCATCCTGTTCTGCTCATCCTTTAGGCCTTGGCTGTGCTATGTTGTTTTTTTTGCTAGTTAATGTACTGTTTTCTGTATTGGTTTCCTGTGTTTTGTGGCAGCAGGGGGCCAGATGGACTCCCGAGTCCTGGGCAGATCTTATGAACTTTACTTTTACTCCCTAAGCTTCCCTCCTATATGACCCTAGATGTCATCAGATGGAAAACAAATGCTTTTTGAAAGCTGAAAGCCAGCGATTAACATTCTCCTCAACAAATCTTTTGTAGATGCTTTTTCTTTAAAAGACTTTGAAGTCTTCCCTATAAATGTTATTCATGTCCATCGAAAAGTAATGCAGTGCTATAACCTACTCCTGTTTTATTATACAGGGAGGATTTACAGTTGGCAGAGTAATAAGTCAGTATCATTGGCACTTGGCAAAATAACTGTCCCTTCTTAGCTTCCTTGTCCCAGTGGTTCTGCCAATGACACCCATGCCAGTATTTTTAACTCCTGATGTTGTTTGGTTGGTTTTGTGGCAGTGTGATCTACAGCAAATAATAGCTGCTTTTGCAGGTGTGACAATGTTACTGGATGTATAGCGTGCAAAGCAGCAAAAAGTAGCAGTCCCCCAAGAATGTATAAAATAGGGCTTGTGCTGAAAGGTGATAATTGGAATCTTTCTCCCCACCTCTGTGCCTTGCTGTCTAGGCCGTGTGCTGTGCTCCTTGGGCGCCTCTCCTTGGCCTCCCAAGGGCCTGATGTGACAGGCACAATAAGAGGAGTAATCTGCAATGTTGCTTAGGTCTCTTGGGGAAACTGGACTGTCTTCCCTCAGGGTGAGCTCAGAATGATTCCTCCTTGCTTTTCTTCCTTCCAGGAGAGATGAACAGTGGAAAATTAAACCACAGAAGTGCTCAGTTGGCCATGTGTCACTGGGGAGGTGAGCAGGATTCAGGCACACATCTCCCCCTCCATCATCATCTGGTCTCTTCCTCTCTAGTCTCCAGCTCCTCAGGTGGAGTGCCTTTGCTTGCGTAATGGCCTTCTCCTATTTGTCTCTCTGACGGCAACCACTAGCCTGCCACTGAAAAAAAAATCTTCCCTTTTTGACAAACCCAGCTCAGGGTTCCAGTCTAAAGTTGCTCAGCACAAAGAATGAAGGGGGCTGTACTGAATAGCTTGAAAAGCCCTGAAGTTGATTGGGGAAAGCGTCTAAGGGTATAAAAGAAAGAAAGCGATGTGGTGAGGCAGAACTAGAGGCCTCTGGCAATACGAACAAGGAGCTTGAATGTCATCTATGAAAAGAAAAGGAGCCATTGCAACAAATCTAATGGGAGAAGGGAAGGATGCCCTGGCAGCTGTCTTTAGTTAATTGTTTTGCCTCTTATGTACAGGGACAAGGTTGTGGAGACTGGGGAACAAAAGCAGAAGTCTAATAAGCTGTTCTGTGCTGGTTTCTTTCTCTCTGGTTAATGCAGAGCCAGGAACAGGAACCGAGACGCACCAGTGTGTCATTCCTTGGCTAAGTAGTATCAGAAAGATGTTGACCCTTCTCTGTGCTAGAGGTATAGGGAAGCCTCATTGACATTGGTTTTTAATTTTCAGTAAAAAGTGGTTCTGTCACGCACGATTACTTGGGCCTCTGAAGGCGTTTCCAGAGTCTGAGCTGGCTTGTCCATATCATGTTGGTTGATATTATTTCCTAATGTGCAGAGAAGGATTTTGCTGTGATCAGAGCAAGTAAATAGAAAATGTGCTTGTGTATCATGCATATTGACTGATACTGCTAATGTAGTTGTAAGCCTAGGGAAGTGCTTATAAAGTAAAGGGTGAGTCCAGCAGTTGAAAACCTGTTTGGGTAGAGCCTGTGCTTGTATTGCAGACTGTTCTTGAACTTTGCTTAGCTGAATTCATTGGGTAAATAAAGAAACGTAAGTAGGCAGCGTGTTGGACACAGGTATATCTCTGATGAAATTTCATGCCAGAAGTGCAGAACGCTTAGGTTAAAAAAGAAACAAATGCTCCGAAGGAGCTGATCTAGGATTCTGGAGCGTGCTGTCACCACAGTTACAGCAAGACATGACCTTTTGGGCTACAGATGACTGCAGATTACCTGCATGGGCATACAAATGGTTTATATCCTGTTACATTTATCTCCGTGGCAGAAAACACACTGAGTTTTTTGGTAAGCATATACCTGAATTTTCTTAAACTTCACATGTGATGCTTCCTTAAAACCTAGAAAAGTTACTTTTCAGAATTTTTCCCATGTAAAGACCACTGATGAGTCAGTGAGGTTTTGAGGGCTGGCATGTGGCCCCATTTAACCTGTCTGACCTTCAGTCCAGATGAGAATCTGCATGAAAAGGGTCTGATTCTCCACTGTTGCTAGCACTGGAGCAGCGCATCTGGAAGATGTTGGTGCATTAGAATGGTGGCAGTTTGCATTCAGGGGCGTGTGAATGACTGCACATGGTGCAGAGCATTAGGTTGCTGCAAGTGGAAGGAATTAGGAGTTGGTCCTACTGCAGATGTGAAGCCCCACCCTTTCCCTACCTACTCACATAAGGGTTAGTTGCGTAGGTCACGGATGTGCTTCAGAGCCTTGCTGGCCCTCATCAGTATCCTTACTCTGGCTCTGGTGGGGTGATGGTGACTAGGAATTGCTTAAAAATCAGGACAGGGAGGGGAAGCAAAGCCATTTGGTTTGTCCCTATGGCTAAGTCCCAACAGTCTGAAAGCCCAAGGCTGAAGCGATTTAATCTTAGGTTAGTCTGAGCTCTGTAGATTGAATAAGCAAGTGAACAGACATTCACTTGTGGTGCTGACAGTGCAGCCATGTGCCTGCAGTGGCCAAGGCTGGAAGCTGGAGGGTGTTAAAGCACACCTGCCTGCTCAGCTGGAGCAGACAGCTTGGGCCAAACCTAGTCCACTCACCCTGTGGGGGGTGGGAAAGGGGGATTTGTAGGGGAGGTACAAAGCATCCTGGGATGCTGGGGGATGATGAGTTAACTTGAATCTGGAGGGGAGCTGGGACAGAAGTTCAGTAAACTGATTTAACCTAAATTAGTTGAGTCTGATATTACATCCATCCAGGTTTATCTTAAACTGGTTTCAGCTATTTTGAAAGTGTTTTATGCGCACTAAACTTCTGATGTGCTACAGATCTGAACCAGTTTCCAATCACTTACGTGATTTCTGACCCTAGCCCAGATGTTAGGGTTAGTTTTGGCCTGGCGATTCTGCAGATTTGACTCTGTTGGTTTATACATACGAGTTGAAACTTGTTCTATTGGTGCAGAGATTCCAGATATTTTTGTGTCTTACAAATACTCGTTCTGAAATGCTGTGCAATTGGAGACTTAACCTAAAATGCAGAGATTCCTCTCTAAATTTGTTGCAGCTGATAGCTGTATCACCTAGCCCTAGTGTTCCTTGACAAGCTTTTTAAATTACTTACTCTATAAGTGTTTTTACTTAACCTGTAAGAAAGCGCGGGAAGAAGTTTTTAGTCTGCAATGGAGTTGCTTCCAGGTACACTGAAGTAGCATAAGTGGGGCACTCTGTCATTAAAGATCAGGGACTTTATTATCAACCATTTTTATGAGTTAAATTTAAGAACCTCTTTAACTGAAAAGCACTGGTAGTTGCAGGGACTCCAAGTAGTGTTGGGTCCTAGAAGTTTCAAACAGTTACAGGCGATATTAGATGTTTTTTTTTTCCCCATGTGCAAATTTGTTTTGCATAAAAAGCTGTCTCTCATTTATATTTTGGAACTAATTAACAGGTGAGTACAAAAGCTTTTCTAGACAGCTGCCCAGATTGTTAACAGGATACATACATTTAAAATGACAGATTTCTTGCAAAGAAATTGAATAATTTCCTATCTACCCACCAGTCAAAACATGGTACTCTAGTCTCAGTGAAGCTAATAAAAAGGAATAAAATGAGAGTAGGCATTATCTAAGAGAGAATTTGGGGAGCAAAATAGCTAATGAAAGAAAAATCAAGGGGTTCTATTAAATAGATCAGAAGCAAGAAAATTACCAGGGATTAACACTACAAGGAAGTTAAATATTGTTTATGGCAGTATCTGTTACAAAACACACTGGGAGAAGTACCTCTCATATTATAGCTACATTTTAAAAAGGGGTGGAAGGGAGATTAGAAATGTGTAAGCCTTACATCTGTATGCGGCACACTGTTTACATGGATAGTTCAATACAGAGTCCTAGAACTGTTCTGTTTAGCGGTGCTTCTGCAAAGGAAAGCTGTGATTCTCATGTTGTGTTGGAATTTTTATCTAGATACTATAGGCGAAAAAGAAATGGCTAGCCTTTTGGTTTCCTTGCTCCTGTACCTGAAATACCTGATTCTCCAGTCTCTTAAATGGTGGGGACTACCATTTGACTAATGGGTGAATTTTGCCATTCACTTGTGTTGCAGGCTGTGACCTGTAGATATTTAAACTATTTAAAAACCACTGAAGATGGAAATTCTGTCTAACCTTTTTTCACGCAAAACACAGTATAGAAAGAAGTGCCCTTGGTTGGTGTGGACTTGTACCTCTTTGATCTGGGAAAGCTGAGCTCAGCACCACTGTGTGCAGGTATTCTGGGCATACCCCGTCTTTGCATATGCTAAAGGAAACTTCTTGGAACACATTCAGAATATGTGAGACGTAAAAGTGGAAATGGGAAGCTCTGCTGAAAACTTACCATTTTAAATGATATTTTAGTGCGAATGTCCTGGTACATTCTGTATTCTTGAACCTTTAAGGCTCTGAGTAGTACATTTGGAAAGGATTTAGAAATCTGAAGAACTTTCCTGGGCACATTGTGTTTCTTTTGATTTTGTAACCATTGCAAACAGTGAAAAAGAGAGGTCAGAGGCAGGATGAGTGCAGATGTCAAGCAAGCTAAAGATGTGCTATCTAGGAGGGAAACAAATAGCCATAGGGTGTAGTTGTACCTCCTTTGCTGGGGGAAGGGGTCAAGGGGAAACTCTTCTTTGCCAGTTTGGTGTCTGTTTTCAAAGGAAAAAGGTTCTTTAAAACACACAGAACTGAGGAATCGAAAATTAAATATTGGCATTCGGAACACCAGTCCCAGTTCAGGCACTTCTAGTAAAACACTGAAAAATAAGGTTGGGTAAGGCCACACAGGGAAGCGGTAAATAAATGAGGTGGAAGAAAAGATTGTTTGGCAAAATACTTTCTCTTCAAAGAATGATTTGTGTGTTCTCAGTTCTAATAAGATAGTCTGTCTTGTACATGTAGTTTTCTTTATTTTCTTTGGGGTGTTTTAGTGCCTGTTTACCAATGTATGATTACTTTTAGGAACATTAGTGCTCTATAACATTCTATAGCACAATGTTCTCTCGGAGCCTGTCTGACTCCATAATTGATTTAGGATCGTAAATTTTGTTTCTGGTGAACAGGCATAGGTTAAAGCTCCATCTTTGTCAGTACAAATATGTAGATAATCTAGTAGTGGCCTAGCAGGGGTTTTCAGTTATATTTGTGGAAATGTTGCATTCTGTGCAAATGAAAATATGTGGTACATGATGTAAAATGTAGTAAAATCTGGTTAATCTGCCTATGTGATAATTTGCCACTATGGTTTAATTTGCTGCTATTCTGATTCCCCACCAGTACCCACTTCCCCCTTTTTTGTTCTCCCTCTCTCTCCCTTCCCCATTATCAATTTCCACTAATTGGTCACTACTTCCGTTAATTACTTTCTCCTGAGAGTTGTGAGTTAACCAGAGTTTACTATAGTTTCTATTCTAGAGCTTCATAGGGTTGTCTGCTTAATATTTGATGACAAAGCTGATGGAACAGATATGTAATATGTTTTTTGTTAATTAGGGTTTACTAGAGAGAGAGAGCTGAGAAAATTGAGCTTAAAAAACTTTACCTGAATATCATCATATTCCAAGTGCTTCAGTTCCCCTTATCGTTTTCTCCCAGTAACTTGGAAAGTACAGTATTTTAACAAGTCATGGTGATGCAACAAGTCATGATGATGTAATAATGAGCATTATAGAAAATGTGGGATATGAGTCTAAGCAAAGCTGTGCTCGCATAGTCCTGTGGCTTGGAGGAGGCATTCCTCACTGCTGTCTAGTGATATATAACTCCCATTATGAATTTGTTTCTATTTTCTTTTCTATATTAAAAAAAAAAATAAAAGCCTTCTGCGTGAGGTTGATGTTTAAAAATCTGGGTGTGCTAATCCGTGCCATTAATGTATTTGGCACCTATGTGCTGCATGTTTCCATTGAGTCTTCAATCAGATAATCTTGTTACTAGTCAGATGACACATGATAGTGTACAGCCTTAAGTACTTCCGGGTGTGCGTGCGCACATGAACCCACACACTCCATCTTACTGGTCCAAAACATTTTTGACTTGGATATTTTATAGAAGTCTAGTTTTTGCGCTCATATACTGTATGGCTTGGTTTCAAGGAGCAGCACATCCTTTCTTGGTTGTAATTCAGGAATGAGGAGCAGACTGTGAATTTAGGCAGTCAGTGTGTACTCAGAAATATTTCATAGACTTCAGAGACATTAGGGCCGGAAGGGACCTCGGAAGATGTTCAAGTCCAGCCCTCCACCTTAAGGGCAGGAAGTCACCTGGGGTCATAGGTTCCCAGCAAGATAAGCATCCAGTTTGCTCTTGAAGGCGTTCAATGTAGGTGCTTGAACCACCTCCGCTGGCAGGCTGTTCCAGGCCTTGGGGGCTCGGACAGTAAAGAAATTCTTCCTTATGTCCACCCTGAAACGGTCTCGCAGGAGTTTATGACCGTCGACCTCGTCATACCTTGGTGATCTGGTGAACAAACATTCCCCCAGATCCTGGTGGTCACCCTGCTAAACTTACAGGTGGCCACCAGATCACCCCTGAGCCTACGCTTTTCCTGGCTAAAGAGCCCCATGGCTCTCAGCCTGTCGCCGTAAGATCTGTTTTCCTGACCTCTGATCATGCGCGTGGCTCTCCTCTGGACTCTCTCAAGCTTCTCCACATCCTTTTTGAATTGTGGAGCCCAAAACT
>NW_017728928.1:631614-680640 GCF_001723895.1 Crocodylus porosus
GAGAGCTACACCCCCGCCCCTTTTATCCACACGATCCCTCCTGTACAAGGTATAGCTATCTATACCCGAAGTCCAATCATAGGTGGAGTCCCACCAGGTCTC
Organism: Crocodylus porosus; assembly: GCF_001723895.1. Classification (NCBI taxonomy): domain Eukaryota; kingdom Metazoa; phylum Chordata; order Crocodylia; family Crocodylidae; genus Crocodylus; species Crocodylus porosus. Next base: position 631,717 of record NW_017728928.1, read on the forward strand.
TGTTATCCCTATGACATCATAATTGTTTGCATTGAGCAGGAGGACGAGCTCCTCCTGCTTATTCTCCAAGCTCCTGGCATTTGTGTACAGGCAAGCAAGTGTCCCCTTAGAGGCTCTTGCCTTGCCCACAGATTGTACCAGGGCTGGGGTAAGGGTGGGCTCCTTTAAGTGCCTTGCTCCGCTGGCTTTGCAAGGGTTGCTCAGTGGGCCAGCAGTGCTGGTAGTCCCCCCTGTCCCCCAACAGGCTTAGATTTCATAGATATTAGGGCTGGAAGAGACCTCAGAAGATCATCGAGTCCAGTCCCCTGCCCCAGGGGCAGAAAGTCAGCCGGGGTCAAAGGATCCCAGCAAGATAAAAGTCCAAATGTCTCTTAAAAGAGTCCGGAGTAGGTGCTTGCACCACCTCTGGTGGCAGTCTGCTCCAGGCCTTGGGGGCTCACACTGTAAAGAAGTTCTTCCTTATGTCCAGCCTGAAACGGTCTTGGAGGAGTTTGTGACCGTTTGACCTTGTCATCCCTTGGCGTGCTGTGGTGAACAGGTGTTCTCCCAGATCCTGATGCACACCCCTTTTATACTTATAGGCAGCACCAGGTCCCCCCAATCCTGTGCTTTCCAGGCTGAAGAGTCCCAGGGCTCTCAGCCTCCTTTCATAAGGCCTATTCTCTTGCCCTCTGATCATGCACGTGGCTCTTCTCTGGACTCTCTCAAGCTTCTCCACATCGTTCTTGAATTGTGGAGCCCAGGATTAGATGCACTACTCCAGCTGCAGCCTCACCAAGGCTGAGTAAAGCAGGAGGATGACATCCTGCGATTTGCCTCACAAGCATCTGTGGATGCAAGCCAGGGTTTTGTTCACTTTACCAGCTGCGACATAGCATTGGTGGCTCATATTCATCTTGTGGTCAATCATGACCCCCAAGTCCCTTTCGGCTGTGGTGCTAGCAAGCTTAGTACTGCCGAGCCTATAAGTGTGCTACGGGTTTTTTCCCCCAAGGTGGAGAACCGTGCATTTTTCAGCGTTGAATGTCATCAGGCTTCCATCCACCCATTTCCTGAGCCTGTCAAGGTTGGCCTGGATCACCCTTCTGTCCTCTGGTGTGGACATTTTACCCCAAAGTTTGATGTCATCGGTGAACTTGGCCAGTCCGTTTCTGATATCAATGTCCACATCATTAATAAAGATGTTAAAGAGTATGGGCCCAAGGACAGAGCCTTGGGGGACCCCACTGGTCACGGTGCACCACAGTGATTTATTTCAGTTGACTACCACTCTCTGGGTTTGATCTTAGAGCTAATTTCCCAGCCATCGGACTATGATGCAGCCGAGGCCGCAGTTGCCAGTTTTTCCATGACATGATCATGGGACACCAGATGAAAGCCTTTTTTAAAATCAAGTTATATGAATCAATCTCTTCTCCCTTGTCCAGGTGATATGTCACCTGGTCATAGAAGGAGATGAGGTTGGTCAGGTAAGACCTACCTGACCAACAAAACTGTGCTGGCTATCCCTCAGGCTGTTGCCATCATCCAGTTTGTCAAGAATGATCTCTTTGATAATTTTTTCCAAGATCTTCCCTGAGATAGAGATCAGGCTGATGGTCCTGGATCTACTTTCCTCCCTTTCTTGAAGATAGGCACCACATTGCCCTTCTTCATAGTTTCATAGTTTCTAGGGTCGGAAGGGACCTGAGCAGATCATCTAGTCCGACCCCCTGCCATGGCAGGAAAGAATACTGGGGTCAAATGACCCCATCAAGATGTTCATCTAAAGATGTTCTTCCAATCTTTGGGCACTTCACCTGAACGCCATGAGTTCTCGAAGATCCGTGCCAGTGGCTGAGCTATGATGTTTGCCAGCCAGCCCCTTACATATCCTGGGGTGTAAACTGTCTGGGCCAGCTGACTTGAAGGTGTTCAGCCTCTCAAGGTGTTCCTTCACATCGTCTGCACTGATGAAGAGTAACAATTTTCCTTCACCCTGGCCGTCCTGTACCGTATTGAGCAGGGCCATTCCTTGGGACTGGTGAAAAACTGACGCAAAATACCCATTAAACAGGTTGGCTTTTTCCTGAGCGTCGATTGTTAGTTGTCCCATGTGGTTTAGCAGGGGTCCAGTGTTACCTTTGCTTTTCCTCCAGCTCCCCACATCTAAAAAAGGACTTTTTATTATCTTTGATACGTATAGCCAGTTGGAGTTCAGTCTCAGCCTTGGCTTTCCTGGTTCACTCTCTGCAGGTGCGGACCAGTGCAGAGTACTCCTCCTTGGAGGTGGATCCAGTCTTCCATCCTTTATAGGAAGTAGTTCACTACATCTTCTTTGTAGACCCTACTGCAAATAGATCTAACAGTGTTTTTGTCCCCATCTGTTTATTTTACACAAATTACTTCCACTACATTTTCTTTGCTTTAGAAATAACACATGATTTGCCTTTTTTGTGATGTAGCTAATTCAGCTCCTGTAAATATTGTCATACTTCATTCTCTCCTATTTCTCTTGCATGGGATGGCCTCTCTGGATTTACCCATAAAAGTACTTTACTTCAAAAACGTTTGGAAGATATGTTTATGCTTTGTTCTCACAGAAGATCCTCCAACCTGTAATGGCGAGATTATCAGGGCTACCCTGACTGATTTTTATATAAGCTTTTCAAGCATCAAATTTGTATACTGGCAAAGAGATACAAGCTTGCTGTAATTGCTTGCCTTGCACATGGTTTTGTCTTGTATAGTAGTGCAACTGCTACCTTAGGCCAGAGTCTGTCCTTTCCTGGGAGTCTGTATACTTCATAGCACAAAGGGACTGCTTCTGACTGCAAACAACTGCTGTACAAATAATAAGTGCATATTTGTAAGGAGAACAGATAAGTTTTCAATTTTAACCTTGACTGTGGTATTTCCTGAGTTTTGAATAGTTGAACACAAGCTCTGCCTGTCTGTCTTTTGGGTAAAATACTTCTTCTAAAGGGGGTGGTGGGATTATCAAATGTTTTTGGCCCATTATAGCCTTCTACGGCCATACGTTATTTGCCATACCTCCTTCCTGAAACACATTAGAAGAAAGCATGGTAGATGAATTCTTACCTCTGTTTCTGCTTTCCCTCTTCAAATTATTTTGCATGCGTCTTGACAGAAAGCATTTTAAAGTAGTTAAAAATGTGGTGGGTAAGAGAACACTGCCTCCCAGCTGCCTGTGGTCCTACATGCTGGGTGCACCCAATCCCAATAAAGAATAAAACTCCTTGACAAGTTAGTTCTGTCTCTCTGCTTTTAAAGTGTCAATTGTAAAAAATAAATAAAGAAAATAAACTGGCTAATTTAGTCTGGTTGGCAAAGGGCCTGTTGATGTTGGTGTTCTGGAAGGTTTAGATTTAATGATGACCCACTGGGGAAATATTCTGTCTGCTACAAACATAAATCTTATATTTTACTTTTTTAAGGTCTTAGGGGGTCACACTTTTATTGTAGTGTGCACTAGTATGAGTGACTCTTGCTAGCAATAGGACTTATGCTTGCACTGGAAAACAGTCCTTTAATTTCTAGAGGGAGCTGCTTGGCCCAAGAGATCATCTACTGCCTACAGTGATATATAGAGGCTTGTGTTTTGATGGCTGTGTGCAAGTCATAAGCAGACATCAGTGAGACTTTGAGCAATGTTCTCCCTATCAGTAGGCTTTATTGACACTTTGATGCTCTGGTGAAGTCTACATTACAAATGCCCAAGGTATTTAGATGCATCTGTCAGAACCTGCATTGGGTCTGAGACTGGTTGTTTTGGAGGTCACTGTCATGGATGCTCTCAATTTCCAGTCACAGGACATGGTTGCTGGAATGAAAGTGTTGTGGTTTTTCAGAAGGGACTAATCCCTACTGAATGAAATGGAATAATTTGCCAGGACACCCAAAGAAGGTGTTAATTAAAAATTGCATGCTAGAAGAAACTTGGGAGATGGGCTGGTCTTTACCAGTGGTTTTCTTTCCCCCTTGGTGATCTCAGTGGAACCCTGTAAACTAGTTTTGCTCAGTTCTCCTGTGCATGGTAGCCCTCAGTTTTGAGGGGTTGACGGTGCTGATAAGGGGCAAATCCATATTCACTTACACCAGGAAGGAGGGCACATTGCATAGGTATCACTAATGGTGCCAGACAGTAAAGAACCAGGTCCTTATGGGCTCATTTATACTGTGGCAGCAGTGCCCTGGGCAGACTCTTCCAAGTATGCCAGACCCACTGCTCTGTCATGTGCAGTCCAAACATTGGTCTCTGGCGTATATGAGATTGGCCTCGCTAGTGGATTGCTGGATTTGGAGTATGTTGGTGGGAGCTGGTGGGCAGAGAGTGTATTTGGTGCCATCTTGGCTGGGGTGCAGACATGCCCTGTGAGCTGAGTGCAGGCTCTTGCATCACAGGACCAACCAGCAATGCGTCTTTAGCTTTGGTCTTTGGTTTCTGTTTGTTGTTCTTCTGATGCTCAGAAAGTGTCTCATGTTCCAGATGGAGGGGGAGCACTAGATTTACAGATTTGGGAGTCAGAGTTGGTTCTAAATAATGGGCCTTCCCCATCCCTGGGTGTTGGACATGCACACTTGACATGATTTTAACTCTAAGTGAATATGGAAAGTGTCACTCTTGGAGCAAAATTGTGAGTTTATCCACAGAACTGGTGCCACAGTGGAATTGCAGCTGCAAGTTGCAGGCCTCTTACATGCCCAGTTATCTCTAGTCTGCCCTGGAGAGGTCACTTGTAGGGCTGAAAGTAGTTTGTTCTCCGAGCTCATATGGGCTGCTTAATCTCTAGAGATGTGGGTTTGTGGGTGGTCTGAGGTTGCAAGTTAAAGGAGCCTGGAGTCCCTCTTGCCTCTAGTGCATTGTTCGAAGTCCAAGTCTGAGCATTTCTAAGGATACATAAAACCCCTGTGGACTCTGTTGTGCAGGGTAGGTCACCCCCACTTGGAAGAGAAGCAGAATCCTCTCAGATCATAACATGAAAGGGATTAACAGAGGGCTCAAACCACTGTCAGTGGTGTTCTTCATGCACAGATGATCCTGCTATCCATTACATTGTTTATTCATAGATTCATAGGTTGGCAGGGGCTGGATTGGCAGGGGCTGGAAGGGACCTTGTAGATCATTGGGTCCAGTCCCCCTCCAGTAGGCAGGAAAAGATGCTTGGGGTCAAGTGACCCCAGCGAGGTGACTGTTCAGTCTCGTTCTGCAGATTTTCAGGGTAGGTGACTGCATCACCCCTGGAGGGAGTTTGTTCCACAGTCTAGACACCCTGACTGTAAAGGAGTTTTTCCTGGTATTAAGCCTGAAGCGGCCTTCCAGGAGTTTGCATCCATTGCTCCTGGTCTTGCCCGGGGTGCACTAGTGAACAGCTGTTCACTGAGCCCTTGATGCACTCCTGATGTAGCGGTAAGCCACTACCAAGTCCCCTCTCAGCCTTCTTTTCTGTAGGCTGAAGAGGCCCAGGTCCCTCAGCCTCGCCTCATATGTCTAGTCTTGCAAGTCCCTGATCCTATGGGTGGCCCTTCTCTGGACCCTCTCAAGTTTTTCCACGTCCTTGTTGAAGTGTGGTGCCAGAGCTGGACTTGGTACTCCAGCTGCGGTTTCACCAGCGTGGAGGACAATGGGAGTATTACCGCCTTAGTTTTGCGTGAGAAAAAGGAGTCCAGGACAGGGAGTGACACTTGCTTTTTGTTTGCCAAAGTGTCTGGGGCTATTGATGCTGCCAAAGACGAGGCAGACAGAAGCGGACAAAAGACGTTGTGTTGGCTTTTGCTCATATAATTACATTATGTTACTGCTGTAGTAAATCAGTGTAGCTCATTAATATGAGCAAGCCTGCATTAGTTATACGCCATCACACTTTTTGTTAGTAAGAATCAGCCATTGAGCAGTAATTTACTTGATTGTTAATTAAAAAGCGATTAAGCTGCAGTGCTGCTTGCCTTCTTGCTGGCATGGTCAGACAGTAGTACATGGGCTTGCAGCAGCAGAAATTAACTGACTTATTCCATGATGACAAACCACTAAATCTGCCCAATAGTGGAAAGAGGGGAGACTTCACTACTTCTGGCTTGCCTGACTTTCTTCCTTTTCATGCTGTTCACTTTCCCAACCCTAACGGTAGAAGGATAAACTTCACAGTAAATTCTCTCAAGGGTTTTTCCAGTTAAGAATGGCAGTCCATCCTTAATTACACCTTCATGATTATGGGGTATAACAAGGTCACCAAAACATCAGATGCCAATCTCTGTTTAGCAGAGGAGCACACATTAAAAATGCATCCAGTGGCTTTAAGGCCAGAAGAGGCTGTTCTGCTTATCGAGTATGTCCACCTACAGAATATAGCTATAGAATTTCATTCACTATGAAGATCCTTAATTTGTTGTTGGAAAAATGTACCTTCTCTGCAGTTCTTGAAAACCAGGCTTATGGATAATGTGAGTATATTAGTAGCAAGAGATGCATGCTTTGCTCAAGGTGGAACATTCTTCAGTGGAGCTGGCAGGCAGTTTTCAGCATCCTTATATAAGTAATACCAGGGAGCACTTTGTTTTGATTTTGAAAGAAATATAAAATGTATGTAGGATGGATTTAAATATTTAAAGTTTCAGAAATGTACTTCCTTTCCCTAGAGCTAAGAGAATTTCAGGGAAATGAACCTATTCTTTTTTTAAAATGTAGTAATGACCTGTTCTTGAGCTAGGAAGGATTCTTCACTGTGTCATTTGACTTACTGCTTCCTGAAGAGAGTCTTCAGATAAGGCAAGAAATGAAATGGAAACATTGATGGTAAAATAACTTTTTGTTACTTGCATCGTACTAGGGGCAAATAAACCATGCATATTTATCACAAGTAAATTAATTATTTTGTTCAAGGCTGTTTATAAAGCTTTGCATACAGAGAAGTGTTTTCAGAGTAAGACCAGCAAGTCATTCAAGTTTTTGTTCAAGCTAAAGTGGTTTAATTTCTATTGATCAGTGAGGTATACCAGGCTTGAACCTCTCACACTTCCTTGGATTGGAAGGAGCGTTTTTAAAGAACAATTTGAAGGAAAATTCTTTCTTTGTGAAAGAAGTGGGGAGGTTTTCAGCTTAGTCCAGGGGCAGGCAGTTATTTTGGCTGGAGGGCTGCTTAATGAATTTTGGTGAGCTGTTGAGTGCCCTTTGAATTTTGGTGCTCCTGCCCTTTGATGGGTGCCCTGCCTCCTGATTGCCATCTTGGAGCCAGATGTCCTGCACCCTAACCCCTGACCTTTGCCACCAGAAGTCTTACCCCTTACCCTTGCAAGGTCATTTTTGACCTGGAGGGATGTGGGCAGTGAGGTCCCCCAGGGCTCAGGCCTTGGGCCTGCACTGTTCAACATCTTCATCAGCGACTTGGACAAGGGGGTGAAAAGCACTTTGTTCAAATTTGCGGATGACATTAAGATGTGGGGAGAAGTGGGTGTGCTAAAAGGGAGGGACAGGATACAACTAGATCTGGACAGGTTGTAGGGGTGGGCGGAGGAGAACAGGATGGGTTTCAACACTGAGAAGTGCAAGGTGCTGCACCTGGGGAGGAAGAACCAGCACCATACTGACAGGCTGGGGGACTCCCTTCTCATCAGTGCAGAGGCAGAAAAGGATCTTGGAGTCGTTACTGATTCCGAGATGAGCATGAGCTGCCAATGTGAGGACGCAGTCAAGAAGGCTAACTGCACCTTGTCATGCATCCACAGATGCATCATGAGCAGGACCAAGGAGGCGATCCTCCCCCTCTGTGACACTGGTCGGGCCGCAGTTGAAGTACTGTGTCCAGTTCTGGGCACTGCACTACAGGAGGGATGTGGACAGCATTGGGAGTGTCCAGAGGAGGGCCACTCACATAATCAGGGGACAGCAGGGCAGACACTACAAAGAGAGGCGATGAGACCTGAACCTGTTCAACCTCCACAAGAGAAGGCTGAGCGGGGATCTGGTGGCTGTCTTTAACCTTGCCAAGGGAGACCAGCAGGCAGTGGAAGAGTCCCTGTTCTCCCAAGCACTACCAGGAGTAACAAGGAACAATGGCCATAAGCTGACAGAGAGCAGATTCAGGCTGGATATCAGGAGGTACTACTTCAGTCAGGGTGGCTAGGATCTGGAACCAACTTCCAAGGGAAGTGGTGCTCACTCCTACCGTAGGGGTCTTCAAAAGGAGGCTAGATAATCACCTAGCCAGGGTTGTTTGACCCCAGCATCCTTTCCTGCCCATGGCAGGGGGTCAGATTTGATGATCTGCTCAGGTCCCTTCCGACCCTACCAACTATGAAACTCCTTTTGGGAGGGAGGGCGCTGCCATCTTGTACTATAACTTATTTTAATTTTTTTTTTTTAAAGTTTGTCCTGGTTTATGTGCATTTGAATTATGTATCTAGAGACAATTGCATAATAGCTCAAAATATATTCTTACTCTTGTATATTGTGCTGGGAGTTAAGGGGTGTATGTGGGGGAGTGGTTGGGGAGTGGGTGTGTGTGCAGTGTGGGTATGGTGGGTGGGATGTGTGGGGGAGGGTGGTTGTATGGGGTATGTGGTTGGGGTGGGAGCTGTGGGAGGGTGTGGGTGTCTGTGGTGTTACGTGTGTATGGGAGGGTGTGTTTGTGGTATGGTGGAGGGGTTGGGAGCATGTGAGGGCTATGGAAGGGTGTGGGTGTGTTTGGGGGTATCGTGGGGTGTGTGTGGGGGTGGGGGGACCTTGGCGTCCCTGGAGTGTGCCACAGGACTAACCTGATGTTGACCGCTCTAATCCTGTTCACTCTGCATTCTACCCCAGCCCACCCTGATAAAAAGACCCTATAATGCATTCAATATATACCATGATAAAGAGTGAGGACAAGATGAAAGTGAAGGAAATAAGGGCAAGGGATTGTAATGGAGGAAGAATTTTTATGTCAGTGGTTCTCAACTTTTTATTTTAGAGGCAAGGCGTTACAGGGTCTCTTTTATCAGGGTGGGCAGAGCAAACAGTGTTAGAGCAGTCAACATCAGGTTGGGTGGGTGGGTTTTTGGGTGGGTAGGTTAATCAGGAAGTATAAGTTTTAAAGGGGAAAATAGTGAAGGGATGGGAAGGGAGACGGAGGGCGTGGGAGCAAAGGGTAAAAGAAGCAGAACATACAATGAAGTTGAGGTGAGCGGGCCAGCTGTGCCAACCCTCTTTCTCCTTCAGTCAGCCCAAAGCAATCCATGTCTGATGGTGCTTGTAGTGCCTGCTAATGGTTACACCCTCTGGCTGGCTCCTCCCTGTAGTTTTTCCTCAACTAATGTGATCTGTGTTAGCTAAACTTAACCTGGGGTAAACCTGGGTCTCATGACTGACGATAACCTTTGAACACCAACTGTGTATTTCCCATGGGCCATTCTCAGGGAGATTTGGGGTCTGTTCCTGGTGTGTGTGTGCATGCTTAATGTTGAACTCCACAGACACATGAGAGTATATTTTGGATTAGAATGGTTTCCTTTTTTCTCTGGACAAGGAAAAAAAGTTTATAAAATACCTGAAACATTTGTATTCTAATTCAAAGTAGACAATTTCCTGAGGGCTTTTCAACCCTCCAGGAATTCCCAGGAAATGCCAACAAGGTAATCACTCTGATTGCATTATTCCTCCTACGCGTGGAAAGCACCACTTAATCCTTGTTAACATAATAGGGGGATGGATAACTTGTATGGCATCCCTGATTGCTGAGTTTCTTTATCAAGGACATAACTTGGGATGCAGCTCATGAACCAGCTTTTCTGTTAATTTTCTGCAGCAGAATCTCTGGGATAGAAGCAGGAGTCGGCTGAGGCTGCAGAATTTTTATCCTGATATAGAGCTGTCCTGTCCCCCCTTCTTTCCAAGTATGCACAGTCTCTCTCTATGCTCCACTTCCTAGCTTTCTTTATAAATTATACATTTGTAGGCCTCCAGATTTGCTGTGAGGTTTTGGGTTTTTGTTGGTTTTTTTTTTTTTTTGCCTGCTGTTCTGAATCTTAATGAGCACCCCGGGGATGTGGAAATGCGGGTGGCTTTGCTTCAGACAGGCACAGAAGTGCTGAGCACTGCTGACATAAATATAGAGAACCACATGGCTGCTTCCTTTCCTTTGTTCCAGTTTAGGTATTGAGGAGGAGAAGGGAAAAATCTGTAAAATGTAATTTTTAAGCAGCATTTTTGACTCACTAAAGCCTTTAGTAGCTGGTTTAATGCTGTTCTGAGGTGATAACAAAGTTAAGATGCCATCAGGTTTGGGTTGCATATATTCACAGTGCCCCTGGTGGAGATGGAAGCAAGTGTGAATGTGATGCTTGATTCGTTTTACTCAGCTGCTTCTGAATCAGCAGCCTTAGGCAAAACCTGGGAGAGAAGCCATGTGGTGACTTCTCCTGACATGAAAATACCGCGTATCCTATCTAGATACCACAGGCACAACGTATTGATACACTTCCAAACATCTTTTGAGGGTTTCAAAGTGCTTTAAATCAAATACTTTACTCTGTATGTTAAATATCAGCTCACATAGATATACAGAATAGAAAAAACATCCATTAAAATGTACAGCGATGTATCTCTGCTTATGTTGGTTCACAACTGGCATATTCAGTGCAGCCTTATGGTGTCTTGCCAAACAGCTGTTTCTGAACTTTGTGAAGAGCCAGCAATAGGAATAAGAATGGAAGGGGAGAGGGGGCGGGGGGAGGAGCGGCAGACAGACCACAGTTGTTGCAGTCTCAATTTTGCATTTCTTGACTTGTAATTTTTTTTAACAGTGCAGCCTTAATCTTGGCAGTGTCATAATTTTTTGATTTAATTTCCTTTTCATGAAGAGGAGGAGAAGGATATGGAGTTGGTTAGCTGACATTGTGAATTTTACAGCTGTGCCTGGTGCATTCCTCAGACTGAAACGTGCACTTGTGGAAGGCAGTGGTAGTGTGCACGGCTGCAGGATGTGATGGTGTCTGCAGCAGCACAGACTCAAACTGGTAACAGGAGCATGCCCTAATGAAAAGGCCAACATGGCCATCCTTGTTTCCCGGTGGGGATCCCCTTGACAGATATTGGCCAGTACATCCATTATTTGGCAGCTCATCTTCAGATGCTGTGGTTAACTGAATGTTTAGCTGAAAGATTTTTGGTGTCTGTGCAGTATAAAATAGTTTGTTGTAGAGCTTAGTTTTTGAGATCCACTATTAACTTCTGGTGCAATCTTTGAGTTAGGGTTTCTTGCAAAGAGACTTCTGTTTTAAGCAAAGGTCATATAATGGTGAGTGGAACTAGTGATCCACCAGGCCTGTCTAGCAGAGTGACCTTTAGTTTAATCAGAAAAATTGTGTTAATGTTCTCAGATTTATTTGAGAACCTCTGTAGACATGGTTGAGTCTTAAAAGTGACCCTAAGGGGAAATTTTTAAAAAGGATTTAGGATCCAAATTCTTTAATGGAATATTTGGGGTAAGGACACGGGTTTAAATATTATTTATTACTTTTTTGACTATCAAAACTTTAGGTTAGTGTTCTGTGCCTTTCCACTTCAAAGGCTCTAGACCAAGGGTGAGAAATCTATGGCCAGCAGGCTGAATCTGACCCTTGAAGAGGTTGGATTCACCCTTTGAAGGTCAGTTCCGACCCATGGCACCCAAGGGATCAGCAGCCTGAAGTTGCACTGAGTCACCCATCCTCTCTGCAGCCCTCCCTGCTGTGCTGTCATGCCTGTGCTAATCCTTATACAGAATTTGCTTGTCTTTATTGCTGTTGGCAATGGAAGTTGCCGGTGAGAGTAAGCACTGGTGGCACAGGCACTCCAGGCAGGTGGTAGATATTTCTAGTCTGCGGTGTGGACTGAGTCATGAGCAATGGCCTCCTATCAGAAAGTTCTGATACTCTAAGCAAACTCCTGAAATGTGGTAAAGAATGCACCTCTGTCTGGGTCAAATCCTGACCACTGTGCCTGATAGGTATAGTATTAAAACAGAAAAGAGATTTCAGTTTGGGTCACTTCTTTCGATAGATGCAGGGAAGCTTTTACACCTCCTTTAAAAGACAGTTTTAAGGTCTACCCCAAATTAGCAGTGTATCCTAAATATCTTTAAAAGAACTGTAGCACATCTAGGACACTATTTTTGTTGGTACCTTGAGCAGTAACCCCAGGGCACACTGTATTCTGTTATGGATTGGGTTCCTGAATAGTATGTTCACATTAGTTTTTTGATAAAGTATTTAAATTTGACATTGGCTGATCTAAGATACTTGGCCAAAGTCCACTAGCATCCAATTTCCATACTGTAAGGCAGCAGTATAGGCCTTGGAAATGAAAACCATCTTTGTAATGTCAAACCTAAATGCAGTTCTATTACATTTCATTTGAAAAGTAGAGTGAGCCTACTGGATTTTAGTGAGAGTTCAGCAAATTGGTGGATTAACACTGTAGGGTTTAATGAGGTTTTGCTGGAACAAAAAGAGAGAACTTCTATGGCTTAACCTCTGTTTTTTCACCCTATTCTGAAAAAATATGCTTAAGGTATTTTTGCATTAAAGAAGGGGAATAACAAAGCTTAACCCTCTGTGGGTGTTACAGGGTGCAAGAGAATTACAGCATTGATAGTAATTGGTGAGTTTCTTCATTAAGTATTGTTCTTGTCACTTGTTTCTAGATGAAGACTGTTAGTGTTGCCTTAGTTTTGTGCCTAAATGTTGGTGTGGATCCTCCTGATGTGGTGAAGACAACTCCCTGTGCCCGGCTGGAATGCTGGATAGGTAAGTCCATTGAATATATTTAGGAGCAGTTTGGAAATTTTGCTTTTTCACATGAAACCTCAAGCATATAAGGACATCACAGCCTCACCAACATGTTTCTTCTGGGCTGAACCGAAGGAAGTCTGTGACATCCAACTCGATTATGGCTGTGTAAATTAGGCAATCCAGCAATGACTACTTTTCCTGGTTTCTTCCAAAAGACAGTAGCCCAAAGCTGATTCTTTTGCCTATAGTTGTCTTTCTAAAATTTCTTTTAAGTTTATTGAATACCCAACCAGAACTCTGTTAGGGTTTTAAAGTATCATGTGGTATGAAACATTAAGAAAATTAAATAAAACAACGCTCCATCACTGCAAAGGAACAGTTTAGCCAAAATGCTCCAAAATAGACAAGTCGTATTGTTTGTTTGAGAAGGCACCTCCTTGGTTATCTTGAACAGGGGGAAGTGAGTTTCAAGGACTAGGCTTCTTCTCAGAAAACATCTGGTCAGCAGTCTTCTTTGGAGTGCTTGCTTCATTAGTACGGCAGTGGACAGTAGGCCCAACCTTTACTTGAAAACGGGGATTTCCTTGTATCTGGGGACAAATCTGTTTCCTGTCAAATTCATCTGGTCTTGATGATACTAGGCTGAAGCATGTGGTGTGTGTAAGCTGTCAAAGAGCTGTGTTGTTTTTAACTGTAGGTTGAAAATGCCCAGCCTCTGTATAAGTGACGCATTAAGCCATGCTACTTTGAATGTAGAATTGTAGGGCTTACAGAAGGCTGCAGAAGCAAATGCTCCATTGTATAAATGGAGTTCCTTCATTTATAAAACTACCCTTTCTCTTGCTCTGCACTCACTGAGGTGACAGCATGCTGTCAAAGATGGCAAAATTCTGAAGATAACTGAGGTTCAAAAGCTGTGAACAAGCGCCAACAAGTAGATCCATTTGGTGGAACACACAGCTTTTAGTTTGTTTTATAAGTTAAAAAGTGAAACCAAAAGTAAACTGAGTGAGAAGAGAAAACCAGGAGCAACTGGGACTCATCAAAATAAGATAATTAAGGATTGTAATCAGCAATGAGGATTCTGAGCACAGCTTCTTATTTCAGTTTATACGACGTAAGTGTCTGTCTGAGGCTTAGCTCACCTGTCTCATAAATTTAAAATAAACATGTAAGAAGAAAAAGAGTTTCCCTTTCCCACACAGCAGTCTAGTTCTGAGATGACAAAATGGTAACAACCCCTGCATCTGAAAGAACCATACATAAAACCCAGGCCAAAAGGAGGCAGCAAGCACTGCTGTTATGATGGTTCAGCAGCAGCTGAGGATTTCAAATGAGAGCCGCTGCTTCTGTTAGCAAACAGCAGTCCCACAGACCATCAAAGTCATTTGTAGTTCTCATGTTTTCTGGATTTCATTCCTGTAAAGGGTGACGACTGAATTCTAGAGGATCTCATGCCTGATCATTGATCAAAGCAGCGCTTAACATAGCATCCCCTCCACTAAAGCTTAAAATTACCTTTTGAGTCCGGGCTTAATGGTTACTACCCAAGTCTATTGGACCTTGGGAGAATTTAACTAATTAGGTAATGCTTACAAAGTGTGGCCTTAGCTGAAACTTTCCCTGAAACTGCTGCATTATTGTGGTTTTGTGCAGATTAAATCTTAGCTAGCTACCTTGCATTCATTCCCTAATGTCAACTGGACACCAATAAAGACTCTAAGAGTTGGTGTCACGACTGTACTGCAGGTACTCTGCCCAGTTTCTCTCCTAATCCTTCCAGTAGCCTTGTGCTATGCACTGTACAGGAAGGGAGATGAGCTGAAGCCCCCAGGATGATGAGCAATGTTCAAAAGCACTCTCAGAAAACTCTGCTTAGTGAGGGACTGGACCCATCCATCCAAGAACAGGCCGTGTGCTCCTGCCATAGTCTGCTGGCTAATTGGTGCTGGCTGGACGGTTCATTCTTTTGGCTTGTTGTAGCCAACAGTAGTAGTCAGAGTTAACACTATTGTTCAAAAGTACTTCAGTCAAAGGTAAGAGGCATATTGAAAAAAGAAGCCAGGTTAAGTAAGGGCCTTACTGTAACTGCCAGATGCCCACAGCTTTGGCAGGTTGTGAATTTTATGTAAGGTGACTCTCTGTACCTTCTCTTGCTATTGAGAATCTCAGTCCGTGCACCTTTCATGCGCAGGTAATACATTAAAAAATATGGGGTCTCGAGTGATTAGGTAATTCTTCCTGCAATCTGTTCCATTTATCTCCTTGGAACTGCAGTCAAAGCAGATATGCAGCTATGAATTCTAGCAAGGTGAGGCATTGGCTTATATATCTGTGGTAGTTTTGCCTTGAATGAGCACAGAAGCACTGCTGCTTTTGTCTCCAATTTGTCTTCTTGAAATCTAAGGTTGTTAAATGTTACACTTTCACTCCACGTAATACATACTGTTTTTATAATGTTTCTTCTCCTCTTTAGAGAAACGACACCTGTCCTTTCTTTTTGCATTGTTTTATGGTCAGACATTAAATGCCGTAACAGTAATGTAGAAAATGTCATTCAAAAGATGCATGCCCTGTAGCATGCTAAGAAAAATCTGTGTTTTAGGCATGGCATAAATGAGCTGAATGCTGAAGAGGGGGGAATGTAATTTTACAGAAATCTCTTTATGTACATCACCTAATGGAAATTGTGCATCAAAGCAAGGCAGGAATACATAAGGAGTTTTGGTAAGCGTTCCTTGAAATGCATAAGCCCTGAAGTGGTGCTAGATACACATAAGGAGGTGCCTATTGTTCCCCATCTGACTTTAAACCTGTGCTCTGACATTTTTATACTGGTTGGAAAACAGTACGTTGTTTCATTGTACTTGAGTTCTTGTCCTCAGTCCTTGACAAAAATACATCTGTGGTTGAGATGCCTTGCTAACCAGGAAGGAAAATCTCATAACTTCATCTTTTATGATTTTTGATCTTACTTTGTAACTGCAGGATTCATGGAAAGATTCCTCCTTCTTCTTCCCTATTTCGGTAAGGAGAGTGAACATATACACGTTGACATGGGTGGATCTAGGATTTTGAAAAGGGGCGTGCAGATGGTGTGGCATCATTGCATAAAACACAAAACATTGTTCTCCAGTTAAAGAGAAGCGAAATGCTTTATTAATATGCTAGAGGGCTAACACTATATTATTCAGTTTAAGATTAAAGTAGAAACCGATATAATTATTGGAATGTGCACTGATTTGCTAGAGATTGTTTACAAAGTTTAAAAAAAACAAACTAGTCAAAACAAAGTTAAAAGATTTTTATTAGTCCTGTAATCATTAGAGTTAAATGTACATCTCTTACTCAGATTCATAGAGCAAAATATAGCCTTTTTGAGTATTTCGACAGTGCTTCCACTACTTCAGTCAATCATTTCTACACTTGAGTTAATATTACCATACCCGAGTTAAGTTTTTTAGCTAGAGCTAAAAGCAGGCTGCCGGACTGTGAAATAGAAGAGAGACATTACCAGGAATGGCTAACTGACAGCAAAATTGCAGGAGAAAGGATAACTTGAAATGGAAACAGTGGAACATGAAGACCATTAAAAAAGATAGAGGATTGTTAATGCCTGAATCCAAGAGATGACAGTGAGCCATGAAGGCGACTGACGCTCTCAACACTGCCTGAATAGCAATGCAGCTCTCCCTCCATGCAGGATTTTTTTAAGTTTGAGTGGAGCAGAACTCTAAGAAGGGTGCAACTGTATCGCTGCACCCCTGCTGCATCCACCTCAGCAGATTGACTTATTCCTGTATAAAACTGGAGGTCTCCCCAGCTCTAGCTAAGGCCACCCTTTGTAAGCACTGCCTAATTAGTTAAATTCTCTCATGGTCCAAGAGACTTTGGCAGTATTTTTGGGCCTGGGCTTGATGGTTAATTTTAAGCTTTAATAGAGGGTATTTTATGTTAGTGCTGCTTTGCTCAGGCATGAACTCCTCTAGAATTTAGTCGCCCTTCAGAGGACTGAGTAAACTCCTTTAAAGTTGTTGTTGAATGTGCCTGTGCCATTTTCCCTGGGTGCTCACCCCAGCATACTAACAGCTCCCCCCAAAATGGTACTGCTATATGTTATGTTTGCACAAGGCTTGGAAAGGGCCTGCTAAAAAAGGGCCTGCCGCCTCCTATGGCATTCCATAGCCCACGGCAAATTCTTTCACTCACAGAGTGGAAGGGGGGAGTGTTGTTTGTTAGGCTCATTATGCACTTTCACAAATCCAGCTCGACTCTTTCCAGGAACACAAAACAATCCCGAGTGTGTATCAGTCTGGTTTGTTAACTTAAGGGTACCCTGGTAGCACTGTTGCATAGCGAAGCTGCCATCAGTTCTGAGGGAGTCTGTGGGATTTTTAAGAGATTATTGTTAACCAGATCCAAAGGCTTCTGGCCAAAATTTGGCTTAAGTGACAGTAGGCTTCAAGCAACTTTTACACAGCTTTTGTTTTCAGGATTGAGTGGCAAAGATTTTGCTGCCTTTTAAAATAGACTTTCTGTCTAAAGGTCTCAGTGTTGGAACCAGGTGTTTACTGGAGCTGAATAAATGTCCTGTTTTTGCACTGAAGGACTGGCACCCTTCCATGAAGCTTGTGGTTACACTGATGGAGCAACCTGTAGTTTACCTAGATAGTTCTGCCTGTATAAAACAGAGCAGAAAAACCTATGGATATACTGTTCTGTGCATCCCTTCTGGTATCTCAAGCATGTAGAAATGTTAATGATCCACTCACAAAAAAAAAAAAAATACTGTGAAGAAATAAAAATACTATGTTTATACTTCAGTGTTAGCCTTTGTTTTCTTAAGAAAATGGAAGTCATGAGTAAAAAATTCCTGTTTTCTCCCATACTTTCATAGTGTGATGGTATAAACTTCTACAGCTTGAGGTATGCAGTAAAATATTTATTCTAAAAACATATAAAGGCCATATGACATCATCAGTTTTATAAACTGCTTTTTCAGTTAATCTGCCCACTGCCAGCTTCTAGATTTTTGATACTTACTCATTCAGTCAATTCCATGGGCCCAGGTTTTGAGTAGATCACTGGAGCAGAAGTTGGCCTTCCAGAACGTGTTGGTACGGTGGTGTAAGAGAAAGAACTTTGTGCTGAAAAATATAATACCTTTTAAAAAGTTATTCACATTTCTAGTAATAAGCCTTTATTTCCAGTAATATCAAATCTTGTTTCACTCACTGCCATTGCTTAGTTTCAGGGATGATACTTTATTTATTGGTAACTTTTTGTTGTATACATTATTGACATTGTATATTTTTATTGTGGTTCTTATGGAAGCATAGTTTCAATATTTACAGAAACAAAAGTTACACCTCTCACTTCTCTAAGCAGATTTTTACTTCTCACTTTGGAGATCATAATGCTCATTGCAAATTTGGCAGACGTTGCTGTGTGTGTTAATTTTGTATAATAATGCAGAATATGAAACTAGTTTCTACTGTCTCCTTTAAATAACTGTAGTGAGAAGCATAATGTGTATGAACTTGAAATTGATGACTTTACCTGAAATAATAAATAGCATAAATTGGGAAAGAAGCCTTTTATTAGAATATCATAACATCCATTTCATTACACAGACAAATTGCTGCAGACTGAAAGCAAGAAATTTTTCAACAATTCTCTCTTACTGCATTTACCTTGGTACAAACACTGATGGCCCAGATCTCTAATTGTGCTGTCAGAGCTCACATTGGACTTGACAGAAGCCAAACCAGGAATAGGTATATGTGGCCTATGAATTCAAATACACATGGCAATAGAAATGATTTTCGCTTAATATAAAAGCAAGCTGAATAGAGTAATGGTCAGAAGTGTTAATGCATGAGTTTTATATTTCTTAGATCCTCTGTCAATGGGTCCTCAAAAAGCACTGGAAACCATTGGTGCAAATTTACAGAAGCAGTATGAAAACTGGCAGCCAAGGGTAAGTTGTATACTCTGCTTTCCTTTTTGTACCAGTATCTGTACAGCTCAAGGATAGAAGGAGGGTAGTTAGCTGTGGTTACATGAAGGTCGGCAGAAGGCACAAGAGAGGTGCACCTTTTATAGACTAACCAAATCAGAGGCATAAACCTCTGACAGAGTTGGGTGTTGCTCACAACAGTTTGTTCCTTTCTGACTATTAGTCTATAAGGAGCATCTCTACCCTGCCTTCAACTCAAAGCTTTTCCAAGAGAGACTGTGGCTTAGGTTAAGAAGGAAGTTACTCACCATTATGTAACTCAGTGATCTCACAGCATCCATTGCTTGCTTAATCCATTCATGTATATAGACTCTTGCAGGCTGTCAAACTCAATTACCTCTCTGATTGGTCTGTTGCATGGCCACCGCTTTGTTTAATCGGGGCAGAGGTAATTGTTCTAAGTTCTAGGTGCTACACTGACACTTCTGTTAAGCTTTTCTACCATTACTGTATTTCTGGAGACTTTTTAGATCTTTTTTTTCTTTCTCTCCCCTCCCCTCTTTTTTTTTTTTCAGTTCATTGTCTCTTCTGTAGTGAAATTGCTCTCGGTGTGAATTTCTGCAGTGTCAGCTAGTTCGGAGGCATGTCTCTTGGCTCTCACTTAGCAGTACATTTTCTTTTAACATTTTTGCTGTAACATGAATAATGTTGTAAGGCCACTAGCAAGTAGATGTTCTTGGTTTTGTTCAGAAAGATATTTCTAGGGATTTGGTCACTAACTGGTAACTGTCTGATGTGTGGTGCATGCGTATTTTTTTGGAATGGAAAATGAAATAAAGATATCATCATAATGGCATAAAGCAGGGATAAGTTGCCAGCAACTTGCAGCTGTCCTTTCATTTCCTACTTATATTACAAATAATGTTGGTTTTTTTGGTAAAGGTAGTGGTTTCCTGATTTTTTTTCAGTGCTCAATCAGGGTGTACAAGGATGAGAATTATGTTTTTAACTTTTTCCTGTTCATTAAAGTTAAAAAAACAAACCCAATTGAGTCATCCTTGCCAACATGGTTCCTTAAGACACTTGCCTATGCCTTGTTCTTCAGGTCTTAGACAGCAACCTTGTTGGAGCAAAGCACTTCCTTATTGCGTACTGCACATCACAAAGCGCATCCACTACTTGACAATAACTTGTCAATAAAAAATAGTTCTGATGTGGCCTGATCTGACTGGGAGAGAAGCAGCTTTACCAGATGGGCTCTTAACTGCACACTCATGTCTTCCTTTTACATCCTGTGTTGGCAGCTGGAATAGATTTATTCTCTTAGGTCTGGGAGCTCCTCTTCAGTATCCACAACCGAGTATGTAGAAGGGATATTGTTTCATCCCTTCCTTTTAACTTCTCTCTTCAGTGCTCAGCATGTTTCAAAGTTTTGTACACCTTGCTTGTCAGCAAAAGGACTCTTGTGTTTCCTGTCCACCGTCTGGGTTTTGTACATGGAGTAATAAGATGGCCAATCTGCTGGGGGTTTTTTGGCTAAAATCTTGCTTTGTGTATACATTATGAATGTTTCACAATTTCAAAAGTCTCTTGATATTTTATGCAACTCTGAGGAAACCCTGGTGGAAAAGGCTTTGTCCTGGTTTTAGCAAGCCTTTAGGTAATTTTAATCGGTTACTCTAAAATCTAATTGGTTATGCACAGACTTAGGGATGTTTCATAATTAATTTACTAGTTTCTGTATAATTTATAAAATCAATAAAGATAAATTGCTACTGCAAATGTTTTGTTTGGTCCTTGAGCCTGAAGATGCCCTGTCTTGCTCTTCTCATGGCAGGCATCTCCTCCTGAGCAACTTTTTAAGCCTTTATTCAAGCTGATAGCAATTCATAAAGGATTAATACCTTGATCCAGTGATGGGAGTATTCTTCCATTAAAGGAGAAATGATTCCCTTGGGGCATTTTTTTTCTGCAGAAGGCATCAGTTTATTTCTGGTGATACACTAGGAAAATAACTTCACTGAGAAATGCAAGTTCTGGTGTATGAAGAGGGTGCAGACATTGTTGTTGGATGGTCCTTATCAAAGTCTCTACATTTTCTGTCTCAAAGATGAGGAAAAGTAATCTGTTCAGAGCAGTTTAATGAACATAAGGTTGATATAGACTTTTTAACTCTTCACAACCTTTTAATTTTTTTCTTTTACTGGGTGCCTTTACACATGCACTTTACTGTGGAGTTGACTAATTAGGTCCTTAGTAAAGCATCACCATCTACATGTGCACCTGTATTAAGGTGCAGTAAACTAACTCCACTGTAGGATAGTACTATCTGGGACAAGTTCTATCCTACAGCAAAGTCATTTCATGCACTGCAGTGGACATGTAGGTGGTGACCAGGGGCTGCTAACCCTGCATTGTAGTGCTCTGTGCCCCAGCCAGCCCCTCCACAGCATGTTGAGCTGGGGCGGAGCAGCCCTGGGCTGGCAGGCCCCCTAGGTCTCCTGCAGCTGTTGGCTCAGCCTCAATGTGCTGAGGTCCTGGGCACATGTGTAAACGCTGCACCCGGGAGTAACAAACTCTGGCGCAAACTGTGCTGGCATCTATTTCTACATGCTAATTGCATGTGTAGATCTACCCACTGAGTAAAAACTCAACTCCAAAGGCATTACCTGCATAAATTTTGTAGTATTTGTTGGTGAAACTCTACCTCAAGGTAAAAGACAAATCCATGGATGATTTCCTCAATGTCCCTCTTCGATACGAATCTTCAGTGGGTGTACTTTTTTGTGGTGGCATTTTTTTTAATAGGTCTTTGTTTAAGAGAGCCCTGTCTTTATTGGTAGACATTATATTTAAGACAGGCTAATGTTCCTTTGCGATTTTCCTTTTGAAGTGCTGGAATTGACTCTTAATCTCTCTTTATTGAGTAAAAGGACTGGCTGACACTGAAAAGCAAATATGGTGTGTGGAATCTAATATAGTAGTAGAACACCTTGATGTAGTGGTAAAAACAAACACTTCTCTCTGTTGGTTAATAATAGAGCCCATGGTACTGGAGGATGGGGACTGGATTCTGGTAGCAGCAGGTATTCTGTGTGTGGGCAGACCTCACGCTGCCTTGTAGAGTTTGCACAAAACATGAGGCAATTACTGAGCTCAGATGTTTGTGTGCAAGGTGCCCAGTTCTTAAGAGTAAATCACAGCCCTTTGAAACATTGCGAGGCTAAACACGTACCACTTTATTGCACTCTACAGGGCTCTTGAGTTTTCTGCAGTAATAAAGAGAAGTTGATGTGCCATCTGCAATAAAACAATAGGAACATTATTGAATTTCCTAGACCTTTCATGTAAATACTAATAGATCTAGTTTTGTCTCTTTCTCTGTGTTTTGGAATGGTTGGAGATTTGGAAGGAGGAGGAAGACTTGGAAAGAGGACACCTAAGCAATCTGTACTGAGGCTGGATCATTAAAACCTTGTGAGAAAACTTGCATTATGGAGCTCCCAATGTGTGCCTCTAAATGAGGAAAATACCTGTTGTCACTATCTAATTGGGAATGTGTGAGCAGAACTAATTAACTATAAACTGACCAGAGCCAATAAAGGAGGAACTTCCCACAGGGTCCTTAAGATTGACAAGATTTATCGCAGGCCTGTGCAGTCTTGTTTGACTTTAAGCACAGGATGCTGTATGAATCAAGGTCTAGATAATTGTTGGTTTAAACATTACAAATAGCCGATGTGGAATTTCTGAAGAGGGGCAGGCTTGCAAATTCTGTGTTTCTGAAAACTCCCAGGCTGTGTGTCTGGTACATATTTCCTTGCCAGGCCTTATTGAGCCCCTTTCTAAACAATTTATCAGTTTGCCATTGCTTGAAGTATTTCTTCTGATTAAATTTAAGACTTTGCTTTATTGCTGTGTAGCTACATAAATTTGTGTGCTGCAGGAGGGGGGGAAAACACTTCAGCCATTGTTTCATCTGCAAACTACTGCAGTTAAATAAAATTTAGTCATTTCATTGCAAGTCTCAAGTGAAAGTTTTACTAGGAGAACGAAGTAGGAGATTGCAAAGCTGCGGGTGTACAATGAAGAATTTATCTCTCTAAAGAATTTTCTTAACAAATTGGAGCTCTGGCAGTTTGGCGTGGAGATAATTTAGGTGCTGGTGAAAAAGTCAGTTAAGAAAATAAGAGTCTTGCCTTTGTGTTGCCACCTCACTCCCCTGGAGGGAAATCCTTGACAGGTTTACTTTGGGGATTCTTCCTGTACTTTGTGTAAGGTATTGAGGTGAGATACTGATCAGGCTTAAATGTCTCATCAGGTGTCCCTTCCCTCCCTCCATTGCCTGCAGAATGCTGTAGGGAACGATGTGCTGGATAAGCACATTGGCTTACATGTGATGGCAACAGGTGACGAATACTTACATTTCTGGAGGGGAGAGGGGTTGGCTGGAATTTCTTTTAGCCCTAGTGCCTGTTATACTGAGCAAAGGAGATGGATTTCTTGTAGTCGAAAGCCAAGAGATGAATTGTATGCAGTACAGAACCATGGAAGAGGAAAACTGCCGACCTGTTAAAAGCCCTGCTGCAGTGAGGGGGGTTCACTAGCCTGTAGAAGCTACTGCATTCCCTGAACAGAGCCTATTGTTACGTGAATCAAAGACTTCAGTCCAGCTGTCTGCAGGGCCTGGGCCTCAAGTTCTTCTTCTGACGTCCGGGCAGATTTTCAGGAGTGGAATGGAGGGCTATAGGAAAGGAGGAGGGAGGAGCCCAACTTCCTAGAGTTGTGCTTTTTATAAGTCAGTACTCTGTTTTCTGATGACCTGGCTAGAGAGAACGCAAATGTTTCTCTGCAGCCTCTTGGCTTGAGTTCTCTGATTTGGGCTACAGTTGCTTTGGTATATAAAGCACTAAATTCCCACTGGAGTTTAACTATTGAGCATGAGCATCCTACCAAAGCTGAAATGAGCCTCCTTGCAATGACTGATATGTCCTTAGAAGGGTGCCAGACATCCTGTCCTTTGGTTGTGAGGGTCACCTCTTTAGTCTCTGACTTCTTACCCTTCCCTAGACATTTGCTTAGCTTATCTTGTTTATGTCTTTGTGATAAACTGAAAATGAGGACGTGTAGCCAAAGGCAGAATTGTAGGTTGGATGGCACGTAGTTTACATAATTCAGGATCTGGTGTGAAGTATTTTGCAGCATACGCTCATTAAATTTGCATGAAATTACAGATTTTTTTTTTCTCTTTTGACTGACTGTGGCTTTTGACCAGTTCCTTTAACTCCAGACTGTCCAGGATACTTAGAGCATAATTTCTTCCAAATTATATTGTTTGGATTAAAATCAACCATCCTTTCAACAGTGTTCTTTTTCTTTCCTTCTTTCTCACCCAGCCCAATGAACAAGGCCCTTGTGCTGTATGTCCACTAGTCCATGAATCTGTGCCCCTGAACGATTCCTTCTGCAATACCATTTTTTATTCCTTGACAGTGACTTTTCCTACTCCAAACCCCTGTAAGGTCAAGAAGTGACATTCATGTCTCCCTGAATACAGATCAGGTGAAAAGTTAGTTCAGAAGCCTTCATGTTCTGATACTGCTGCCACTGCAGCGTATTAATAATAACTTTGAAGGGGGATCTTCTGTATGCATTGCCTCGTGTCGTAACTCCAAAGAGAGATTTAACCTTTACTTTCTGAGATGTATGGCACGCATTACTAAATGGCTGAGCACCCTAAGAATTGACCGTGGCAAGGTGCTAAAAGACTGGGATACAGGGTGTGATTCCTTTAGGAAGTTTGTGGCAAGGGTTGTTATTTCTTTGTATTGCTATGGCACATAGGAGCCCTTGTTTTGGGCTAAGACCACACTGCTATTTGCTGTGCAGACTCAGAGCAAAAGCAATCTCTGCTGCTAGCTGCTTACAAAGAGACAAGAAGATAATGTTGATCTCCAGGCAGGCAGTAGTTTCAGCACAGCAACAGCTTGACCACTCAGTTTTTGTAGGCATCGCAGCAAAGGAGGCTTTTAAAGAGCGTTTTGAAGAAGCATGAAGAAGTAGCTCTGGAGATATTTCCAGGGAGCTCTTTCCAAGCTTGAAGGATGGATGGAGGAGAGTGTGCCTACAGATTCAGCAAGTGGTGAAGAGGCTGGCATATGGGCTGACTGAAGGTGGGAGTCGACTTCTTTATACTGAATAGAGAAAATAGACGGGAGAGAAGAAGTTGTGAAGCATTTTGAAAATGAAAATAAGTACATAGGATTAAGAGAGAGGGGCGATGTGCTTGGAGAATGTTCCTTGCACTAGCAGCCTGAATGGGTTCCTCAAAGTCAGAGGAAAGGTAGTAACTGAACTGAGAGCCTGGAGAAAAGCTGTCGTTGTGTGTGGATGGCTGGAAAAGGCCATGTAGTAGATTTCAGGCAGAAGGGCTCTGCCGTACTGGGACCCTGCTGAGATGTGAGAACCTAGAGCGATTTGCGTTGAAAATGACCCTGAGGCCTGAGGAACTGGAGAGAAGTCGCTACCATCCACAGTGATGGAGACAGCAGGCTGTAGTGGGAGAGCTTGGAGGTAAGAGTGGAGGTTCATAGCTCTGTCTCAGCCATGTTGAGCTTGACAGGGTGGCTAGACATCCACATGGAGAACTCGGAGACTGGCTGATGCTAGCTTCTATAGAAGGGGATGCATCTGGAACAGAATTGAATATCTTTGAGTGTCCTGCATAGAGGTGGCAGCTGAATAAGGGTTAGGAATAAGATAAAGATGGATAAGAGGAGGGGGCTAAGGGCAGAAAGTTGGAATGGGGAATGAGGAGGATCTTCCAAAAGAAATACAGAACCGGCAGGAGGAGAACCCAGGGAGGATAAAGTCACAGAAGCCAAAGGAGGACAGGACTCCAAGCAGACCATGGTCAGCTGTGTCAAAGGTAGTGAGCAAGACCAGGAGAATAAAAAGAGGGCACCACTCCTCAGCATTAGCTAGAAAAAAATGAGAGACTTTGGTGACAGAGGTTTCCATTTGTAGGGGCTCTCTCCCTTGCCAAGAGGGAAGGTGAATAACCCACAAGTCACACGCTGAGGTAAAACTGAAGTAAAAATTTTTATTGCAAAAAACAACGCTCACTCCTCTCTCTCTCTCTCTCTCTCACACACTACAGCATGCCTACAAATTGCTAGTATGTCGTGCTGGAGGAAAGGCACTCCCCACCCTGTCCCATATATTACCTGCGAGGTCTCAGGAACCCCACCCACCCTGCGTTCAGGGTGGCGAGACTACCTTCTTTTTCAGGTCTTCAGCCTTGTCCTCCCCGAAGTAGTTCTGCCCAAGGCTTTGCCCTTATGACCGTTATACCTTTCTGCCTCCCATCCCCATGGGATCCTCCAATCACACAAAGCTTCTAGCCTTATGATGTTTTATGGGTTAGAGCAAGCCTCAGCATATGCTGCAAAGCAGGGTTTACCTCAGCCCTTGCCGCAGTTTCCTTTTCCAGAGCCGTTATTTTGGATACTTCTCCAATGCTGTTAGTTACTCAAAGCAGTTCCCTTTTTTGTTATTTGCAGCAGATCAGTAGATGCATTAGGTCATTATCTCGTGGCCTCCGGGTTCTGCAAATCTAGCCCCCCCTTAGGGATGTCAGTTTGGCCTCCTCCCAGTGGCCTCTTTGGGATGGCCCTCACACCATTAAGTGCAAGGGACAGGAGAAAGTTGAGAGGATCTAGAATGGAACTGGATGAGAGGACATCTGGATAATGATTGTGAACGGTATGTTCAGTGAGCCTGGACGTGAAAAGGAAAAGAGATGGTAGTAGCTGGAGAGGCAGAGAAGGCAGGGGCATCTTTAAGACTGGAGGAACTAAGTCTGTTGGTATTGTGAGAGGAAAGCACCAGAGGAGGGCAAGAGGTTAAGCAGAAGAGTGAGAGGGGAAGTTAAACTGTGTGAGAGGGAGATCAGGGAAAAGGATGGGATGATTAGCATACTGCGGAGGCAGCAGGTTTGATTAGGTGGGGAAGAGAGCTGTGTCCAAGAGCAACTTCTTTTCAGTTATTTTTTTGTGTGGCTCCAAAGTCTTGGTTTGCAATGGGTGCAATCTAGGATTTTGGAGGGGTGGGAATTACTGAAGTATGCAAACTCTGTGGAGATTGACTGAATTGTCTTAGCATCCGGTTGGTGGCATTTAGAGTTGCATCTGTACAGATCCCAGCCAATACCTTTCTTCTGTGCCCTAGCTTAGTTCTTCTCAGGGGCACTAACAAGCCCAAGGTTGGCTTTGTTAGAGTAGGCAGAGGCTTGGGCCCACCATCTTTGGATATTGCTTTCTTGACTGCTTGCTCTTCAGTGTGTGACGTGCTAACAGGACCCTGCCCTTACCAGCAGTCGGAATTGATTTTTGTTTTATGTGTGCACATTTCATTTTGTGTCTTTTGTGCATGAATTTTAAATCTTTCTTTGTTCCCTTTTCCCCTGTTTCTGACTTCTGTTTGGTTTATGAAGGCGATTAATGCTTGGTTTATTGCATGCTGGGAAATATCACCATGTTGAGAGCCATTATTAGGGGGTGGCTTGTTTCACTTCTGTTGTTCTCGCTGTATTTTATGCACTTAGCTGCCAGGGCAGAGGGCACTGAGTGTAAATAAAATAGTTGTAAATTTAGACAAGCACTTTAGGGTCCTATTAAAATGAAAGGGGCTACCACAATATTTGTTTTTTAAATGTTGTTTTCAGGAAAAAAAAATAACTAAAGATGTGCTTGCTTACTGGCTCCAAATCTTTGGTCTGAAACAACTTGCTAATGGTTTCAGTAAAGCGCTGCCTACTCCCCTGCTTCTGGATGGTTTCTTGCTACTGCTTTTTTGCTGCAGGGACATTTATGCAGGTTCCAGATGGAGAGGGAGATGGTCCCAAGACCCTCTCCATTAAGATGTAGACTGTCTTGGAAGACTTCAGGAGCCCATTAATGTACAAATTAGCAATCTCAAGAACAAAGTGGGGAAGAATAGGAAACTCGCTTCATTTACTTGGTCCTCACCTGGGATATAAAATCTTCAGCTTTTGCCCTTCTGGTTGCTGTCTCTCAGGATTTGATGAAGAAAAATGATTTAGAAACTGACTTTATTTTCTGTGCAATAAATCTAACTGCTTCCTGGCTTCCTCTCATTTTATTTAATATGCCCACAAGCATTTTTAAGCAGTCACTGTGTTTTCTACAAGTTGCAGAAATACAAGCTGGCTTTGGACACCTTTTCTCTTATACTGGCCTGACCCATCTCTTGTCTTTTCCAACAGTAGCAATGCAGTGTGCTGCAGGGTAGGAGAGCTGTGCTATTTTCCTTGGCTCATGAGTCCGAAGGCATTAAAGTAGCTGATGTCTGTTGTGCACATGCTGCCAGGGCTGTAATAGGGACCATAAATGCAAAAGCTTTTAACTTGGTCTTCTGTGGAGTTTGCTGGTGCCTGGAGTTCACTAGATTAAAGATAACATTTTGGACCATATTTGGCATCTTACTGTTCTTTATTGCAAAGCAGTTACAGTATACTGTAACAGTATACTGAAAAAAACAACCTTTCCACAGATTTCTGCAGTGTTAGTGCTTCTGGTTTTGCAACCTAGCTTGGCAGTTGGGCTGT
The DNA here is from genome assembly GCF_001723895.1 of Crocodylus porosus. NCBI lineage: Eukaryota > Metazoa > Chordata > Crocodylia > Crocodylidae > Crocodylus > Crocodylus porosus. The sequence continues at coordinate 660,045 of NW_017728928.1, forward strand.
ATGCCTCTCTAAAAGTGTGTGCACTAACCCTTTTACTGCAACAGACAGTCTGTCTGGACCAGGATGGAGCCGTCCAGGACAGGGACTCCAATGGGAGTGTGGGGAAAAGGAAGCTGGCAGCCGTCTGTACGAGCTCTGTGCGCTGAGGACCTCCGTTGGCTGTCTTTCACTATCAACAGTTTCAGGAGAACGGAATCCAGCCCCACATGCAGATTTGTGTGCGAGTATTCCTGGTCCACTGAAGCCAGCTGTAGTGGTGCTGCTGTACTGCAAAGTTTCTACAGTCATTGTGTGAGCACTGAGCCAGAGACTGTGGGTTTTCTAAGCAGGCACTTTCACCTCCGAAGTGAGCAGACATTAACCCGCGCTCCTCGAGAGCATTGGAAATGAGCCAGTGAAGGGTGTAATGGTGTGAAGCGCTCAGGAAGCAAGCTGTATCGAGTGACTACACTGGAAGGTGTGCAGATAAGCTACGGTCATCACCCAGCCCAGCCTCATGCCTTGTTATTCTATGACTTGCCTAGGAAAATGCCAGAGCCCTCCAGGCCAGCTTTTTCCCCCTCAGAGGTGACAGATGAAAATCAGTAGCCCAGACTTCCAGTTGCAACAGGCTCTGCTTTAAGGAAGAGTCCAGCAAAGACATGTATTTAATGTGCCTTAAAAGCAAAAGAGCCCTGCCTGTGGACAAAAGTCTGACTGTGAGTGTGGGGAAGGAACTTGACCCCAGTACTCTTTCCTGCCATGGCAGGGGGTCAAACTAGATGATCTGCTCAGGTCCCTTCTGACCCGACTAACTATAAAACTATGCAGCTAGACTAACAAAAGGATCAACTTCCAATGCCTAGAGGTGAAATGCAGCAGGTTGGAGATCGTTAGGGAATAGGTCACTCAGGAAGTAGTGGTGTTTGTTTTTGTCTACCCAGCTAGGGAACAATTAACAAAACTAGTGTTGGAATGAGAGGCCAGGAAAGGACAGTTGTGGTAACACATTTAATTTGCATGGTGAAATGACATCTTTTTTAAAAAGAATTTTCTAGTGTCAGCTGCGGGGGTTTTTTGTTGATTGGGGAGGGGGGAGGCTGGGGTCCTGCAGATTTTTGTCACGATGGCATCGTCACTCTTGCATTGAGATTTAGGTTTCCATTTAAAGGTCACTTGCATGGATTTTTGCTGTTTTATGTGTGTAATAAAATGCCTAAATGGTTGCAGAGTGGGAGAGGTTCCAGGTTCCAGGGTTCAGCTGCACTAAATCTGTAACTTGTCATCCATGTAACACACATCCTCTCTCTCTCTCCTGCCTTCGTAAAGCTGAGAGCCGCGAAGGCCTCTTGTACTCACCCTTGTGCTAACTAACAGCAGCAAACCAATTGGCTTTAAACACTGTATACAAGGGAATTGATTTTCCCCCCACCTTTAAGCCTAAATCAAACATGGGAAGATCATTGAGTACAGTATTGATTTTCTGATTCAGGTGCTCGAGTGACATCTCCTCCTTTCCCCTTCTGTCTTAGTTTACTTGAGTGAGTGTGTGGAAGATGCATCGCTGGAGAAGTCTCATGTGGGAACTCTGAATATTTCATTGGAGCCCCACCAGACCAGATTAGCAGAAAGAGTAATAGCCTGTGCCAGTGAGCGGTTTCAGTCAGGCCAGGCGTGTGACTGAAGTCAGAGGATCTGGCAGGCTGAAGATGAAATGGGTTTCTCACAGGAATATTGGGAAGGGCAGGTTGAAACAAATCTTGACTTTAAAGAATGACTCTGCGTCTTTAATTTTTCACTCTCACAGTTCAGCATTACTGGATGCTAAAGGGATGGTGCCACCAGATGCTTACCCTTACTTGTGAAAGACAGGCCATGAAATATCTGAGCTTGCTGGCCTCACAGATCAAGAGATTCTTAATCCGTTTAAAAGCCTGTGCTCTGGGATCCATGCTGATTGCCTCCTGGTGCAGGTGGGTGACAAAATGAGAGAGGCCTGTGGAAGGCAGGGTACCATGCATGGAGCTCCAGCACCTATTGAGCATGCACCAGAGCCCTGGCCTGAGGCAACTGAGAAATGAAATGCAGTCCCCTTCCCCCAGAGAAGCATGCTATTCCCACTATAAATAACAAAATGGAAGTGTCTTATTAAAATTCTAGGTGTATTTAGACTTTTCCTAGTGAGTTATGCCCAGGAGAAATGTTCTTCGGTAGTATCTATTCTCCACTGTAACTTAATGATACATTTTTTTAGAAAGGGTTTCTGTAGCCAGAGTCATATGATGTTCTTTGGCTCTTGGAATTGGCACCTAGTGATGAGTCAAGGTGCCTGCCAAGGAGAAAAAAAGCAATTGCTCATGTATTACTGAGAAATCTCATTTTTTGTGCCAAGCCTCACAGGAAACAGTGATGCTTTTCTGATTGCCCAAGGTCTCTCCTCTTTCTGTTCCTACCTCTTCCCAACAGCTTTGCCTTAATTTCAAAGGTAGTGTAGCCAAGATGCTTGAAGCAGCATCATTTAAAGGTTACCCCTCCCTCTTTCTGCTTGTTGGCTGTTGTTGATGCTGTTGTATCCCTCATTAGATATCTCTGGACTTTGATATGGTTTCTGAAGTTTCATTCTCCTTGTATTGCTTTCCTCTTCCTAATTAATTGGTGTGCTGCCTACTGTATGTACATCAAAGGCTGAGCATTTCCTAAAGAGTAACTAGTTAAGCATGAAAGCTAATTGAACACATGACCTAATTACTGGGTCGTCTCCAAGCCATGCTCTTCCTTTATTTCTGGAGGGTTTTTCTTTTAAAACCACAGCAAGTATTAATTACTATTGCAAGAGAAATTCTGCAGAATTCCCAAGGGAGAAAATATATGGAGGAAACCTGCCCTTGATCTCTACAGTGCACATGTGGGAAAATCTGGTTTTGTTAAACAAGGTTTGCAATATATTCAACAGACCAAGACTTGTTATTTTGAAATCCTCTTGAATATAGTAAGCCCAATAAAGAACATCATCACTAGTGTAGGCTCTGGGGAAGCTTTGGTACTGGCACTTCAGTAAAGCTTGGGGTGGCGGCCTTCACTACAAAATAATGCTTTCTAGTGAAAAGCTTGCCATAGGAAGTGCAGTCAACATGTGTAATTGTTAATAGCCTCTCTAGCTTTTTCCTCCTTTCTGAAAAAAAATAAAAATTGGAACCAATAGGAACTTCTGGTTCTTCAATGCATTCTGCTTTTCTTACAAATTTCACAGTGACAGGGTTGACAGTCAGAAATGCACAAATCATGGCCAGTATATTATACATCCTGAAAGGTAACTATATGCCTCCTCCCATTTCTAGTGAATGTGTTTGAAAATGAAGGACAAATTCTGATACATGACTATTAAGAATGGGCACAGCAATAACTGTTCACTTCCTAGCACTGCCTCAGTGCAGTATCTGGCACGTGAATACATAGTAAACACTCACAGGTGGGTTTCTGTGAGGTGTGTGCTATTGTCGCCTGTGCTTTGTGGACTTTGAATGCATAATACATGAGAATCCTTCATAAGCTTAGAAAGAATCTAGCACAGGGCAGAGCAGCCTTGTCTAAACAAAAGTTATATCACTTTAACTGAATATTTTAATCCATGCAATCGTTCCACCCTCCTTGGTGTGAAAGCATGTTATACCAGTGTAGGTTACTCTTATTCTGATTGATAGATAGAGAGATATAGCTGTCTCTATATCTCTATCCATCTCTATATCTATCGATCAGAATAAGGCCACTCTTTTATATCTCTATATGCATCAATCGGAATAAGAGTGGCCTGCGCGTGCGTGTGTGTGTGTGTGTGTGTGTACCCCAGTGCAGGTCACTCTTACTCTGATTGATATATGTATATATTTATCCCTACAAAGTAGGGGAATAAGCTATATTGGTATAAAACACCTTTATATTGATAAGTGCATCTACACTAGGGATTGTACAAAAGTTAGATGAGAGGGTGTGAAACCCTTCTTAGTTGGTGGGGTCAGAAGGGACCTGAGCAGATCATCAAGTCTGACCCCCTTATAGTCTTTCCTGCTCCGAGATCAGCATTGTTTCCTTTAGCAATGCCTAACAGTTTCTGGATTCATCTACCTAAGGCCAAAGTTTTTCCCCCTGCCACAGGGCCTTCTAACCACTTGGAACTGGTTGGGGGCTGTTGTGGAGCAAGAGCTGGTATTTCAAACCTAGCAAGTGAGCCGCTTCCTAGTACCCCAGCTGTTAACAGCAGAAGGGCTCACCGACTACCTTATCATACAGGGCAGCTGGGGGCAGAGACTGGATCATTAGCGACAGAACCATTAATTCTTTTCCTTGCAATGGACAAATTAAGTGTATAATTTGCAGGCTGTCCTGGTCAAGCAAGGAAGAGGCCTTTCATATAGCATCATCAATGAAGCCTGCTGCACCCTGAGCTCCAAAATTTGCTCCTCTGGGATTTTAAATGAAATAAAATAACATGGACAATGTAGAGACAAACTACAGAAATGGACTGCTCTGTATGGGATTCTTGTCCTAAGTGGAATCCGCAAGTAATAACCTCGTTAACCAGATGACGATGATGGGGCAGAAGCTTTTCTCCAGTTTGTTCAGGAGCTGTGGAGACAGAGGAGCAGCGGCATTGAGCTGTTCCTGCATTCCCTAACAATGACCTGGCATTCTGGAACCAAGTCAACAAACTTGCAAAATCAGTTTAATAGGAAAATCCTTTGGGTCTTGCCATCCTGCTGACAGCTGCAAACACTGCAGGCAAAGTGACCTTGGCATGGAGGAATATGGGGAAAAGGGAGGTTGGTGCAAAAGTCTGAAGAGCCCAGGACCAATTAGAAAGCATTAACCTTCTGAACAGGCAGGAGTGGCCTTTGCTTTTTTTCCACCCCATTTTTTCCTAATTAAAATGGTAAAGATAATTGCAGTCCTGTGACTGCTGAAGCTGGAACAGCTGTTTGTAAAGTAGCAGCTAGAGAAACTACTCGAGCAGTTGTTGCCCAGTCCTGACTGTCCATAGCTGTCAGGTGCCTTTTCCTTCGGTGGCGTAGCTGAGTCACTTGCTGGAGGGCAGAGGTTCTTCGTGCGCTATTGCTCTTCCTGCCCCAACGTGAGCAGCTCCTTCCCAAAAAGCAAGGAATGCCAACAGTTTTCCAGGTGCTTGTTTTATTAAGGATGTACTTGGCAAGGAGTTGTGAAGGAAAGTGTGATTCCAGCTTGTCTGTGGTTAGTGTCTTTGTCTTCAGCGGCAATTTCAGAGCGCCTGCTCACTCACTGCCTACAACCACTCCTGGAACATTTGCAGTGTTGACAGAAGACAAAAGGAGAGGGGCATTTTGCTGGCAACCTTTTCAGCCAAGAATGTACAATAATGTTTCAGAGGTTGATAACTTGGCTGAATTTTTGGGTGGGTTTTCATAGCATCTGTAAAGAGTATCTTTTTGATTAGGCTATCCCAGCCAAACACCAAATCCCTGCTCCAAAGCACAGGGCAACTGAGAATCCTTAAGAAATACTGTAGAATTTAGCGATGGCAAATCAGATTTCCCCCCCTTATTGCTATTCTCAAAAATGGCTTGACAAGTCATTGACTTTATAAAAAGGATTCACCCTGAAGAGAGAGACCAAACATATAACATGAATGGTTCAAGTTCAGTAAAGTTATAAGGAACTGAGAGCAGGCTTATAATAGAAAGTGCTGGTGGGCCACCTTTAGATATCAGTGTCGCTAGCAGCTCTGCCCCCAGTAGAAGAGCTGCTGTCATGTGTTTTCTGTATGGTTTTAGACGCCGAGTGGGTGCTGGGCTTGTAGGTGAAATCTCACACCTGTGCTGGGGCCCCGAGCTTAGACAAATAAGTTGCTTGTAGAAAAGCCAACCTTTGCCTGTCTTTGGAGAGTAGGTTCACACCTCATTCTTGACTCATTCTAAAAGGATTCAGGTAGCAGAGTTCCCAGTCTGTAGAGGAGTTGTGATCAAAGTACGTCACTCTTTATATATAGATCACAGAATATAAATGATGGTTTGTGGTCTCTATCCTGAGGACAGTGGAAGTTCTGGCATAGTAAATAGATGTACCTGTTAGAGGTTTTTGTTTGGTTTTCTTTTGCAGGCCATAGACTACCTGATAGCTGAAAGTTGGATTGGAGTTTGAGGGAGGAGACACACAAATGGTGCTGGAGATGTCAGACTCTTCAGGCTTGCAGCTTCAGTTTTATGAAATACAGTGCAATTTCCTCCATTTTTAATGTCTTTAAATATAGGGCTGGAAGACACCTTGGGAGATCATTTATTCTAACCCCCTTCTCAATGAGGGACCATCACTGTCAAGGGTCTGGCCTAACTCTCTCTTAAAAACTTCCAAGGATGGAGATTCTATAACCGTGCTGGGCAGCCTGTTTCAACCGTTTCAGTTAGGAAGTTCTTGGCTTCACTTTTCCTCGCTCAAATCTTATGTTTTGGTCATGATACCAATGAGAGGCTCATATCAGATGGTTTGAGATGGCACTGGAAAAGCTTTAGACTCCTCAAAAGTTGAAATTTTCTTTCTTTATCACCTCTTTTTAAAAATTTTTTGATGTCCTTTTGAGGCTGCACCATGGTGCAGAAATGGCTGTGTTATGGAAAATGCCTTTAGATTCTTAATTATAGATTTGTGACTCTGATCCTGTAACGACATTGGCAGACGTTCGAGATTTTTTTGCATGTCAGGGCATCTCTGTCTGACCATTGCACTCTTGATGTCTGCCTCTCCTAATATGAAATGTGCAGAAAGGCCTGATATCAGAGAGACTTCTTGAAAGGGATAAGCTGCTCTGCCTGGTCAAATCTGATTAACGTGTTTCTGTAATTACCATGCAGCCTGTGGGTGACCGACCTATTTAAAAATACCCTGTCTTTGTGTTGAGTGAAGTGCAGTGACCCAGTGGAGATTATAGGTAGAGAAGCCTGCTGCAGATCCACTCGCAGTGACCTGAGTGCTCTCTATCCAGTAAATAACATTGGATGTCTTCTGGACAAAGAGTTGAAGATTGTGGGCTTGGACATGCAAATAGCACTTGATTCATAGTCCTTGATTTCCCCCTGAATAGTTTCAGAAGCTTTGTACAAAATTTGAGTGACATACAGGGGACGCTAATTATAGTTGCTTTCCTGCTCATGTCCTTAGGATTGAGTGGAAAAGCCAAGATATACTTAACCCATTCCTCCTTTTCTATTCCCCTTGCTATCATACCCTTGCCCACCTCTTTCTCCTGCTCATAGCCATTTTTCTATTTCTACACTTGATGTGCAACCAGCAGAGTAGAGAGTAACTAGCATTGAAAGGTTAATGTTGAAACAACTTAGTTTTACCCTCCAGAAGGATTATATGCTTTCAGTATTTCCTGTTAGAACAGGACATCGTGCTTCCCAGGAGATAAGTCACCTAATGTCAAGTTGTGCTTATGCACCAGAATATGGTCCTGCAGCCTGAACTGAACCCTCAGTAATGCCTGGGTTTATATTTAAGAAATGAGAGAAAATATCCAGCATCTTTAAACTTTTAAAGAGCTCTTAAAATAGAGGTTACAAGGAAGGAGTGGACTAAAATGACATAGTTGCATGGAAGTTATGTAGTCTGAGTTAGGAGGTTTTAAAGTTGTGTCCTCATATGTACCTCAAATCCTGTTATGACAATTTGTGATAACACATTAAGGCCACCAAACTGTCAGATATGCTATCTTGTAACAATAGTCTCATCACAGAACTTCCTCTGCTTCTTGGGGTTTTTATAGTTTTTCTTAATTTTTGCAAAGTAAACAGATGTTTACTCATTTCAGAACATTTCTTTAATTTGTACAGACAGGGATCAGGCCTTTGTGACACACACTTGTTCTGTCAGCCTGTGTGTAAATTATTCTCACGGTATGGCATGTAGCGCAGCTACTGCAGTACAGTCCTCTTGGATGGCAATGTGGTAGGCTTTCCAAGGTGGTGTTCTCCAAGTTAGCATCTAATTCTTAAGAATAGGCTTCTCATGTCTTCTCAGCAAATGTTATATGACAATTAAATCCACACAGTGAGGCTGAAGTACTTGAGAATTAATTTCACATTGAGGTTACAAACAGGGTCAAAGGTTTTGCAGAGGAAAGCTAAAGTCACTACACTGCTGACCACAGTTGAGTAGAGACCTGTCCCCCTCTGACTTCTCAGCTTAAGTAGTGCATCTTGGCCTTGACCTACAGCAACATGTGCGGTTCAGGATGGGCTGCCCTTCAGTAGATCACCAGTCCTGAGTTGTAGAGGCAATGGGGAGGATTTTTGGGTGTATCCAGAGGTCCATAGAAGACTGACCGAGCCTTGCAAAAGCCTCATTGCCCTGAGCCACAGTCTTTAAGCCCAGGTCTCCAGACCTGAAAGAAAGAGTTGTATAGCTTCCTGTCCCACAAACTCCCCTGATTTGTGATGTCTTCAAAAATGCTGGAACCAGAAAATTATTTTTTCTTTTCTCATGTAACTTATTGGACATTTCTGTTAGTACTAATTTGTGGCTTATTTGTCACTAAATAGAACAGAGCATTAAAAAACAAATCTGCTTAGTCTCTTCCATTAACCTATATGGATTCCTACTCCTAAGGAGTGGGAAACTAAAAGTAGTCTTCCTGACTGGAGTCTGTTGCTGTATAGACAGAATCATAGAATCAGTGAGTCGGGAGGGACCTAGACAGATCATCGAGTCCGACCCCCCGCCATGGGCAGGAAGGAGCGCTGGGGGTGGCAGGGGTCATAAGACCCCAGCCAGGTGCCTGTCCAGTCTCCTCTTGAGGATTTCCAGGGAAGGTGAGAGCACCACCTCTCTGGGAAGCCTCTTCCAGGCTCTGGCCACCCTTACCATGAAGTAGTTCTTCCTAATATCTAACCTAAACCTCTCCTCCCTCAGCTTGAGGCCATTGTTCCTGGTGACTCCAAGGGGGGGCCTGGTGAACAGACTTTCCACAAGTCCCTGTTGCTGGCTCCTGATAAGGTTTTAGGCAGCCACAAGATCCCCCCTCAGTCTCCTCTTGCGGAGACTGAAGAGATTCAGGTCCCTCAGCCTCTTCTCATAGGGCTGGCCACGGGGGCCCTCAACCATACGAGTGGCCTCCTCTGGACCCTCTCCAGGTTCTCCACGTCCCTCTTGAAGAGCGGTGCCCAGAACTGGACACAGTACTCCAGCTGCGGCCTGACCAGTGCCCCATAGAGGGGGAGCAAGACCTCTCTGGACCTGTTAGTGATGCCCCTGTTGTTGCAGGACAGGGTGTGGTTGGCTCTGCCTACTGCTTCCTCGCAATGGCGACTCATATTCATCCTGGAGTCAGTCACGACTCCAAGATCCCTCTCTGCCTCTGTGCTGCCGAGAGGGGCATCCCCTAACCTATAACCATAATGCTGGTTCCCTCTCCCCAGGTGCAGCACCCTGCACTTGTCCTTGTTGAACATTCATCCTTGATGAATGTTGCAAAATGAAGATGTCATTCTTTTACGTCGAAAAGGTTTCATGGAACAACTTTTCCAACTATTTAGTTGATCTTAATAAAAGATATCACATTTACCCAGAGAACCTTGTCATTCTTTTATGAATCAAGCAAATGTGAGAGGGGGTATGATATCAAAGCCTCCTTAGGTCCTGCAATAGAAAGCATGTGGTTAAAAAGTCCTTGATAGTTGATGTATCACATGTTAATGAAATCTTTTTTGCTGAAATGTCTGTAATTTAGGTAAAATGAAGCTGGCCTCTGAACTGGCCAAATTGGTCTGGGTTGAGCTATCAGAAAGAGTCCTTGGAGTCTTGAGTGCAGGGACACTGTGTTATGCAACACGGGCTTGTCAGAGCCAATGAGTCCTTAATGCATTGAGTCAGTAGGAAAGCCACCTGTTACGGAGAAAGGTATTACATAAAACCTTGCCACGTTCAGAGCTCTGTGCTCACAGGTACACGAGCATGTTTTCCATGTACTGTTCATCATTTCCTGTGAAATAGTGCAGAAATGAAGTGTGGTCTAATTCTGAACGTGGCTGTTCTTCGGCTTCTGTATTTCTTCAAAGGCAGCGCAAGTTCAAGTTCCTAAACCTCTTTCTTTTGAGGCAGAGAAGAAGAGGTGTTATAACAGCTCTTGAAATTAAATTGCAATAAATCATCAAGATATTAGCCTGTGTTTTTAAGGAACTGAAGAACAAAGTATCTGAGCCATTAATGAAGTGTGTAGTTTGTCACTAAAACAGCTGCATACCAGTGGATTTGGAGGGTGGCCAGTGTTGCACCATGTCTAAAAATAAGAAGGGGTGGGGTGGCGCTAACAGCATTCCAAAAGTCCGTAGCAATCCAGTAGTTTAAAAGAAATGAGATTATCCAAAAGCACCTAGCTGGGTGCAGTAATATGAACTCAAGCCAGTAGTAAAGTTTGTCAAAACAGTGATTAAAAGAGAGCTCGCTGACTATATATAGTGTCTTGGGGTGGGTATTAAGGAAGACTAAAGCCCAAGAGAGATCTACCCTGTGGATTAGTTCTAGTGGTGACTGTCTCTTTCATGGTATTAATGACTGGAAAACAAGATTAATAAAGAAGTAACTAAATTTTCTGCATAGATAACTGGATGACATGGAGCACAGAACAGCAGGAGATCTAATATGGGTAGAACGAGGGAATGTTGACCTGGTTGGGTCTGACATCTGCTATAATTTTGAGACTGGCTGTAGTCCTCTTCTGGGAAAACTATGGCAAATGCTGTGTTTTAGAACCAGCCGGTGTCCTTGGAAGCTAGCGTCACTTCTAGTTTTAACTCGGACTTCCTTTTGGCATGGGTGCTACTTTGAAAAACTAGATACTAACCACGTGGGTTGACTTTTGGCGGTGTTAGCTTGTGTTAAAGAACTGTTTCTGGCAAGCCGGTAAACCTGCTAGCATGCATTTCTTTTTTTTAAATTCTGTAACTGCTAATAAACTAGAGCAGCTCCCCTACTGTGCATGAGTCTTAACTTTCATTTCTGGTGGTGCTCCCTGTCTATAGTGGACACTTTTTAATGCTTTGGAACCTTTTTTTTCTTTTTAAATGAGGATTTTATCAATAGTTGAACTAGTGGTTTGAACATTAGTGCTAAAGATTTTTATAGTAAGAATCGAAATGGAAAGAATGCACACGAGTACAGGGAAAAGAAACTGTAAATGCAGAGTAGAGCTGTGGGATTCTTCTTGGTCACTGTGAGTGATATATGTAGTGTAGGAAATCCTTTTCTGCCATAGCTTACACCTTAAGATAGGATTTAACTTTCCCTTCTGCTTCTCACTTTCCTTTTTCATTAAACCTACCCTTTTCTTTTACATGTGTTCCCCCCGCCGCACGTGAGCTACTCAATGTCAAAATACCTTTTGGTAAAGATACCCAGAGTTTCTCATACAGACTTACAAGGATACCTTGGGAAGCCAAGGGAGAAGAAAACTGGTTTCTGTCTAGAAGAGTAAACTTCAAGAGTTGTCCATTGGTTTTTGAGCACTGGGTCCAAGGGAGTGGGATTGAAGTCTGTTCCCAGCAAGTGTAAAAGGGAGCTGGTGCAGGGTGGGGTATGCATGCTTCCTTTTCTGTCTCTTTTGAATGTGGCCTGTGTCTCTTTCAGAAGGTACCTTACATGTCTTGTTCCCTATTTTGCCCTTCCTGTATTTCATCACCATCTTCTGTAGAGCATATTTAACCCCTCCCCCAACCTTCTTATCATGGGGAAGGGTTTGTAATATTAAGTGATTTGTGACTCTTCTTACACCTCCTGTGGATGCTGCACAAACATCTGTGCTGTTGTTTCCCTACTTCTTTTTTTTACTAGTGAAAATCAGTATTGTATTTTTTTCAAATAAAATATGCACCCCTCCCCCCCCGAAATCAGCTCCCAGAATTGGGGTGCATGTATTGGGGAAGCTGATGTTCTGCTCAGGATAGAAGTATTAAGTTTGACTCCTGTTTGACAGTGCAGCAGCTGTTGCATTACTGTTCAGGCAGGTGAGAGAGTCAAGTCAGTTGACTTACCGGCACATAATCCTTCACTCCAGAAGTGTTGACAATTATCTCCTTTTTAATGGTCTTAAATTTCCACTAATCAAGCTTGCCTTTCTTAGGGCAGTTTTACTGTCTGTTAGTTGCTCCTGGTCTCTCTTTTCCTGTTTCATAGCCTTGAAGACTCTTTAGCTCTTCTTAAAATCATAGATCCACCCATGGAGATCAGCCTTGAGCAGAGGCTAGGTTTTCAGCTTTGGTTGAGCAGGAAAGGGAAGGTGAGTCAGCTGAACATCAGGGTTTATTCCTGCTTTATGTATCCATAATTCTGAAAAAATCTTTTTTCCCTTCATTCTGCCTTTCAAAAAATTAGGTGCATATTATATTCTGGGTGTGTTGTAGTGGAAAAAATATGGTATTTCTGTGGCTACAGAATGCTTTTTCTAAATTTGTTTTTATGCTGCATAATCAAGATATCCCTGTGTAGTAATTTGGTCTATTAAAAATACTAGTTTTTTTCTTCCTGAACTGCTTGTTTGTTTGTTTTTTTAATTGTCATTCTTGCGGATACTTTACTGAAGCAAGAATTCCTTCTGGCTTTGCCATCTCAAAGAATGGGTGCCTGATGAGAATTTGCTGCTAGACGGATTGGTAGGGAACTTGCTTTTCTTCTTAGAACAAGAACGCTGTAAACTGTACTGAAGGTAGTCAGAGGCAGCGATGGGTACTAGCTCTTGCATTTGGAGAAAATTCTAGAATTTCCTCTGACTCTTTTCCTAGGGTCATGCAGGAAGGTAGAGGACTCAACAGGAGGTGTCTTTAGAGGCTGCTGTTTCCATCAGTGTTGTGTTTGTCTTTTTCTTTAGTCTGATCCGATGCCTATCTACACTCTTCTGATGAAGAGCTCTTCATTTAAACTCTCTCTACTCTTTCAGGAAGACTGTTTATACTCGAGAAAATGTTCCTTCCCATGCTCCAGAATTCCAGCAGTGTTCAAGGCTCTGCGTGTTGTTCAGTGTATCGTGTTTTCTGTTGGAACACTTCAAGTCTATACACCATTATTACCAGTACACTTGTTGTACATATTATTCCTAAGCTGGCAATTAAAACCCACTGCTTTAGTAGAGGTGCTGTTAATACATCAGAATTCAAAACAGATTGTCCATTTGAAATAGTGATGAAGTAGGGACTGAATTAAATTGGCTGGGGCAGTTCATCTGCGTGCAAAAAAATAATTTTTGCACCAGTAGCCATTTATTTCTATACCATTGTGAGAACAGTAGGGTTTATCAGGAGGTATTCTAAACCACCTGTTGTATGAACAATTATAGAAAATCATCAGGTTAATGAGATCTGGCTATTGAGACTGTTTGTTTGTTTTTACATTTGAAATTGTTCTTGCGTCAAAAAACGAGAAATGAACTACACATGCAATATGTAGCATCCGGGTGTGTTTAGTGTAATTTGACTTCCAAAATTTGTTTTCAATCCTGAGCAGTGTGTGTTATGCTTGTTGTTTGATCAGCGTTTATTATCTAAGGAAGTTATGGAAAGAAATGTACAGCTCAGGTGATGGTTAGTGGTGCTGAATTTCACTGAAATCATTTATAAAAGATAGGGGCCCCTTGCTACTTCATTTCTCCTAGATGTACCTCTGATACCAAAATTTGGTAATTTTTATACAAAAATGAGAGTCAACTCAATAGCGAATGTGCACAGGTGTGTATGTACAGGTTTAACCTCCACAGTAACATCTGGTGTTTGATAATAATCCATATCTTCTACTTTTCTTTGGGCTTTGTCGTCTTTGGAATTACTGGTTGAAATGATCTAGTCTGGCTGGGATGATGGAGTTGGGGCTGGTCCTGCCTGGAGAGGGGTTAGACTAGATGTGACCTCCCTTCCAGCCCTCCTTGTCTGTGATTCTTTATATTCAACCATAACTCCCTAATTTCAGTAAAACCCAGATGTAAGAGCTGTGCCATCAGCTTTCCAACAACATACCTTGCTTTAGGACACTGGCATCTTCTTTTAAAATGTTTGCACTTGGTGTAGTTGGCGTCTTTAATAATTAAAAAAAAAAAACAAATCAAGAAGCAGTCAGTGATGTTGCTGTACTGTATTATACAACATTTTCACCAATGTTGTGTTTGAGGAAGGGTTACTTTCTTGTTGGGATTTGTTCCCGACCCTCCTGGGGAACATGTTAAATCAAACTCTAAGTCACCCACCAAAGTATGGAATATGAAAGTGTGCTGCAGAAATGGAGCTGAATTTGGGTCAGACAGCATCCCGTTCAGCAGCGAAAGGAGGTGATTAACAGCTCTTTCTACCCATGCCTGCTGTTGTTGCATTACCCTAAAACCTGCAGCTCTCCCCAATTCCAATATGAGTGTTGCCCTTATTAGTTTTAGGAATCTGATGTTGTAGATGTACCCACGCGGACCCTTGTAAAGTGACCTCTGCCAGGAAGCATCCAGAAGTGCAAATAATACAAAGTGCATATCCCAGTGTCCCCTGCTCCAACACAAGCAGAGACGTTCACCTTTCGTAGAAAGTATCTGATGTTTGTACTTACTTATTCTGCTTCCTTAGAACTGAGAAGGAGCTGGTACAGACTTCTTTGTGTGCTTTTCCACAGAGGTCAGCTGCACTCGGTGTCCTCCCCAGCACATTGTTATACGGGTTACAGCTCTGACTTTTAACTTTCCACAGCACTTTTATTGATCTGAGAAGAGAAGTTCTATGAGAATGTGTTTCCTCTACAAACCCCTGATTTTTTTTTTTTTTTCCTTACTTGGTGTCTTATGAACTTGTTAAACACTTTGCTTCAGCTGTCACTTCAAACCCTTCTTTTCTCCTGTTTCCTCAGTGTGAGACATGGACATGACTTAATCGTTATCCTTGCACATTAATATATCAGTAATAGCCTCCGTTAGTGCCATGTGGTGCTGCCACCTATTGTGATCTCTTATAATGAGCACTGTAAACTCTTAGTATACTAATAAAAATGCAAGCCGGGCTGAAAGTCTTGCATCCATTTACTAGACAATACATCCCATAAAACATTTGCATATAAATAAGCACCATTTGCTTGCAGTTAATGGATTTAAATAATGAGAAATCCATGGTTGCAAGTCTACAAATTGGATATCCTCATAAAATACACACATGCAAGGTAGCCGGGGTGGTGTCCTGGAACCACTAAACTCTAGTCTAGGTTATATATTAGAGCTAACAAATTGGAATGTTTATAAAGGGTGGGGGTGGTGTCTCTTTTGGAGGATCTCCTCTTCCCTGCTGGTTGGTAACCACGTTTAGAGGGTCCCCATTATAGCATCCATTTGGGCACTGGAGTTTAGAATCCGTTCAGTAATATTGCTAAATTTCTGAGTGGATTCTTTCATAATAAACAGTGCTGGGTTTTTTGTTGCTGCTACCCTTTTTTGCCCTGGAACCTGAAGTGCTGTCCTGCTAGGTCTTCCAAGTCGGACCAGCACGTGGAACTCCAATAGGGGTATGGGCCGTAGCATAGGTGTCCTGGCCTGTCGAAAATGAAGGCAGTAACTCTGCTCTTAAATTTCTTTTAGTCCTCCAGGCAGCATGATTTGTTTTCTCTGGTGCAGCAGCAGTACGTTGGTTTTGGAATAGCTGAGGGCTCATTTGAAGCAAAACTTGAAGTCTGCTATCAGCTCAGCTCATGGACTTTCTCATCTTCTCATTTCAGGCTGTGGTGTGGTCATTGAAAAGCCCTTGTGTAGAGCTGCTGGTCTTGATGCATTCCCCTGGTTCCCTCCGTCATCTACAGTCCCCTCATCTGCCACAACACGGTTTTTTTACAGAAAGATAGAAATAAGTAAAAGAAAACATCCATTAGGAATTTAATGTAGTAAAACTGCTGTATTAAATGAGTGTTTGTCATCTTGGATTACCATGCTTTGTTAGCCTTTTTTGGTAACATGGAAAATAACCATTACTTTTATGTAAAGCCTGGTTTGTCCTTCAAAAGAAGGAAGAAAATGTGGCTGTTCTGATCTGGTTTTCATCTCCCCTTTTTAGCTTCCTTCATCACTACTTCCTTTGCTCCTCTCTGGCCTCCGTTCAGATGCACAGATCTCTATACAGTCTGGCCTGTTACTAGTTTTTGTGGAAATTTGGTCAGAGCTGTTCACTAATAAAAGTTGTTTATAGTAGAAAACTAAAAATTGTCCGTGCTATTAATGTGAAAGAAATGAGCAGAATCCCAGGGATTGTTTCAGCTGAAATGTCATGTCTGAGGCGTGCCCCAGCTCTCCCCACCTGGGCAACTGGATTCAGAGCATCAGATTCTGAAACGAATTCTTTTTTTGACAGCTTTTTTTGTATTTGAGTGAAGTGGTGGCAAATGGGCCATTTCAATCATAACTATGAACTGACTTGTTTTTGCAAGCTTAAAGCTGATCAATAGCTTTGTCAGAAAGGAAAAATGGACCCAGTCTTTCACTTCTGTGGAATCCATCTAGTAATGTGATAGAGCACCCATGG
Source organism: Crocodylus porosus (assembly GCF_001723895.1). Lineage (NCBI taxonomy): Eukaryota > Metazoa > Chordata > Crocodylia > Crocodylidae > Crocodylus > Crocodylus porosus. The sequence continues at coordinate 676,565 of NW_017728928.1, forward strand.
CACATGCCACCAGTGGCACATGCATTCACTTTGTATGGCACGTGGCAAATCTGGGAGAAAGAAACAGATAGAGATAGGGCAGGCAGGAGAGAGCGAAGCAATGGATAAAGAAGGGGGATCATAGCAACACATGGGGAGGGGTGTAGCTTGCTTTTACACCTATGAAAAATGTTGTCCCCCCACTGTGATAAGGGGACATGCAGGAGCCAGAGGGTATATGGGTCATTTGGACCTGAAGAGTGCTGCCTGTAGCACTGCCTTTTGATGCACAGGACTAAACTTCCTGGCCTGGTTTTGGAGTCACAGTAGCTGGTGTTTGCAGCCCTTCCACTGCTGCACTGGATGCTGTGTAGGTTGGGTGTGAGTAGAGGTGTATATGCAGATCCAGTCTGCGCAGCGCAAAGTTGCATGTGTTGCAATGACTGAACCTCCAAGCCCTCTTGGTCAGGTTGAGCGCATTCCCTCTTGGCTTTTAGCCATTGCCTGTTTTAAGGCAGAATCATGCGACTCTCCCAGCTCTCAGACCTGGCCCTAGGCTACTGTCTCCTGCAATCCACTCAGCAAGCCTGAATTAGGTTAGGTACCTGCACTTTGTTTCCCTCTGGGGGGTAAAAGAAGAAGTATCCAATAATCAAAGTATCACTTAAAACAAGATCATTCAGAAGAAAACACATCTTTAAAAAAACCAGTTGCATACTAGTCTTTCCCTAAGGCTCATTATTTCCTGGATCTGGGCAAAGACCCAACTTCTCTAGTTTCTCGTGGCAGACGCCCTGTTAGTCCTCCTGCATGGCTGCTGATAACTGGCTCCCATTGCCCCAGCTTTGCAGGGCTTTCTAACTCACTCTGATTCTTTGGGCACTGGGTGCCTGCATCTTCTGTGGAGATAGGATCTTGATAGCTAATCATTCCTGTCATTGTCTTTCCAGGCTCTGCTTGGTATGCTTTCATTTGGGGAGCTCTTGGGCTGCCTGGGTGATTGTTCTTCTAGCAGTCCCGACTGAATTAAAGCAGCAGAAGTGTTTAATGACCGTTCTGCGACTCCGGTTTACAACTTCTCCTCGCTGGCTGGGTCACATGCAGAGCTCGTGAAGTTATTGCTTGCATCTTGGTGTTCTTAGATTACATAGCAGTTCCACATCTGTCACGGCTCACACAAATCGTTAACTAGGTTTCTAAATCTTCATAGGCAGGACACTTGTTCAGCGAAGTCCCAAATTCTGTGCGCCTAGTAACTCGTGTCAGCAAAATTGTGCCTTGGGACAAGTGACTGAAAGCTGCCCCGGAGGGCTCATTTTTTACAAATCTTACAGCTGGTAATCATACATTGCTTTTTTAATATTAGTTGTGTCATTTATTTTTATGCATCCTTTTTTTTTTTTTAACAGGGAAAGACTGCATTGGGTTCAGTCAGGTCCTGAAGGGAACTGTTTTTAACTGATCAGTAGCCCAATTTTAAACTCTTCCTACAACCGTGGAGACACCCAGGGGAATCCATACTTCACTGTATGTATGGCAGGGGTTACATTGATGTTTCTGTCCATGTTGCTCTGATTAAAGTTCATCAGAAGTGATCTTTGCCTTCATAACAAAATTCTTCCTGCCAGATTGACAAACAGCATTTCATCCAGGTTAAAACAAAAATAAGCTATTTTTTGGAACTGGCAAATATTTGCCGTTTACCAGTAGGTTCAGGAGGGGAGTAAAGGTTGAAGGAGCAGAGACTAAATCACCATTTTCCCCTTCCTGGTGAAACTTGAGAGATTCTGGTGGGAAAATTGAACTGTCCCTGATATATCAATTGGGGGCTAAGGATGGATTTTAGTGCACAATTTTTCAGGCTAGAGGCATTTTATAGCCATGCAATTCATTTTAAAAAATGCAGTGAAATCTTATTTCTAGTAGAATATTTTTAAAGGATTGTTTAGGCAGAAGATAAACTGCTTCCTCAAAATCCAGACTTTCTGAAATCTGCCTGAGGGACCAGATATCTACTACTTGTGGAGTTTTGGAAAGTTTTCAAAAATTATTTTTAATCAGGTTAGACCCGTTCCCCCTGGGGTAGGATCTCTCAGCTGTTTGAAGTATTTGTAAAATCTTTTTCCTTCACATAGTCTTTGTTCAGGTCAGTCAGGGTCTCAGTTACAAGCTTCCCAGTCTTTGTACATCACAACAGGGTATATTAATTTTCAGTGAATAATGGCAACAAATTCATTGGGAAGCCAGTGTACCATCCAGTCATACTCCCCCTCCCCCTGCCCTTATCTTTAACTCTTTATTATCTTTTGTTGTAAACCTTATAGTCACCTGTTGCTTCCGTGTTTCTTAAAGCATTCAATCTTTGTACTTATAAAAATAATTTGCTGTGATTCCCCCCAAAACTTTGCCATCTACAGAAGCTAGGGCTGCATGGCACCTTAGCAGTGTATTGTCCACCTTCTGTATAAAAGTTGTTCTTTCTGTCAGTCCTTTCATAACATCTTCTGAAGTAGGTTGTTGCCTATGGAAGCTCATGCATCTCTGAACCAGTTAGTCCCTAAGGTGCCACCTTGTCCTACCTTCAGCTTGGCTTCAAACTAACATGAGTCAGAATCACAGAATCATAGAAAATTCAGGTTGGAAGGGACCTCAGGAGGTCACATCTAGTCCAACCCCCCGCTCAAAGCAGGACCAGCCAAGGCTTTGTCTACCCAGGTCTTTAAAACCTCCAAGGATTGAGGCTCCACCACCTCTCTGGGGAGCCTGTTCCAGTGCTTCGTCACTTTCCTGGCGAGAGGTTTTTTCCTAATATCCAACCTAAACCTCTCTTGCTGCAACTTGAGCACATTGCTTCTTGTCCTGTCATCTGCCACCACTGAGAACAGCCCAGCTCCAGCCTCTTTGCAACCCCCCAGAGTTAAGACTTAATATCTCTTCATCATCTGTGTTTCCTTCCCTGTCTAAGGCTTCATTTAATTATATGTTCACTCATCTTGCTATTGCTGTACTAAACCATTCCTTAACTCTCTGGATTTTTCCTAACATGCATTTAATTTGACAAGGACAAATGTGAAGTTATGCACTTATGACAAAACAGTTGCATATACCAATACAAACTGGGGAATGACTGGCTGGGCTGCAGTACTGCAGAAAAGGACCTAGGGTTATAGTGAACCATAAGGTGAACATGAGCCATCAGTGTGCTCTTTCTGCAAACAAGCAAACCAAAATCCCAACAGGAAAACAGGGTTGTATTAACAGGAATGTCACTTGCAAATCGAGGGAAATAAATCATCCTTTTGCTCTGTTTGGCACTAATAGGGCTTCACCTGGAGTCCTGTGCCCAGTTTTGGGGATGCACTTCAAGAAAGATGAGACTAGATTAGAATGAGTCTGTTAGAGAGCAGTGAAAATGTTTAAAGGTCTGGGAAATGTGGCTTACTGCAAAGGCTAAAAGAACCGGCAGTATTTAACCCAGAGAACTGAAGACTGAGGAGGGAATATGATAGCTGTCTTCAAATATACAAAGGACGATTGTAAAGAGAATAGAGAGACTGTTTCTGTGGGTACAGAGGACAGGATCAGGAGCAGGGTCTTAAATTTGCAGCCAGGGAAATTTAGGTTGAATATTTGGAATAATTGTCTTGCTACGAGGCTGGCTTAAGGAGCAGAACAGGCTACTATAGTTTCATAGTTGGTCAGGTTGGAAGGGGCCTGAGCAGATCATCAAGTCCGACTCCCTGCCATGGGCAGGAAAGAGTGCTGGGCTCAAATAACCCTGGCAAGGTGTCTAGCCTCCTTTTAAAGGCCCCCAGAGTAGGAGCAAGCACCACTTCCCTTGGAAGTTGGTTCCAGATCCTAGCCGTCCTGACTGTGAAGTAGTGCCTCCTGATGTCCAGCCTGAACCTACTCTGTCAACTTGTGGCCATTATTCCTCGTTACTCCCAGTAGTGCTTGGGGGAACGGGGACTCTCTCATTCCCTGCTGGTCCCCCTGGTAAGCTTGTAAATGGCCACCAGGTCCCCTCTCAGCCTTTTCTTGTGGAGGCTGAACAGGATCAGGTCCCGTCGCCTCTCCTCATAGGGCCTGCCCTGCTG